>NW_024104776.1:2400000-3000000 GCF_003945595.2 Pipra filicauda | reverse complement strand
TAAATAGAAATGTGCATACGTGAATGAATAAAGAAAAATTTAAATTTGACTGTTCATGTAAACATATAACAAATCTTGATGTTCTTGTGTGAGTGAAACAGGAAATTCCTTCTTGGTTTTATGCTAAGTTTATAGGACATACATTGTTTGCTTCTCAAGAGCTCATCATATGTGAATGATTTTTGTTTTCTTCATTTATTTTTAATGTAGGTTTTCTGTGGGACAGGGACAGCAGGTTGGATGGAGGATGGAAGGTAAATTGGAATCTTATAAATAATGAACAAAGAGTAGTTTTTGCAAAATGTTATGATATTTAAATTCTATAGATTTAATTATTTTAATAGAAGTCAAATCCACAAACACCTTTGGAAATCTGTCCAGGAAATACTACACAGTATAAGCAATTATATCTCAGAAAAATTAATTAAGAGATTTGCCTGATTAAATTCTCAGTTAATCTTAAACTGAGTATTTGTGCCAGATAATGTTTTAACGAACCTGGGATTTATAATAAAAAGGGGAAACATAAGGGGGCAGAAAAATGTGTTAAAGAAAAAAAATATTAGCTTGCAAACTCACTATTGAGATTGATTTAAGGCATGACCTGTCTCCCAAGTTTGCTTTCCACCCACTGGCTCCTCACAGACATCAGGCAGTCAGGGTGGATACATCAGTCAGCCTGTGCAGCTGGTGTGGCAAAAGATGGGATGTGCTCCAGCTAGTGCTAGTCCCAGGTTTAACAAGAAGAAACTTGGAGCTGCATCATACTTTTTTTTTGCTAAATGCCAATCTATCTTCAGATCATATTCAATCTATTATTCATATCATCCATAACCACATCCATCTATCTTGACTATTTTTTCATTGGCGATGAGTTCTTTGTATTATTGTTATTCTACTTATAAGATGTAAATTTTATTCTTATTAGGACTTCCCTATGTTACTTTTCTTCCCCCTTTTTTGTGTGATTTCCTTCACAGCTCTTTCTCCTTTCTGTAAGCTACTATAGAAGGCTCTTTTCCTCATCCTTTCTCTTCTCTACCTCTCAGACTCTTTTCACTTTATCTTTTGTTGCATTTTCATGTATTTTTACTGTCAGGTTCTTTTTCTATTTTTTTGTCTCCAATTTATTCATGGTTTCTGCTCCTTGGCAGCTGCTTAGAGCCAAGGATGTGTCAAACATCTGTTTTTATAACTTACATATATTGTCCCATACTCTCTCTGTGCCTCCATATAATTTAAAGTCTCTATTTCCCATCTCCTTTTTCTGTATGCTAATTGATTAATTCTGTGATTAATTGATATTTTAGGAACACAGATACTTCTGAGACCCCTTCCCAACAATTTAGGAAGAAAATAAGTGCAACTGGGAAACTGGTGCTCAATGGACATATATAACAGATACTACTCTTACTCTAAAGGTTCCTATAAGATAGAGGGTACAGGCAATTCATGAGGAAGAATATGGAAATCACATAGAATTCTGAAAATATATAATGGAGTCTGAAAGAAACTGCAAGAACTAGTGGAATTTGTCCTCTTTTAGAGTCAGAGAGACAACTCTTGATCTGACAACTATGTTAACTCTTGCATCACTTTTTAGTTTCCTTAACTCTTGCATCATTTCTTAGTTTCCTGTTATAGAACTTTATTTACAAGTTCCTTGCCTGGAACACTACTTGCTCACTGAACAAATATCAATAAAGTATTTAGTTTTTTCTTGATTTTAAAATGAGGAGATGTGCAACTCCATGTTCTTCCTCCTCACAGTTATTTATGTCTATGCATACATACATTTGTTCTTTATTTGTAATGCAAATGGTTTGCTGCAGTACAAATTCAGACATATAATTGTGCAACACTTCATTAAGAATTCACAGTTTTGGGATTTATTGCATTAATCAACTTTCTTGTCAATTTATCTCAAGTAATTTATCATTTATATTGCAAGACATAAGTAATGTCACTCCTCGAAATTTATGAGTCAGCGCATTTCAATAACTATTTTAAAAAAAGTATAATACACTTGATGATTCATAATAGGGTTTGGTGCCTTCTTTTTAAAAACAAATACGTAATTATTCAAATACAGTAACATATTTAATTGTATTCCTAACACTGAACTATTGTAGGTTAGACAGGAGAGTCCATAAAGATAATGGCATTAGTGTCAGGAAACAAAAGGTCCTGATAGAGTTCCAAATAATTTTAATTTCAGAATGGTTCAGATTAGATTACAGAGTGTTGAAAACCACTATTTCAAAAAAAGTAGGCTTATACAGAGAAGGTAACAGTAGCTATCTGACAGAAATTACTTTCCTACATTCCTTTATTTGCCACAAAGGAATAGATTCTTGACAGCTACTTGGAAGTGATTTAATGCCAAAGGAGTATTGAAAAAAATAAATCTACTTCGTATTTTAACAAAATTTAAAAATTAAAATGAAAACTACTGAACTTCCAATACTTAATTTTTAATATTTTATGCTTAAATAAAAACCCTCACTCTTTCCTCTGTTAAATTTCTTTGAATACATGTGCTTTGGAAGGAAGAAAAGTATGCTTTTCACCAGAAAACCTCTTTTGGAGCCACAACTAGATCCATATACTTTTAATTGGGATGATCATTATTAGAGATGTTTGCATTGAGGCATTGAGAAAAGTATTTATGGAAAAGGTAATGAATCTTTGACTTAGGCCTTATGTGCTGGCATGGCTGTGACCTTTAGATGGGTTTTAAAGTCTGTGAATATATTACCAGTACATAGTCTTTGATCTTATTACATGAGTGGTTTTTAAGATAGATCAAAGAGATAGCATCATAAGAAGTAACCAAGGCTGTGCATACGCCTTAAACCCACACCAAATGCATCTAAACTATCTCTGATATGCTTATCTGGATGGATAAAGAGGATTCAAAACTAGAGCAGTATCATTGGTTTGATTTTCAGGCTTATGAGGAAATCAATTACTAGAGGAGAACTCTCAGAAGTCTGAACATAGGCCTCAGTGACCTATGCAAGCTTTACAGCAAAATTCTAGGTAAACGAGTGCACAAGTTCAGAAATAGGTCATTATTATTGTTTATTTCCATGGTTGGATTTTATCCAACAAGGCTGCTACAGGAATCTGTACTTCTGAACTAAGTAATCATCAACATATCGCCACAGCATCAGTAATGGAAATACCAGAATGTGTTACTCACTGGTGTAAGCAAATACTGGAAATTACACAACCTTTACAGGATGCCAAAATCAGAACAGTTCCCCATCTCAGAAAGACAAGAAATAATTTTTTGTCTTCCAATGTCTTTTTTAGCTTCCTGTAAAACTCCTGATTTAACTTTTGTGTGCTTGTTTCATCTTACTTCACTTACTTAACATCCTTCTTATGTCTTAGCATCTTTCATTCCTCTGAAGAGTACTCATCATTTTGAATGATTTTTTTTTCACCAAGATCAGTTGAGAAATGAATAAGCATATTAACATAAAACAGGGAACACAATGTACTCAAATTTTATTTCAGCCTTCTATTTTCCAGTAATAATTTGCTAAGGAACTTCCATTTCATGCAACAATATAACCTAAGTTTTTAACCTCAGAACAAGACTGATACAAATATTTATATATTAAGCACCAAGTTTATCTTGCAACATAGATAAACCATTTAAATCCTTTTTCCTGGGCAAGTGCAATGAGAGCTGGTGTGCAAACCAAAACAAAAGCAGAAAGCAACAGTAAAATGAAATATTTTTTGATATTAAAGAAATTATTTTTCCCTAGTTTTAAAATGTATCTCACAATTATTTGTTTCTCTGTGTAAACAGTTCAGTCTTTTAAATAAAAATACAGTTTCCTCCTTTGACAATCTTTCTGTCCTTCAATCAGTGTTTTATATGATTTTTAACACTTTAATTTCCACTGTACCATGTTGTCGTTATTGCTTTTTGGGAAAACGCTTGATCTTCACAGGAACATGCTGTGGTTTGAAAATAATGACCTTGAATTAAATAAAGAAAGCAGAGCCATATCCAAAAGCATGCAGAACAATGATGCTTTCATCTCCAGGCAATGTCACATTAGTGGCTCTGTGCTCAGCAGGAATTGAAGGCTTATCCAACATATTTGCTTTGAAAATTTCGCATATAACATTAATTTGGAAAACTGATAGCAACTATGCAGTGAGGCCATAGCAGAATTATAATAAATGGCATAAGTAAGTGAATAAACATATTTTAAAACTGAATAGTCCTGTTTTTCTGTTCCCACTAATTTATATGTTTGGACCGTATGCATCTGCTTTGACCAGTAATTTATACTGACTTCTAATTCGGACATTTTTATTTATTCCATGGAGTAAAAGCTTCTGAATTGTTTTGTTCTTCTGAGAAACTGTTATGTATCTTCTCAGTTGGAATCATTTCTAAATCACTGTTCCTTCCTTCAAAAATCATCTTTCCATTAACTCCAATATACATTAAGATATTCAGGATTAGTTTTCTGTAAACATCAGGGATATTTATTATACTGACAAAATGTAATGGAAATTAAATGTCACTGCAACTTATGCATGGATGTGAAAAGTATTGCTTATTTTAATGTAACAATCATAGCTCAGAAGGAAAGATGTAATTCTGGTGACCACAAAGAGAAAAAAAATATGTATCTGAGGAAACTGTGATTTTTTAACGTGAGTTACAGGATCAGTCTGAGAGTCTGAACTTGGTTGAGTGGAATATGGGCTGGGAATGTTTATTACAATTTCTGTTCAGTGGGAATGAACAGTTCCCTTTCAGATATCTGACAAAGTTATTATGTCACTCCTTGTACCCTTGTTGTTTATTTGGCATTTGACAAGGCATATCCCACAACAGGAAGAGTCTTGTACTACATTGTTTAAAGCCTTTTCTAGACCTGGGGATAAAAGAGCTTTTACATAAGTCTTAAAAATATCTTTTGTATAGTTTTCAAGAAACCACTGAATTATTATTTTTTCATCTTCTCTTCCCAGAGGTGTATCCTCTAATATTTCTGTAACAACATTTGTTGATAATAGTCGTGTATGATGGGAATGAGCCAGAGAAGGGGCCTCACTCATAATATTTTCCAGTACTGTATTTCCTATTGCAAATGTTGAACATCAAAAAATGGAGGATTGGTCTGAGACAGTAAGACACAACTTTTATTCTGATGTACTCCTGCACGGTTGCTGCTTATATTTCCCTCTACTTACCATTCTTTCTATCTTGTCTGATATTGTTGCAGTAAGTTACAGAAGAAATTTCAGAAAAGCTTTTATTCCTTCCATCATAATGTTTCAAAAATTAAGTTTTCTATACTGAGCCAATATAGGATGATACTATGCTTGAGAAGCACAGTAAGTCTTTCTAAATTGGCAGGAATATATGAAGAGTCATTCAAGAAAGAGCTAAAAATGCAGAAAGGTATTTGCAATCTAACCCTACAGCAAAAATCAGGAGCAAACAAATTCTTGTAAATTTAAATACTGTAGACTTAAGGTTTTTATTGTGTGGAGTGTTTTTTCTGTTGTTTTTGGTTTTAGTGCAGTTTTTTCCCTGTAAGTAAAAATTTTTACCTCTTGGGTTATGAATCTCCTTTTCCACATAATTTTAGGCAATTGTGACCACACTGTTCAATAGTTCTCTGTGGTTATGTGGTAACTAGATTAATGAATGTGTTTTCACTGAGATCAGGTTATATTAAATCCTAACACTGTCTCAGTATTGAACACTGCTTGTGCAATTTCTGAAGAAAACAATCAGATTAAGAAAAAAATTAGAAATACAAGTTTCAGTTCAGTCATGTAACTGAACAAAATTTGTCAGCAAACCTTAAACTTATATACTGAACCACAAAGTTTTAAAAGGAATTTTCCAATAACCTGCAAATAGTTAATTCCTAAATTATTGTCTTGAAATAAGCAGTCAGGGACAGTCAGTTCCAGCTTCATACATTAATGAGCACCTTGAAAAGCAGTATTCATGTAATCTAAACTTAGATACCTATCTTAGATACTGTAGAGAAATAAGCTTCTTAAAAAATCAGCTTACTTTTTTATTTGTCTGTGGTAGAAAGATTGGAAGAGTTACAGTATTTTGCACTTTAATTTATTTTCTTACAATGAAAACTTCAATTAAGAAGTTTCCGCTAGGAGGGTTTTCACCTGGCAATTAGTGAGAGAGAGATTGAGAGAATGTTCCTCTAAATTTTCAAAGGGTCCTTGAAGACATTGCTTATATCTATTTTTATATGTGTGTGCGTTGACCTTGGCAGCATGCCAGGTGCCCACCAAGCTGCTCTATCAGTCCCCCTGCATGAAAAGGGCAAAAGGAAAAAAATATCATTAAAAGCTTGTGCATAAACATAGGCACAGGCAGATGACTTGCCAATTCTCATCAAGGACAAAACAGACTTGACTTAGGGAAACTAATTCATTTTATTGTAAGTAACTGTAACAGAGTAGGATAGTGAGAAATTAAATTAAAACACCTTCTTCCCACTCCTCCCTTCTTTCCAGGCTTAGCTTACTTCCTGACTCTTCTAAGCACTGGGGGATAGTGAATGGAGCTTACAGTCAAGTCCTAACAGTGTGTCTATGACTCTCCATCCTCCTCCTCATACGCTGCTTCAAGAACTGTTCCAGAATGCGTCCTTTCCACAGGGTACAATCCTTCAGGAACTGACTGGTCCAATGTAGGGTCCTGCAGAGACTGCAGGTGCATATCTGCTCCACCTTGGACCTCCATGGACCGCATAGGGACAGCTGCCTCACCATGGTCTACATCCCATGCTGCAAGGGAATCTCCACACCTCCTCCCTCTCCTTCTTCACTGACCTTGGTGTCTGTAGGGCTACTTCTCTCACATATACTCACTCCTCTCTCCCAGCTGTTTTTGTACAGTGTCTTCTACCTTATCTTAAACATATAGTCACAGAGATGCTACCAATTTTGCTGAGAGACTCACCTTTGGCCAGCAGTGCATCCTTCTAGGAGCCAGCTAGAACTGACTGTGCTCAACATGGGGACAACTTCTGATGTCTTCTCCCAGAAGCCATACCTGCCACCCCCAGTGTTATCAAAATCTTGGCATATAAACCCAATAAAATAATTAAAGAGTATTTTTTCTTATGTTTTAAGGTATTTTTTCTAAAGTGTTTATAATACAAGGTAATTCTTTTTTCTATTTTCACTTTATATTGACTTGATTAGTACAAAAAGGCTAAAAATATTTTTACGTTATAATAGTTGCCACTTATATCTGAAAGACAAAGATATAATAATTTTGGGGAAAAGATTGGTTTTAGGTTTAATTTTGAAAAAAAAAGTGCAAATATAATTGAAATAGAAAGTGTGGGAAGTAAATGTTCAGCTAAATGTCAAACCTAATTAATCGCATACTCAGGAGAACTGAAATAGATACACTACGAACTTGCTAATTCTTAATTTTGACTACAAATTGTCAGTGCTCAGAGGAAAGAGAAATATGAGAGAACAAAAAATTGCATCTCCAGTCTATAAGTTAAACAATGAAAGCATAATGGAGAAAGAATGGTAAACTGAACGCACAGTAAATAAACAGGGAAAAGCAAAAACAAACCCATCTATACTAAGATGGGGGAGATGCTAAAAACAGGAAAAAGAATCATATACTTTTCTGTAAAACATTGGCCACTCTTGCAATCACGAATCATCTAACGATAATATATTACAGCATGAAGATCCCTATAGAATACTTTGAGAAACAAGAAAGGCAAATTTTAGTACATATCAGCTTTCCAATTACATGCATCTGAATTCCAAGTGGAAATTCTTTATTACTACTGCTTAACAAAAATGTGCTTCTGTAGCAAAACTTTATACTAACAACCATTAATCCAGTAATATTTCATGTTTTGAAAGGATTACAATACATTGTAGGATCAGAATTAAGAGAGGATTTCTCATTTAATGATCTGATTCTGGATAATTCAGAAAGGGAAAACTCTTATGGTTCTATTCTGATTTAATGATTTCTTTAACATTCAGACAATACTTTTCCATGGTTTGAAATAAAAAACTAGATCAGGTCCTCATATCCCTGCCCTACTTCACTTTCTAATAAAATCTTTGTTCTTGCTGATATAAAGAAAAGCATGTAAAATTTTTTGCTGTCTGATACATGGCAAATAACTGCAAGGAATATAAAATCAGTGCCTGTTACTTGTAAAACAAAGCCTAAGAAATAAAACAACAGGCAAATATTATACCCACTATAAAAAAAATCTTAGACCACAAAGAAACCTATGCTAACTTAATCCATTATGTACCAAGAGCCCTATGAAAAATTATCCACTTTCTTGACAGTTGAAAGCTATTAGTTTTGGAACTAATTATACCACATCACCATAATAGCAGGCTGTTTCAATGTTTCTACTGTTTCTACTGTTTCAATGCCAATTTTCTAAAGTTCACATTTTAGCCTTATTCTTTTATTTTTTGTGACTTTTGCAAGAGCAGTTCAAAAGTTGAATTTATGCTCCTTAGGTACATCTGAAATTCCATACAAGCAATGCCAAAACCCTTACACAAACAGCAAAACAGGACGCATTAGCCTGTTCTTGCACAAACATGAATAGAATCTGCATCTGAAAAAGCAACTGATGGGATGACTGATGGAAGAGTCCCTGTCAGACTGGTCTTCCATCAGAGGCTGGTGGTGAAATTTGCAGTCACATAAAGCAGCTAGACCTTTCATGGACCTACGAGTCAACAGGGTCGCATTTGCACTAATAGTCATTCATCTCAGCACATTTTTGCTTTCATAAAACTTGAAGCAGCAGTTAAGATTAAACTCTGATGTGATTTAGAGGAAAAAAATGTCCACCTGGAGATTTTTGTTCATTAGCATCTTTTTTTTTTTTTTTGCATCCATATTTCTGTCTCCTAGGATGCTCAATATCTTTCAGATATCCCCAGAAACAAATAATTTTGATGTGGAGAACCTATTGTTAATATGATACTGCCAATTATTTTAGCTGTGAAGATGAGAGAATTTTTACAGAAATATGTAGTGCTGTAAATACTAGTGTAGATTGCAAATATCAACGAGTATCAAAAAATGTGATTTATTACGTTTAAAACCATCTCAGCAATTTTACCCAGGAAATAAACTAGGAGATGCATGCTAAGAATTTATTTAGGCAGATGATTTTTAAAGCAAGGTACACACTATGCTGCCAAAATGACCGGTATCAGCAATCTTACTCTTTTCTTGGCCTAAATTGGAATGCTTTTAAAGCCATAATAATTAAACCAGACTATCCTTAGATGTATAAGCATTTACCTTTAAATTCACTCTCTGATTTACAGGAAAAAACCTCCTTCAAGTATGGAAACTTACAGTTCATTAACTACAGTTTCAAGAGGCCCTGTGAGACCATGCCTGATACCAGGCTAAGTGGTCCAGAAGTGTTGTTCTTCAGAAGCACATGAACAACTTTTAGAAGTATAAGGAATCTTTTTACAGTAATTTTATAAAAGTTGTTTCTTAGCCTCTGAGTTACCCGGAACACAAAATTAAAAAACGTGCTTCTATTGCACCTTTATATAATCAGAAGATTTAATTTTATTCCTTTGTTTTGAGTTGACCTTGCCTGGCATGCCTCATGATAAAATTGAAACACTTCATCTTCATTTAGCATATAAGCATCACCCTTTTCTCAGAAAACAAAAAGATCAAGTGCCTTAATACTAGCTATGTTAGCTATATGAGAAACAAAAATCAAATTTAGCTACAAAGAAATAATAGCTGCTGTCTCAAAGAAATGTTTGTTTCTTTCTATTATTCATTTCTTTGCCTCTCGGTCTCTTTCTTACCTACAATTTAAAGGAGAAAGTTTAAAAATAGACTAAAAGTTAAGTGACCTCTGATGAGCAAGTCTATTTTTCTTCCAAATTAAGATCTCCCCCTTTTTCGTTTTTAGAGAAGAAATCACTGACAATGGCTAAGACAGGTCCCCCAGTTTGACTTACCGGCTAATAAATATTTGGATCACACTAGAAGCTTATCTGGATCATGGCAATAAGATTCTAGTTTAAGGAAGATGAAGTCAGGAAATTGAACTTGTAAAATGGAACACTCATGCAGAACAGAAAGATGACATAGCTATTGACAGATCATATGTTCTCTTTTCTTTTTCTTCTTTTCTTTCTTTCTTTCTTCTTTCCTTCCTTCCTTCTTCCTTCTTTCCTTCCCCTCCCCTCCCCTCCCCCCTTTTCCTCTTTTTCCTGAAGCCTCCACAGTTTAATGTATTTATAAGTTATTTATGATCAGAGTTTGCAGGTCAAGCATTTTTTAATCTAAAGATCATTGAATAGAGCCAGACGATTTCATAATTCTGCACAATAATGCAAAGCAATATCTGTAGTAAACTCCTAGTAAATGCATAATATTTAGTTAAAAAAAAAACAGATGGTTTCAACAAATTGATTAATTTCCTATTAATAAAGATGCAATGGGTGTAGATGCTATGACTCTAAAAGGTCCTTATATCCTGATTACTAGAACGGTATGACAAAACATATAGCTTTATTCTATGGCTTTAGTTAAGTGTTTGTTCCTGCTCATTTCAGACAGTATACAGGGCTATAACTATACTTATCTTTAGTCCGGCTCAGCACAGCCATGACAATATTGTTATGCTACTCACGATCTTCATCATACCCTATATGACTAAATCATAAAAGAAAAGAATAGCAAAATCTATAATGCTTTCACTAAGAAGCTTGTCTTGTAGAAGAATGATGTATGACTAAAGCAAAAGCTACCTCAGGAAAAGTATGTGGGACTGGTAAAAGGTTTGTTTGTCTAAGTAGGAAATAGAGACATTTGAACAAAGATTAGTCCATAGGACAGTGAAACTAGACCTGGGTAACTGACAGCACCACTATCAGTGATGGATCCACAAGGACCTCGTGGAGTAAGAACATTATTACAAAGACTTATAAACCTACACTCCCTAAGGAAATGTAGTATCTTCACAGGCAGATCATTTATACTTTGAAGATATAGAAAGCAACAGGATTTGGCGTCTTCCTGACTTGTGACTGCATTCTTGTAAGTGTTTGGGCAGCATATCACCTGGCCTAGGTGAAGATTTCAAACATAGGTCACAAATGTGCTATGTGTAGCACGTACAATTCTGATTGCAAATATAAAACCTTTTGTGCATGAATAAACTGTTTGGCCACGTGATTTCTGTTGAAGATTTTCCAAGTAACCTTAGATATATTCTTAGATTCACAACTGCAGAGTGACAGGGAGAGTTTGTCAGTGCATCTGAATTCAGTCTGCTGCTGAAAGGTCCTGTTTACCATGTATACACTCCTATCTTTTCCCTTGCAAGCATGAGCCCACAGGATGAATTGACTGATACACTCATTTGATAGAAAATTAATCCCCTTTTCCCTCCCACAGTGTAGTTTCTGGCACTGATGAGCTGAACCACCTCATCCCTCAGGGAAACAGTATAATGATGGATGATACATAGGAAGAGAAGGAAAAAAGACTGGGTAACATCTCAAAGTTATATCAGATGAGGTATGAAAGGAAAATGTACCTTGATAAACATCTGAAGAAATACCTGGTGAACTTACAGTTGAATATTTTGTGATTTTTTTTTTTTTCAATAACTTCTAAATTAGTATCTGCTTGATATTTCTACGGTTTTTTACATGCATTTGGAATGGAGACATAAAAAACAAACATCATTTGCTGCCTAAGGATAAGTAGTGAAACCACATTTGTCTTTTCCTGCATTTACAATTAGAATCACTTTGCTTATTTACACATCTTTCAGACTGAGTATTACAGTAAATTCACAGACAGACCTTTACATATCCAGTCTGCAACAGGCAGTAACTGGCAATAAACACCCTGTGGGATCCACTCTCACTGTTAAAAATGTGTGTGCATCAGTGGTTCCAGATTCTTTGCTATTAGTAGATGTTAAATGCTACATGATGTAAGAAGTTACAGTTCTTTCTTGAAACGTATAAATACCAGGAAAAATCAAAAAATCCAAAGTAATATATTAATAGTGGATTTTATAATTTAGGAAAATGAACCAATTATCAAGTTCATCTATGACCAGATTTCCTTCAAAATAAGTTTCTGAATCAAATATAATTTAATCTTGTATCAATAAGATTTTTATATTAAACATATATTAAATCTTAATAAAATATCATTTATCCTTCCAGCAATAAAAACACTAACAGTCATCAAAAAATAGTCAGTTCCAAAAGCTACTGACATAACTCTAATCTGAGACATACATATATGCACATTGATTTAAAACAAAACACAAAATTAGAAAGGATTGTGCCCTCCAAAAAAAAAGGCTAATCTGCATTATTCCTTGAAGTATTAAATGTTAGTAAGACTTAATATAGATATATTTTTAGACCAAGGAAAAGGGAAAAGTTTTCTACAAAAATAAGGAGAACTGTTTTGGGGAAAGTAGATTTCTTTCCCTGTGAAGCCACAGAAGATTCTGGTTTATAATTTTTCATCAAAATATAATGGTCTGAAATTGTGACAGATGCTGAATTAATAAGGAAATGTCAATACCATAAAACAGCACGTTCTTGTGCTACATGTCCACAGAAACAGTTAATTAATAAAATATATTAAAAAAAAGTCATATGTTGTATAGTGATATATGAGATTAGGCACTTCTGTCAATATTGTCCTGATTTATTTCAAGATTAGGACTGTATTAGTGGTGTGTGTCAAATAATGTGTTTTATGGTATCAAGATTTTCTACTAACATATATCTGTAGCAGACTCTGTGGTAACAAATCAGACATTATTTTTTCCCACATATTTAGGTTTAAGTATCTTTGGGTAGGAAGATAAGGCTATAAAGACCTACAAAATTAACTTTACTGAATAGACTTCTGAATGTATTGAGCATTTGTAGAATGCTGCAACATCTCTACAAGTCATTCCAATAAATCATAATGAGTGCATCATTACCTTTTTTATTATTATTTTTTTCTGGTTAAGTTTTAATTGCCTTTATCAGAGAGTTCTGTACAAAACCAAAGGCTGATGATATACCACCTCTTTGTTTGCGAGCACTTCACGGAAGAAACTTAGAAACCTCATTTTATTTTGATGAGTATTCTTTATAACTTGTACATCCTTCAGTTAGCCTTTGACAGTTTCTTTTAAAGAAGTTAAAAAAAATTCAGATAGAAACCAAAAGGGATTTTTAAAGAAGAACCCTTCTTTCATCTCTCTCTCTTCTGGTTTTCAATAATATTAGGTGTACAGATACCACTTAAAGCAAAATGCCTTTATTAAAAGTGTTTACATGCATTTAACTTGTGAAATATCCCATTTTCCTTGAGAAGTAGTGAATAACTTAAATAAATGAAAAGCTTAGCATTCTCATCCTAAATTAATAAGTCAAGGAGTCCAGTGCACATTTAAATTAAGATTCTAAAGACCAGCAGTTAAACTAACACATAAATTAAGATATGTATTTTGATACATTAAAAAAGCCAACTGTAAATAAGAGTAAAGTTCATTTATTACCAGGAATGGAGAAAAAAACTCTACAGAAAGCATGAATTTGCAAGTGTTGTAAATGACAATATCAATATACACTTTAATACTTTTTGTATCTTTTAAGCAGTTTCTCTGTTTGTATTACAGTTTTCCACTGAAAATACTATCCCCTAAGTTAAAATTAGGGTCCCTTGTTTCTAGGCTGGAGCTTTCATTTATGCGCCTGGAAGGGCGTTGCCCATGTGAATACCAAAGCTTCTTGGATGAATAAAGTGATCTAGCTGGAATAGCCATCACTATGCAGTGGTTTAAAGTGGTAGGGGTTTTCTAAGGATCAGGAAATAATTATTTTCCTCAAATAAATACAGAATTCCTTAGTCAGGGAGGTTAGAGGAACAGGCCAAGTTGCCTGATGTCATGCTGTCAACACCAGATCATCTAACACCATTACATACCTTTTCTTATTTTTTATGACATACCGGGGAACAGCCTAGGAGGTAGGAAATGTAATCTTGGAGATTCTGTAAAGGAGAAGAAGGAGCTGAAAGTTGAAACTCACACATCATACACATATGCTGCACCACCTGCTCTTTTGTGTAAAAAATGGAGTAGCAAAAGCACTGACATTTCTGGGAAATTATCTTTCTTGGTTTCCTTATAAATACTCAGTATAAGAAGTGGAACATGATGTGCCAAAGCAAATATTTGCTTTTGTCTTCATGTCCCTCACTTTCATTTGTCACTATAAAACCTGAATATGGATTTGATTCTTTAAAAGATAAGTTCGGCTTTTGTTATCGGTCTTGAATGCACCAAGAGGCTCTGCAGCCCTCAGCCTTGTCCTCTCTGCACTATGCTGTGGATATTCCCATGCTTTGCCCCCTTATCCTGCTGATTCTTGCCTTGCTGATATGACTTATAGGTTTGGACTTGGACCTGCTTTGTCACTGTCGATTTACATGGGCACCAGGGGGTTGTTGCCCAAGCTTGTCTCCTCTCATTAGAGACACCAATACTCACCCTTGCTAGTGAGGACATCAGTCCTCCATGCCTTGGTCTCACTATTGGCTCTTCTTACATTTTAATTCATGAAGCAGCTCAACCTTCCTGTTCCCTGGCTTATGTTTGTTGTCTTTTTCTTTTTGTTTAGGTTTATTTATTTACAATTATTATTCAGTAGAGAGCTGCTCAGCTGAAGCTAAAAGGTCAATTTATGGAGATTGGGTTCTTGTTATTCCCAGTTCAGCAACTTAGCAAAAACTTATTAGACACTTACTGAATAAAATATTGCTCAGTGGGGTGTTGGTCTGTGTTTAGCCTCTTATTAAAGATCAGCATTAGAAGAGGATGGAAGGACTTGCTATTTTTCCAAGGAAAACCAAAACTCAGAGACATTTGAATTGTTCAAGACTTTTGGCAAAATCTCCAAAGTCTGGTAGAAGAGTAAAAATACACAGTGTGTGAAAAAAAACCACATAGTATAGCTTAGGAATGAATATGCTTCCTTGTGAAGACTTTTCTATTTTAGGGTGGAAATGACTTTTGTCACAATATCTGAGATGCCACAAAGATAAAAAATGGTTTTTACTCTCAAAGTGCAAGTATTCCATTGAAGATAAGATAGTTTAAGTTTACTATAAAATAGGCATGAGCTGCACCAAGTCTAATATTTTGCCCTAAATATTTTCTGAGAAGGAATAATGACAAACCAAAATGTTGGTTGCTCAAAAGCAGTTACCCTCCTGATCAGTGGTGTTAATGACGTGCAGGGGCTTCTCTAAGCATCAGTACAGAGTGACACAAAGAAAAACTTAACGTTTTAGCAATAAGTTTTTTTCCAGTTTTTATTTTAAATAAATGTATTTAGGAGGATTGTGATTTTAGCACTGAGCTTCTGGATGAAGCAGAGGATTTTCAACTCTGCTTCTCTTTTTGCCAACAATTTGAGAAGGAAGTAGCTCAAAATAGCTCTTCCAGCAAACTGGCCCTGATCACTGAACACTGAATGATTATTCTGCTCACCTACACTGTAAAGCTCTCTAACATATGAAAAAGATTTTTGATTTAAAAAGCAAGGAATTCTTTAAGGGTTAAATGCTTGTAAACTGAACAGGTCTTTAATACTTTTGGAGGAACAGGATATCCACATGATATGTTTTCGTGATGACACACAAGACAAGCAAAATAAATGAGGTTGATGGGGCACTAACAACATCCTGCTCGGAGAATTCAGGTTAGCTAACATATTTTCCAAATCCAAAACATATGTCATGTAGCCACTATAAGACTTAAATTACAGAGTTATTCCCATCCACAATTAACTTACTCAACTCCTTGGCTAATGTGCCGTTATAGCTCTGACTGAATTTCACACTTTGGGTTATACATCAGAAAGAAATGCAGATTCGGGGTTAGGCACTGGGTGGTGTTAAAGAGCTAGTTAGTAGGAAAGTGTATTTTTGCAGGTCTTGGATTGACTAATATTCACCTTTTGTTGCAGACAGTGTAGCACGATTCATTCTTCATAATAATTCATCTAGAATTAATCAGGTACATTGATTTAGTTTTCCTATTTGTAAATACATATTGAGATGAAATTTTGAGTTGTACTTCTTTCTCCTGTGTTTGGAGATACAAATATATTCCTGCAAGTGAAACAGCCTTTTCATATTGCTTTATCACTGAAGAGTTTCTATAATCTGACCTTGAAAAATTTGAAATACACATTTTTCCAAAGTAGTGTAGTTAATCTCAATGTATGTTTGGCACAGATTTGGAAGGATTCTGGTTTTGTTTTTTTTTTTTTGTTAATGTATTTTAAGTAACACGAGTGGAAGTAAACATGAGAGGAAAAGAAATCATGTTATTGCATCATCACATCTAAGTATTTTAACTATGGTAAATGTACAGCTAGCTTTCCAAATATTAAATATACACATCAAGTAACAATAAAATATAAAAAAAAAATCTATTCAACTCTGGGTTATTTAAAACCACTCTGCTAAGAATTTGAGCAGATGCTGCAAATAACAAATGATCTCACTAAATTAATGACAATATTCTGCTTAAAAGAATACAGTATTCAACAACAGAATTTGTACATATTTACTCTCCATCTTCAGTTTTAACTAAATTAGTTTGAAAATTATGTGCAGGTACACTAACAATAAACAACTATTATGTATTCACAAAGAAATAAAAGAATACTTATCTATCTGCTAGATTTCCAGGGCAATAGCATTTTCTTTGTTTGCCTGAGGGTTAAATTACCTTCAGGGTCTTCTCTTAATTTTAATTTTATTTCTAAGGGTAAGTGTTCTTCAGTGTATTGCTTTCAAAAATTTTGGAATTTAATTTCCACTAGCAAGATTTCCCAAAATGTATCAAGATTTCTATGACCTAGAAATCTATCACAAAAAATGTTATTACAGAATCAACCTCTCCCTAGATATCAAGAAGCCAAATTTTCAGCTACAACAAGCTTCTGTCTCTTGGTATGGCAAGTGCTATCTAGTTCCCAAACACAAAGAATAGAATGTATTGAAAGGATTAAAAAACTATATGATGCTTTTGAATATGATACTTTGAATATCTCACAACTTTTTAGAGATTTGTTAGTTTTCATTGAAAGAATTGGAGTGAATATTATGTGAACTAGTCACTTATCCATAATTTACATCCTACTGAAGACAACGTTAAAATTATTACTTCTGCACTTGCTTTGCATCACAGACACTACTGCTATAGAGTCACCTTCACTGGGAGAACTGAGACTTGGCCCAAGGAAAGGACTTTTAACATAAAACGGACCATAGAGCTGTGTAAAACTGCAGCAGTAGCACTCTGTGCATTCATATCCTGTTAAGACAAGCCCATGGATTGCATCAGAGTTATCAGAGTACTAACACAGACACTGAACTAAAAATGCAAGCCAAGTAGAAGAAAGCCCAGAAGAGTCAGAAGCAGTGCAATGAAAACAAAAGTGGCGAACACTGTAATCAGTAAATAAAGAAATAAACATCCCTGTTTTACCAAACAACAAAACACACCTGGGAAATAAGAAAAATATGAC
Organism: Pipra filicauda; assembly: GCF_003945595.2. NCBI lineage: Eukaryota > Metazoa > Chordata > Aves > Passeriformes > Pipridae > Pipra > Pipra filicauda. The sequence continues at coordinate 2,982,351 of NW_024104776.1, read as the reverse complement.
TTCTGAAAAATATTTTTATTTAACTGTGTATACCTATTCCATTTGATGTATTTACAGTTTTTTAATTCTCTCCATTGCCTAATAACATGCTTGTTAATATGCAGAGTATAAACTATGGTACTTTGTGGTAATTGGTTAATCAATCAAAAGAATTCTCATTTATACCCATACTCTTGTGGTCTAAGGAGGTCATTTTAATATTCTTCAAATACCTTTAAGCAACCTCCAGGGACAAATTAAGTAAAAAGTGATATAAGCGAGTATTTTTCTATGGCCATGTGTAATGTTTATAGTCTGCTGTTAAATACTGTAGGTTGATTTTATTGAGCCTTTCAAGCATAATGAGCATAAATCTGACATATACCACCAGATGGTTTCTATGTATGGACAAGCTGCATGCCATAATTTGCCTCTTAGTTGTGTGTTTATCTGTGTGATCAAAGTTAATTCATTTGCACAGAGTATCTGCCTATCTACACATGTATATGACTAGAAGCACAACCTCTTTTGTGCTTAACTACTGGTTATGCAGAATGAAGTCTATTCATAATATATGGATAGCAGAATGGACAAGAAATACTTATGTCAAGAAAGCTGTAAGCGTCCTGTGCTATAGCACAGATATTTTTTTTCTTGGTCTTTATTGCTGACAACTACCAGAAAACATAATATTCTTCTAATTGGACAATTAGGATGAAATTGCACCCTACTATTATATATGTGTATATATATATATATATATATAGCACGTTTAAGACAGTGGGCTAAAGTGGGTTTGCTTTTCCTTAATTAAATCTTTTGCTTTGATTTTATTCATTGTATCTGCTAAAAAGCTCCCTAATATATAAGTAAAATTTCAAACAATAATTACACAAAACTTGCAACCACAAAAATCAGAACCAATAGTATTTGTGATCTAGGAATGCATAACTCATAATGCATAACTATGAAATAAGGACTGGCTGTTTTGGCAAGTCACATTGAGATTCATATGCATGCACACTGAAAAAGTATCTCTTTGTGTTTCATCTTTTTTAGAGCACAGTTAGACAGCTATTGCAAACAAGTAAGCACTCCTCTCCCCTTTTACCAATAAAGGACACACTGACATTCAGCACAACAAAAACCGAGATAATTTCATTACAAGTTTCTGTTTCATAATAATCTAAGTACACAATCTTATTTTGTTATCTCCTTGGATAATACTTTTGCATTCTCTCTTCATACAAAAATGCCATAAAAATCACTTTGGTCAAGATAAAAATGCCAGATCTTAAAATGGTAAGCAGATAACACTTCTCTTAAAGTCTTTCAACCAATGCGGACTGGAAATATCATTTAACACTTATCAGTAGTACTCAAATGTGTTAGAATATAAACAGAAGTACACAAGAGAAGTTTCATGTGATAAATTAGATTTTATTGTCTAAATGTTTATGCTTGTTGAAGTTTTGATCAATTTCTATGGTGTCTTCATATGTCATTAAGCCTTCACATGGTATTGGTGAAATGAGAAATAGATTTTTAGCAGAGCAGTTAGTGTGTGAAACGTTCTATATAATATCTTTTCAGTAAAAAATGTACAGAACAGCAAATGGAGGACAGTATAATGGGGTTAGTAATTATCTGTGTGTATATATATCTATATACACATATGTATATACATATATGGGCTTAACAGTGATGAAAATCCAGCTCTGGGGAGTGCTTTTTTCTTGGAAATATTTGAAGTTAGGTAACAGTAAGTTTAAAAATATCTGCTTTTTTGCTGCATATATTTTTTAATGATGCGGTATGAGGTGAATTTCCAACAAAGGTAGAAAATTTATGACCTTGAGTAATGTTCTGTTTAACTCTGCCGTTCCAAATATTTTATGTCAAATACAAACTTTGAAAGAATTTTTTTTTCCTTTAAGACATGAAAACATTGGAGTCCTTTCAAGGCTAAAAGTAAAGAAACGTGCACCAAAACTACATTGGAAATGTACTTTAAAGTATGAAGACTACTGTCATCTAAAAAAAGATAACAAAAGAGTCTGTACTAAAATCCAACCTCGACATTGCTCAGTTGGAGCTAATGAAGTTGTGCCAAATGGACAGCCTTGTGTTTCCATAAGGCTGTTCTGAAATTACACACCTGCTTCAAATGCATAAATAATAGGGATAGAGTCAATAGGGGAAAAAATGGAGACACATTCACCACTGCCACCTCTTCCCTGACATCTGTGGGGAATTAGGCTCATGTCTTTGTAAGATTACTTTAAAAATATTTAAAAAGCAGATTGCAGAACTGTAGATTGTGGGTCATCTGAGTGGCAACCAGGACAAACTTGAGGGCACGAATATTTGAGTATTCTCTTTTGTGAGCCTGCACTTCCCCCACGATTTGACTTTGTTCGATTTAAAGACAGACTCCACTGGCAGTGTGCTGTTGTCCCGTTTTGTTCAAAGTCTCCATCTAGCAAAGATTTAAGACCACTTATTTTACCTGCACATCCCATTCATTTGCAATGTTTCATTCATCTCCTTAGTGAACAAGCATAGACTGGCAATTGATGTTTTCTAGAACACTTAAAGTTAATACTTAAGGGTAGTTTTAAAGGCAATTTAAAGGTGTAGTATTGGATAGTGCTTATAGGTACATATTGTCTGTTTTGATGTCATTACTAATTTCACCAAATTTACTTTTGGTCACTCATTTGCAATTGGTTTTAATCCTTATTGGTTTGTTTCCTATGTATTGTATTTTTTAATCTCACAACATAGATATCATTGATGGGATAGAGTAATAAAATTAAATACTCACAACAATGTAGGTCTATATCAATATCTTAGGAAACAAAACTGTAAATCTAATAGCTGACTTCCAGTATCAATTGTTCTTGATGGCTAAGTAAATCATGTGCAGTTCTAAAATGAAATTTCATGGCTGATAGATTTCTAACAATTGTTTGGGCAGAGCAATGTGCAAGTGATTAACATTGGCAATAGTTTTGAGCAGCCTGTATTATATTTTCCCTAGCAAAGTTGGAGTAATATACAAACAGAGAAAATATAGATCTAGGCTGCCAGCCTTTCATATCAACTGATAAAATCAGTTCTTTTCTGAGAAAAAGTTGATGAAGTGTGATGCAATAACTGATGTATAAGCAGTCAGTCTGCAGAGCACCTGGAGCATAGCCTTAGGGGACATGTGCCACTCTCTTAGTGACGAAACACTCGCATAAAGGCCCTTAGTTCTGGTCATGGTCAAAAACACACCACAGGATCACATACTTTCCTTTCTAAATATATCTCTGTACTGAAGACTTAGTCTGTTGGAGCAATTCCACTGAAATCCCTTTCTGCAGGAAAAAGAAACAAAAGGCAAGAACAAAGCAATTCTTCACTTGCTGTATCATGGGAGTCCAGGCTTAGAGACTGTTGTCTCCTACGGCCAGTGCACAGAGGAGCTGGGCTACTCTATTACAAGGGAAAGAGCTGTCCTAGCAAGATCATTAAGGCAAATTTGGCCCATATATGAATTTGAAATTCTTTGTTCTGATTCTCCCATATAAGCATGGAATTAGGGTTAAAGCAGACCGACTATCCACAGTGGCTGCCACGTAAAGAAACTTTATTCTGCTCAGAGTGCAAAACTAAATTCACAGTATCTTTCTGCCAGGTAAAAGCTGATACTATTCAGTAACTGACGTGTGATGAAATCTCAACAGAAGAGCAGAGACATGTATGGTATTATTCACTCTCTGAAGAAAACACGATTTTAATAAAAGCAGAGGCAAACCTAGGAAGCTGTACTTCAGCAGTTATGGTAAAACACTGGCCAACAGGAGGTCTTCTGTGCTTTTTTCAGGTTTAGTTTTGATTCATTTTCTGTGGATAAACACACTTACCTGCTTTCAATCATGTGCTTAAATTACAGCAGCAAGCTACCAGGAACAGGGAAAACCCTCGTAGAATGTATCAAGTTGGTTTACCAGAAATCAACAGAGCAAATAGAAAATAACTCATTTTCAGCTGTTTCGGGGAATCAATTTGTCTACATCTAATAACTGAGAATCACATATTTTTTTTCTAATTTACTAATAAGTACATGTCGCAGGTTAGTCAAAAATTCAGAGAGTGAATAGAGTATCAGTCCAAGATAACACACCCTGCAGCACTCAGATACAGAAAAACACCTCTGCATGGTAACCATATTAGCTCTCAGGAGCCTCTAGGGATGTAGGGAAGGTATGACTACTCACAACATGCACTCCCTCACTTATTTTTGTTTTGAACAATCCTAGTCCACAGAAAATATTAAACAAACAGACTGCTATTTATTTTTTTACTCACTGAACTCCTCTTCAGAAAAAATGAGAAAATGAGAAGGAATTTGAGAAGGATCATTTTTCTTATACTAGTGTTCTTGGGTGTTGGGGATTGTTGGGGTATTGGAAAATCTGAGAGTCTCCAGATGTAAAATTCAACATAATACTAATCAGCCAGTAGAAAACTCACTAAATATTTCACCAGAGAGTAAGTAAGTTAATTGTACTTTTATTGCCTGAGTTTTTTGTAAGCACAAATATTAAGTTTACCTTAGCAAGAACTATACTTTTGTAATCACATTTTAGTCAGGAACATGCATCTTTTAAATGTACATGTGCAAGAGAGGAGAATGCATAACAAGCATTGCACTATCCTCTACATATGTCAGCTCCTGGGAGCAGATCATTTTAGAGTTTGATGATTTCCTTTCACAAGAGACAAAGTCTGTATCTAACAAGTCCCTTGCACTTGATGATTTCATTTTGGATAATTGTAACAGTGTCACATGCTTCAGAGATGTGCCTGACATCTACTGCCACCTTTGTATTATGTGTCTCTCTCTCATCCAGTTTCAGGCATTGTTACATCCCAACGCTGAATGTGGCAGTGGTGCAACTTTTTATTTCTGTTACCAATTAATCTGCCACCTCTTTTTTTTTTTTGCCTTCGGGTCATCTGATTCCCTATGAGCATGTAGCATCTATCTTTGTCAGACAGGACTGTTTACAGATGGGTCACTAGCCATCAGAACTCATCACTTCCTCTCCTTTCAGGTCTTTTTCAAAACTAATTTCTCAGAATTATTATAAATACCCAGAACCACAGAGCTTTAGATTTTTTAATTTAGTTTCTCATTTAAATGTTTTTAGTTTTTTGTGGGTTCTTTTTTTCTTTTTTTTTTTTTTTTAACTTTTTTTTGTTTGGTTGGTTTTGGTTTTTGGGGAGTTTTTGGTTTTTGTTCTTGTTTTGTTTTGGGGGGTTTGTTTTGGTTTGGTTTTTTGGGGGTTTTTTTGTTGTTTTTTGGGGTTTTTTTTGTGAGACTTGTTGTTGTTGTTGTTGATTTTTTTAGTTTGTTTGGGTTTTTTAACATACCTTAAATGTACCACATGCAACAAAGGAAAAAATAGTCTAAATAAAATCCATGTATAAATCTCGTTCACTGAAACTCATCTCCATCTTTTTAATTGCATATATTGAGACATCTACGGTAAGCAGGGCTTCCTTCATTATTCTTCTAAAGAAGGACACAGAATTACAATGACACACCAACTCTGTTATAAGGGGTCAGTATTCACACACCTTGCACTGCATTTCACGCAATAGGGAAGGACACAGTGTACCAGTTAAGAAGGCACAGAAATTGAAAAGAAAAGCAATCACTTTATTGTTCTTTCTTAATAATTGCCAGGATCAGTCTATATTATGAGAGCTGTCCTACTGTGCAAGAACATAAGTTTCATCTGAAGGGAAAAAAAAGTAAACTTATCAAAAAGTTTATTCAAATTTTAAAGTCACTGAGGAAAAAAACAAAAAGGAAATAGAGGAACTTTAGATGTGATGCTTATGCGTGCAAAAGAGGAAAAGATGACCAAGTTGTTAAATCATTAATTTTTTTCCTACACTAAGAAACACATTAAGACCAAAAATGGTGACACCTATTTCACTTCTCTATGTCTTGAAATTTAAAACCTAAAATCATTAACAAATAGGGTCAATAACCTCAATACCTCTTTAGCAGGAGGAAAGTTAAGAGGTTGCAAAATTGCATATGATCTTCAGTTTCAAACCCACAGACTTTTCATATCCAAAAGAAGTGTAATAGGATGCATATATTTCCATATTGAAAACGTATGAGGAAAAAGGCAGTGGAATAATGAGGATTTTTCTTCCTGCCTGATCAAAACAACCTTTTTAATGCAAGCTTCAAATAAATACAGACAGAGGGAGCCCATGCTTTAAATACAGAATCCGTACAAAAGAGTTCATCAATCTGTAGATCTTATACTATATAATAGGAAAAAAAGGAGCCACACAAACATAATATATGGCTTTCCTAGTCAGTCAACAGCTACAAAGAATGTAGTTCACGTAACAAACACAGATTCTGAAGGGTAAATCTCATGCCCATTCAAAATTGCTCTAATTGTTTTGTGTCTGTCTGGACAGTAATATTCATGATATCTCTGTTTATAACTCGACCTCCAAATCACTGATTTCTTACCCTGACTTCTTCAGTCTCATCCTGGCTATCTGGCTGTATTTTAAACATTTCTTAAACTAATCACTGTTTGGAAAAAGTTTACCATGTATTAGTTTATCTGCTTCCACTTGGAATTATCATTCTGAAATAAATCGTTCCTGTGTATTTTTTTTTAATTGAAGGTATGTAAATTTATTGCTGCATGAATTCAAGTTTTTCCCACACTGTCATTTAAATCATAGTCCAAGAAGAGGCAGTCTTTTGATCCTTTGTTTTTTCTTTCTAATCTCCATGTAGGAAACATTTTTATTACTTATTAATTTATTAATTTTTGCTCATAAAACATTAGAAGGGGTGTATGGTTAGAATTTCATTCCTCCACTGTACACATCCTCTCCCCCTACAGAGGTGCTTGTGACCTTCTGCCTGTCAAGAGGCACATTTGCTTTCTTGTTTTTAGTTTCATTTTTTTTATTTTTTTTTTTTAATGTAGAACCATTCAGGCTTCAGTCACAGTAAACAATCATCTCTTTGCCCTCATTCTTGGGAGCCCCAATGTGATTTCATGACCACAGTCCACAAATCTTTCCCATTACCAGTTATCAGCAGGAGGAAAATTGATTCCAGAATGTAAACAAGACAAGCTTTTACCTTCAATTTTAATATGAAAAAATTAAGATTTAAAAAATACTATTACTTAATTTGCATCAGATGCAAACTAAGATATTTGTCTTGCTTTTATGTCAGTCATTCAGGGACCATTTTGAACTGCCTTGACAAAATTAATTGTAATGTTACTTGATAGCTGGATGAAGTAAACACCAGTTATAACATTATTAGGGCTTCATATTGTTTGTTTGAATGCATTTATGTAAAGCACATAGTTATTTTCTGACCTTATGAATGCCCCATTTCTTTTAGCAAAAATTGTCTATGGCCATTAATGAAATATTTTATACCTGTAAACAGATACATTCTCAGACTCTGAAGATTATATCATATAGATTACTTGGCTTCTACACTCAGTGTATGAGTAAATGACAGAGACATTACTGGGAGGAATCCATGAATCCATGTAATATTTGACGTTTTTCTTTTATTCCAAAGGAGGTAACTTTACACAAATCACAGTGCAAATACTTTATAAAGTCAAAATATTTGTGTATCAATGCAGTATTGATATAAACTATGAAAATAATACAGTATTAGTATATTACTGTAATTAAAAGTATTTTTTAATTAATTTTCTAATACAAAAAAATAAAGTCACTTTTTAAAAAAAAACCTGTTGGTTCACAGAATGCTTTGATCACTATCAAAATACATTCATAAAAGTTCAACTACCTTACTGTTCAGCTAAACCAGACTCACATTGCTTTTATATTGCCATTTTAACATGGCATGCTCTTATTTAAGAAACAAAATATTTCCAAAGGATAGAAAACAAATTTCATCCCAATATGTAATGACCTTTTTGTCTTGGGTAAAACTCAGCATAGTAGTTTTAGTGGTATAATATTTCTTGGGCAAAAATTGAATAATAAGGAAACCAAGTTATTCGGTTATGAAGGCTGTCTGTCTGGAGACATGCTATTAAACAACACTTGAGCTTTCTGTTTGCTTTGGTGGTATCTATAGTTATGGCTATGCATTTGTGGCTTGCTCTTGCTAAATATTTCTCAAATGCAGTTGCTGTAATAGACAGCACAAATCATCATAACTTCAGCAGTATTGTTTTTCTTAGGCAGAAAAAGGAGAGGCAATGGAGGATTTTTGTTGCTGTTTACTTTGCTTCTACATCTTATTCTTCAATGTCCTGTTGCTTTATAAATATTGCATTTATATTGCTTTTTATAAAGGTGTTTGTATTCCCCATTATTTTAGTACCTGAACAGCCCATACATGAATGCTTTTATGCTCATAGATCCCTTTGATATAGAAAATAAATAAAATGCTGCCAGTAGAGATGAGGGGAGTCTAGTTTGCAGTGGGGAATCTACTCTACTTTTTAAAAGCAGCACTATAGCTAACCTCAAAACTGTCCTGCCCAAATTCTTGTACTGCAAGTGCACAAACTAATTCAAGGATTGGTTAAAATGTCCTTCAGGACATACAAGAATTTATATGTTCATGTAGGCAACAGGGCAGGGCAGGGTAGGGCAGGGAAGGCAGGTGACAAAACTCTTGAAGAAGAGGACATTGCCATTCTAGTCATCCTCAGATACATGGATATAACCCAGCAGATCCACTGATGGTCAAGTGGCAGACCAGAGAAATAATTTAACACCTCCCTAATGCAGACTGACATCAAGTCACTCTAACCATTCCTATTTTAGACTGCCAGTAGCTAAACAGAGAGAGCCTGTGAATTCAAGTTTCCTAAGTAAACTATTCAGCACTACTATATTTTTTATCAAGTTAATTAAAATAATAGAAATATCCACACATAAAAAAAAATTCAAAGCTTGAAATAGTATTGTTATGTAAAAAATAATCAAAATCAATCCATCAGGCCCCTCTTACCTCTAAAATGACAATGTTAAAACCATAGTCTACAAAATAACTGTGGTTTAACCATAGGTGGCAACTAAGAGCCACTCAGCTGCTCGCTAACTCCCCTTCATCCCACTGCACTCCCAGTGGTGAATGGAATCAGAAGAAAAGGTAAATCTTGTGCATTGAGATAAGAAAAATTTAATAATGGAAGCAAAATAGTAAAATAATATTATTAGTTGTAATAATAAAATAATTTAATTATGTAATAATAATAATTGTAATGATAAGGAGAGGGAGAGAAATTAACAGAACACAAGAGAAGCAAGTGATGTACAACACAATTTGTCACTACCCACTGACTGATGCCCAGCCTGTCTCTGAGCAGCAATCAGCCCCTTCTTGGTAACTCCCCTAGTTCATATGCTGGGCATGATGTCCTAGGGGAAGGAATGTCCCTTTGGGCAGTTCAGGTCAACTGTCCTGGCTGTGCTCCCTCTCAGGTTCTTGTGCACCTCCTTACTGGTAGAGTTTGCAGGAGACACTGAAAAATTCTGGATTTAGAGCAAGAACTACTCAGCAACAACAAAATCATTATTCTGATACTGAATCCAAAACACAACACTGTACTAGCTATGAGGAAAATTAATTCTGTCCTGGCTGAAACAAGGAAAATAATTAAGTCACAGATAGTCCCTTAAATGACTCCCGACCTTTAATCTATTATTGCCTGAAATGTAACTTCCCACTTAAAGAAAAACTGCCTTGCTCTTAAAATATGAGTGGGATAAGGTAAAATAAAAACAGGTGTACCTCTGGAGGGATTAGAAGCCACTGCAAAAAGATATATGTTTTACCATGTTTCACTGCTGCCCAACACTGAAAACCAGCAAAGAAATTAAGGATTCTACCCATTTTGTTCAGTGGCAGAAAGAACAGAGATATTTTACAGTTTTGGGGCTGTTCCCTGGTGAAATTTATCTTAGTCCAGAGGCTCCAGGAGTCATAGATATCCAAGATGGTCATCTCCAAAGGCTGCTCAGTTCCTTGAAGGGATGGATCCCTACAAGTTGGGAGGGACTAAAAAAAAAATCTGCTGGTCTATAAAATCTGCTGGTCCAAGAGGCTAGATGCCATAATCTAAATGTAGATTATACTTTTAGTGTACCAAAACACTGGGAAACACCACAATTTTTTGTATTTCTCCTACAGTACACTCCATCAGTTTTCAACACAGAGTGATACCTCCTAGAGACAGGATTTAGCTCCTTCTCCACAGCCAGCTCAGCTGAAGAACAAAAGACCTGAGAAGGAAGAGAGGGAGAGTTCAATATCTGCTCACAAAATTTACTGAACTTGAGCTTCCAGGAAAGAAATTGCATAAATGTTATAACACTACAGTAGAACATTGTGACTTCCTAACATATTCTTTCTTTTATACGGTTGCGATGAAAGATGTAAATGTCATCTGCTATATATTGTGAGAATTTTTCCCCTATTATTAAATCACTGATTAGTTTTTCTCCCTGAAATCCCAGTAATATACTCTTTAATTAAACATGCCTTCTGTAAACAATTGATAATATTATAATCAAAATAAAATGGTTTATCTAAGAAACATCTGAACACTAGTGACAGAGAAAAGAGGCATTAATCATAATTTGAAACATTAAAGTTCTTTTGAGATTCTCGTTACAAAACAGCTACCTCAAAAAATTTCAACTATTTTTTTCTTTTCAGGTGGTATATTCTTCCTTTACCACTTAACTCTTCCAGGTAAGATCCTGGGTGTACACATTTCCAGGCAGGTGTGTCAAGGTGCTAAAAAAGTCATTGAAATTCAGATTTGGTGCATGCTATAGGGATTGGTCCTTGTATGCCTCAAATGGGCTTTCCAGGTGGAAGAGAGTTCTGGCAAGGTTTGTGTGTTGTGGCTGTAAAGAGGAATGATGAGTGGAAAACATTAACACCTGCAACCACAGCACGCTGTCACTCACTTGCCCTTCCTCTCTTCTCTCTGAATGCTGATCATGAGGGTGTACCTCAAGCCTAGGTGTGCCTGGCCTCCAGGTCACCACAAAAGGCCAATGCTATCACACAGGAAGAGAGCCAAAAGTGCAGACCAGTGGGATTTAAGGGAATGAGCCATCTCCCATGGAGGAGCTACATGTGACCACTCACCATGTGTCTTTTAATATTCAAAGTGACTAGCATCAAAGGAATAAACTACAAAAAATAAAAATCAATTAATATATAAATTAATACAATGAAGATATCAATATAATATAATACTATATAAAATAATAAAAGTACATTAATCTAAATAAGTTTAATTAGAAAGCTTTATCAATGTTCTCCAGGTATGTTTTTTGGATCATGTCATTACTTCTTTTCTCCAAGAATTACACCTATCTTGGATTATGACTGTTTCAGACTTCTGAGCATTTTATGAGACGTATACAGGTGTACAAATATACTGCCATCCCCCTAAATCTTATCTTTGACTCAAAATTCCTGCTGGAGATATGAGAATCTTTTAGGATTAACAATACAAAAAAGAGAGAAAATAATCTCTGCCTTGTCCACGTATGGAATCTGACTTAAAACGTGATGTTCTCTAGACATTTATCCCCACTTTTACTTTAAACGCGAGACCCAATGTCACTTTCTTCCTCTCATCTTCAATAACAAAGTGTTAAGATCATATGCCCCTATCACTCATCAAATAGGGAACTTTAGCTAGATTAAGAGGAACTGAGCAGGCATAGTCCTGAAAAACACTGCCTCATTTTGCATTCTGATCCGACAAGGTAAAGATTTCTTACACACTTCAATGGCTTGGTGAAAAAAGTGTATCTGCAAATTGGAAACCTTAGGCAATAAGAAATTTAGACACCTCAGTCTCTAATCTCTCCTATTAGTCAGTTCCATCTGTGTGTCTAACAGGTATTCATCCAGACAGACACAAATATATTCCAGGGGTATTACTGCAGATCAAATACACGTGTTTTTCATTTTTTCATCTCGTTAGCCTTCAAATACACCTTGGGTTTTTGGTGTTGTTTTTTCGTTGTTGTTGTTGTTGTTCAGGTAGGTCACTGGCTGTCCTTCAGTTTGCTCCTTAAATAGCGATATCTCAGTGGAGGCTTGCTCACCACTGTTCATTCACATTAAACAGAAGGAGGAATTAAATCTCTCTCAAGTGGTAATTAAATGCTGAAACGGTGGGCTGCCACCGTCCACAGCAACTTGCTGCTTGGAAAGGCTAGTCAGAAGCTGAGGCATCAGAGCAAAACTGCTAGCTGGAAAAGCAAAGGCAAACATGGGATCCCTGTGGTTTCAGTGGCTGCAGCTGTGCAAGTGAAGCAGCAGACCAACACTGGTGGTGGGTGGTGTGTGCTGCATGGACCTGGGAGAAAGCCAAACAGCATATTTTCCAATGGCCAAGATAGTTACTGAAAAGGCAAACCTCAGAATCTTAAGATGCCCTCCCTGCTTGTTCCCAACATGCTGGAAGAAAGGCAAGAGGATTAGACAAACAAACCTATTCCCATGAAACAGTGGAACAATACAGTCAGTGATTTTTATTCTGGTAATCAATTAAAAAGGCTCCATGTACTGGATGATTACTCAGGCTGGAAGAGCTGGTGGTGTATATTGTTTAGCATTCCTAGCAGAGTTTGGTATTTTTAGTAGTGAAGTCAGTGGACTAACAATAAAATTTGCTACTTCAGTTTTTTGTTTCAGGAAAGCAGACAAATGCCTCTGAGGCACCTTTCAACCTTTATACTTATTTAAATATATTTTTATGTTTTCTATTTATTTATACCTATTTCAATTTATATTTAGGAAGAAATTCTTTACTGTGAGGGTGGTGAGACACTGGAACAGGTTGCCCAGAGAGATTGGGGATGCCCCAACCCTGGCAATGTTCAAGGCCTTGAGCAGCTTGGTCTAGGAGGAGGTGTCCATGCACATGGCAGTGAGGGTTTAGACTAGAAAATCTTTAAGGTCCCTTCCAACCCCAACCCCTTAACATTCTATGATTCTATGATTATTTCATTATTTTTTTTATTGATAATGATATATAAATAGTTTCTCATCTCCTTCTGTAATTGTTAAATATATTTCCTTGAAATTTTGTGAAGTATTTCCTAAAACCACTATATGCCAAATCTACTGTTATCATTTAATGTGATTTAGCTCAAATTCCGCTTTCAGTTGTAAGTTGTCTTTCACTTGCTTTAACAGATATTTTTGAGAAGCTGTTTTGTTCTGCTCTTTAACTTGATTTGTTTCTTTCTAGTTTAAATTATCTAACACAATGTCACTGGAAAAAAACCAAACAAACTAAACCAAACAACTAACCAAAAAAAAAAATCCCAGAAACCACACATCTGCCTGAAGATTCATTCTTGTTTCTGAATGTGACCATATCCTCAGTTTGATGAGTAGGCCAAGTATGAAGCGTTTTTCTAATTTACCTTCAGGAATTTCTTAAACAAGGTAGGAATTTTTTTAACTGACCAAAGAATTATCGTCTACAATAGGTGTAGGCAGTTTACTAATTTCCATGAGCTCTCCTGGGACCTGAAAACTATTTGTTTAAAGCTGATTCATATTTTTTTATTGTGATGCTGTCAGATGTTCATGACAGGAATCAGTCAATATTTCAAATGTTCTGCTTTTCGTGCAATTCTGTGTGCATGCACTATTATCCTAAAAGGTTTAGTTGAAATTAAGTTCTCATTAATCTAAGAAATGATTACAGATCATGAGAAAAGAATATGAGAAACAGAGAAAGAATGAAAAACTGTTGATAAAATGTAGATTCAGGATACTGACATAATGCATTAAAGACATTTGTGCCCAGTTTGATTTTGTTGTAGCGAATTGTGAGGAATCATTGTGTTAGCTTCCAAATTATTTTTTTCAATAACAGCCATCAATGTTGACCAGTCTTTTTCTCACATGGAAAACATTAGTGTTTGTCACAGAAGTCTTTAATTCCACCATATTTTTCCTATCACCGCTTTGGCAAAACTGATGGTGACTATTTTATTTTTATACCTTTACTGCTGCACCAAAACAGCTTGGTGAATCATACCAAAACTGATTTATGTTATGACAAGTTCTTGCCATAGGAACAAAGCTATGGAGTCACTTTTCACAGGCTTATATATGGGTAGCTATTTCTACATATTTTCACAGAAATCTACAGAACTAAATCAAAGCCGCTTTAGTAATTTATAAAGAAATTACATTAACTGACTTTTCTTGGTTCTTAGGTTATCCCTTCAAGAGCTAGCACTTCCGAGCAGCAGATCAGCATGAGATAAATGCTAAATAAGTTTCTACAAAGCAGAGTGGCAAGCACAATGTAAGCCCATCTTAGGTGAAATGCAACGGTACCATTCAGTGTAACCTCTCTCTCTTTCTCTTCCAGTCCCTGCCCTTTTCCCATTATTCTAATCAAAAGCCTAACCACATCTTCCTTTAACAATTGGCTATAATCACATTTTGCCTCTTTTCTGACAAGCAAGGAGTTCAGGCTAAGTTAAAAGGCAAGTAAAGAGACATGATGTCTTGCAGAGCACACCCAGCTATTTCTTCTAGGTATGGCACAGGCTCCAGGTCAAGTGCCTCTGCTCAGCTCAGACACAGCAAGCCACAGAGAAAGATGCACACACTGACAAGGGAGGCCCTGGAGCAATGTGGTGCTCCCACAGTGAAAAGACAATTTTTGTCTTCATATGCTTGCTTAGCACAAACCCTCCAGACTTAAATTTTTTTTTAGGTCTTGCCAAAATATTAAAGAAGAGGCCTACTTAATTTTTTTAGTGAGACCTCGGTTTATGCTGCCTGCACTTTGAACAATTTTAATGCAAGACAACTCTGAAAAGAAAATCATACGATGCAAAGTGGAAGGGCTTAGGACAAAAAGGTTGGTACACATCTTCTACATGGCAACATGCAAATGTAACCTGGCAAGCACAAATGATCTTATCTAACCAGATAATTTCAAGTCTGTTTAAAAAGATTTTGCTTTTTTTTCCTTTTTTTCAAAATTATAGCCTCTTAAACACATATATACTGCACCAGATATTCGCTTTTTCACCAAGTACTTTCATTTTACCTTTTGTTATTGGCAAACAGAAATAAAGTTAGATATATATGAAAAAAAAAAAGTGAAACACCAAAAAAATTCAAGGTTTCAGGATGGGTCCAAACTCAGTTAATTCGTTCATCTAACTTGTGTACATTATCCTACTTTATGATTTGGGTATGCACAGCAATATTGTGGTGGAATTATTAGAAAAATATGACTTACAGTTCAAAAGTCTTGATAAATTTTCATTAGGCATATAAGTCATGTTTATTCATAAACCTTACACAATATTGCTAAAAAAAAAGCATATTTTTACCATATAAACATATTAGGTTTGTATCTCAGAGTAGGAATCTAAGTTTAAAATACTAATGGTTTTGATATACTTAAAATGAAAAAGATCAGAATTAATTCCTCTAAATTTACACAGCTTGGGAACCAAATAAGGGGTGAAAATCTGTAGATTTCTTATACATACTGTAGGGATAGATGCAGCATAAGAATAATAAACAATAATTCATATTTTCAGCTTTGAAAGCACTACATTTGCATCTCAAAAACATGAATATGTATAATTTCTTTGTATTTTATTTATATATTTATCATCCCAAATATAAAGACAAAATTAAAAATTACTATTAGCAGGAGGTCATGTGTGTTAGATTTATTCCAACACAACTGAGGACCTGCAATAGTTCGGTTTGTATAATTACCTGCTCACTCCACTGTAACCAGCAGACTATCTTAGACTGTGACCTCTAAGTAGTGATAGTCCCTCTGTGTGCTCCATGCATCCTAGGAAAGTGATGAGTTGTCCTGTTCTTGCATTTTCATTCAAGGTTACCTTGGCAACCACTTGATAAGATGGTGCCATGATGTCTGTCTAGCTTTTTTTGCTATAGCAAGAGTTTATAGAATAGACGATATCAAAAGACGTTTTTTTCCTCTTAGGGCCTGTAGCCTCTGTATAGATTTCCTCCTATATTAATAACAAACATGCTAGTCTACTTGCTAACAATCCTATGAGTTTTCTACTGTTATTTCTCATATATATATGCAGACACTGACTCAACTGCTCTGTATTCTACTGAATGCATTTGCTAAATACTTATTTTTAACCTACATTTCTCAAATTTATGTGATCATACTTTCTAGGGACAGGGATTTTTCTGTTCATCATCATTCTAAATTCTGCTTGTCCCTAATGTTCAACCATACAAAAATATTAACTAAGGTCTAAGGAAGACAGGGATGGCAAAAGTATAGATTTATTTTATATTAAATTAATATAATATTATTAAAAATATAATTGAATATTAATTTGATATACTGACATAAAGAAGACAGATTTAAAAGATACTGTTTTCTGATGCAATTTCTGAAACTAGGCAGCTGAAGAGAGGAGAGAAACAGAGACTGTATAGTTGTCATCAGTGAGGGAAAGAATACTCTATGAGCTCAAACAAAAGTATAGATGAGACATGGGGCATGGATCCTGAAACACCAAGAAATGCAATTGGAGATTGTACCTTCTTAGACACCAGATAATCAATTTTGAGATTTTTTTTCTTTGAGGTCTCCGTTGTTGGTGATGAAGGTCTAATCCTCACTGCAGGTGTAGTAGAACAGAAGTCCAGACAGGAGAAATGCATTGAAAAACCTCCCAGCTTGCCGCTTCCATTTTTACATCATGTTTATGCCTTCAAAAGCTTCTATATTCATAGAGGTTAAAACCTTGAAAACAAAATGATTCTAGCCCTGAACAGGCCGTCATAGACCTGTCTGATCAATCAGGCAAATCCAGCAGTGCCTGCCTACTGAACCAGAGTAAATTTCAGACATGGCATCCAGCAGCTGTTTCAGCGAGATCTGGCATAGCTGCTTCAGTTCTCAGAGAAAATGGGATTATTCAGGGTGAGGATGAGGGCATCCTTAGAAAAGTAAGTCTATATGGGAAAAAGTAAAATTTCATGTGCTTCCTATAGGCAGTAAGGGAAGTTATTTTCAGTGGCTGTTTTTCTTGCAGTAGCTGATCAGCCATAAAATTTCTCTGGCAAATTATTTTGATCATATTATTTCAAAGTACTTTCATTTTAGTTGAAACTTCTTGTGACCTGCATGAATAAATCTTCCTATTATGTCCTCTCACCTTTAAGCACCACTTTCACGGTTGTCTTTCTCCTACCTGATAAAAAAAGGGGGAAAAAAAAAGCATTTGATACAATGTGAACTGTGGACATAAAAGCAGGTATCATAGTAACAAATTTTAATTTTTTTTATAACTAAAGTTCTTGGACAATCTCTTTAGCATGCAATTTGCAACTCTAAGAATATCTAAACATACTCTGAGGTCAATTTGTCAGGACTGAAAGCACTGGGTGATGGATCTGTGAAGGTTCACCTGGAACATTTAAATAGAGGTGAAGGGAGAAATAGTATTTTTCTCCTCATTCATTTATTGTTTAGAAGACACTGATAACTCCATGTTGCAGTGAAACTTAGAGAACAGTAGTATTAAAAGCTCAGATTGTGGTCTTCTAAATTTTGAGCTTGTTTGCTCCATAAGAACTTGTTCTCCAAGTATCATGATTCTTACATTGTCCTTCCTGCTTTAAAATCAGAATGACTCATCAAAATTAATGATTATAATTCTCAAAAAAAAAAAAAAAGCCAGTTTGGGTTTTTTGTTTTGTTTTGTTCTCTTTTTTTTTTAATAAAAAAGAAAGCAAAGTCTTATTATTTTGCATGACAGAGCTTAATACAAAATTATGAAACAAGATCCTTCATAGTCGCTCTTAAATTTGAATTCATAAAGTCATAATTCTTTTAAGTCACAAATTATGTCAAGAGCAGCTTGAATGGACATTATGTCACAAAGGGATAGTTTTGCCTTTTAATAATTACAATTCTATATGTGATACTTAGTCTTTTTAGCAAATTAATGCTAAAATTAGCATTCACTGCTCTTCTTTTTATCCTTTTTCTTTTTGGCATGTTAATTTATCATGAATTTTATTTTCTTTTTTTTATTGACATGGATAAGCTGATTTTCAGCTTCCTTTTAACAAAAAATAAATCTCCAGGGATGTGGTTTTTTAATTGCCTTTTTTTTTTTTTATTGTCATTATTTTAATGCCTAGGTAATCATTTGACAAGTCGTAAAGTGGGAGTTGAGAGCTGCTGAGGCTGACAAATTCTGCTTTAAAATTAAATGTGTAAGAAATTTCAGTGTATGGTTTGCAAAGAGAGAAGGATGCTCGAGTACTTGAAATAGACTCGGTGAAGCTTCACCCACTCAAGTACACTAATGTGGTGCAGTGGCCTAAGGAGGCACTCATTTCTCTATGCTGAAAAGAAAGACAAGCTAATTTAAGGACAAGGACTAGGATAACTCAAGCCTACATGAAAGATTTCAGTAGCCTGAACAAAAGACACATTAGAACTTGAATTCAACGTTTTAACATAAGGAGATAATCTAGATAAGTTCCAAACTTTATGCAACGTACCTTGTATCACAGCCTGATTCTCTGCAGGTGCTGCAAAACCAACACTGATGTGTTTTTTGTTTTTAGAGCTGGCTCAATGTGCAGCATACTCTTTCGTATTGCACAGACACATTGTGCCTTCATCGGCTGAGATCTCCCAGCAAGTCTAAAGTTAAAAGAAAAACACACTTCTGAAGTCAAGACTGGTGTTTTAATTAAAAAAAAATGTTGTGGATTCTATTTACCCATCCTTTCCACAGGTAGTATTAGTATTTTTAAGTTATTTTTTAAGCAGATAGAAAGAATGTGTTAGGCTCAAATTTTCTAGCATTATGCATGCAAATTGGAATTATTGACAGCATCAGTTTTATTGAAAAATAATTTTGGTCATGCTAGAAGGTGGACTAGTGAATATCTAAGATTCTTTTTAACAGTGCACTTCTATGATTTTGAAAAAAACTGACAAATCTAGAAGCCTGTGGGCTTGGATAGATAAAGAAAAAATTACAAATGAAATACTTTTGGATCTGACTAGATTAAGAGATTAATGAAAAATAAAATTAATTATTATCTACTGTTTGTAGTAAGCATACAAATTTGTGTGTTTCTGCAGCAACCTCAGCAATCTCTAAACTTATGCATACTACAAAAAATTCTCCTTTTAACAAGAAAGACATCTAGTGCTGTTCATTTCATCTTGAAATATCTTACAGTAGTCTTTGTTATGAAAACCGAAAGAAATCCTCAGTCAAAATTTTCTGAGTTGCCTGTTGTGGGCTTGAAATTTTATCTACAAAGTCCCACACAAACTATTCTGTTGTAATCATTCTAGCTTATTTACAGCACACTGGAAATTTACCAAAGCCTTTTAACTAAACAGTTATTTACCAGATGGAGTTGCAAAAGGAAATTTACTTTAGTCTGAAAAAGGACATTGACTTTAGTTTGAAATAGGAGATAATATTTTATTAAGAGATGGAAATACTTTTTAAGTAAATTTCATAGTTAAAAAATAAAGGGACACTTTAACTTTGTTAACCTAAGAACTATGTTCAAATTAAGTTATTTTATAATAGTGGCAAGAAGTTACTTTAGGAGTAACCATGAAGTTTTCTGTTAGCAAGTCTAGTAAGACGTTCATTAACAGGTGGCCACAATACCTTCACCCTTTTTTGTATTTTTATCCCTGAGACATCTTCAGCTTTGCTTTCTGTGCAGAACCCTGAATTCCTTCCTTAACGGAGTCTGATTGACAACCTGTATGCTAGTCCATGTGGAGCAAGAGTTTATAGATATCAGAGTAATATCATTGAAATGATAATTACTTATTCACCAAAATGACAATTATAACTTGGCAAAGGAAGAATAAACTTCTGCAGTTTGTTTACTCATCCCAGAGTTCCCGCATATTCAAAATTACTCTTCACATTTCTTGTAAAGGCACAGATTTGTTTTATATCATTTCCTTCCTAAGTAGGGCAGTCAAAGGAGTTACACCTACTCATAGAAAACTTAAATATTTTGCAATTTCCAAACTATCTTCAGTATAATTTTTTTTGGTTTTTTGTTCCCATATTATTTTCAATTGTAATCCCAAACTCATAATTCTATGTAAAACTCTTGATCACAGAGCAGCCAGTCTGTCCAACTCTCTAGTTCAGGAGATGGAAACTGAAATGCTTTATCACCCCATCTGTGCCACTAAGCTGGCAGAAACTCAAGGACTGTCAGAACAGTACTCTTCAGATTTCTCTCAAATCAGACTTGGCAAAAAATAGAGAATGATTTCACAGAAATTTGCACAGAATATTCTGAGTTGGAAGGGACCCACAAGGATCATCGAGTATAACTCTTAAGTGAATGGCCCATACAGGGATCAAACCCACAACTTTGGTGTTATTAGCACTATACTCTAACCAACTGAGCTAAACTCAGTGTGGTACTGCCATAATAGAAAGCTTTCAGTTTCCCAAATTGACAGTTCTAAAAATGCCTTCTCAATCATTTATTATTTTTTAATTTCACATCCTTCTCTGTCAAAGTTTTCCAGTTAAACTAAGGTCTAGCCAGTGAACTGCATTATTACTTAGCTATGATGGCTATTCAGATGATTAAGGAAGAAAGAAGATTTAGCTTTTCCACACTTATCTATGTGCAATTTTCCAAAAGTTGGATGCAGACTCACAAGTATGGAAAGAGAAAGCAGGGGCTGTATGCATGCAACTTGCCTCTTCCAGATGGAGGACTAGGAGGAATTGAGGTGGAACTAGCATTCTTGCTTCCCTCAATGTATTAATAAGTTTCAATTTGTGGAGTGATGAAAGCCAGCAACATACTCTGTAAATGGCAGAAGTTACTATGACTTTTGTTTCCCTTCAAAGAGGGGTCCTGAGATAGCTCGTGAATGATAGGGAGCCCATAAAATCTCTATTAAAACTATCAATGAGAGATTGTATATGGAATATAAACCCAGAATAATTTTGAATAAGTTAATGTAAATTAAGGTTAAGATTTAGATGGTTTTAGTCACTTTTTAACTTGGGAAACCAGGATTCCTTAGATGTAATTAGGTGATATTTTCACAAGATTAGAGGACAAGATATTTTCTCTGCCTTTCTAAATCAGCAAAAATAGATACAAGTGAAAAAAAATCAAAAACAAAACAGAAAAAGTTTCATGGTTATGGGTTTTTTATTGGAAACCCTTTTCAATGTCTAGCATTTCTAATGACTGCTGTACAAATAGCAAGGTACAGCTGCCTGATGGCTGGTCCACTTGGGGTTATTATTATATAGAATGAAGTTCATCCTCTTCTGTTCTGCCCTTGACATTTTTCTCAAGCTAACTTCTTTATTTACCTCTGATGCTTTCGTATTTCTCAAGCTCTGGCAAAAAGCTGTGGAGTATATTCTATTGTTGTCCTTTTGTCAAGCAGTACCTGGTATTTTGGCCTTTTAGAGGCAACTTTCTAATAGAAGGAAAAGTAGTGACATGGAGCTTTAGTGAGCTTGTTTATTTGTAGAGTGTATGCCCTTAAGTGGCTCCACACTAGGTCAATGACACAGGAAAACCTCTGCTTTCCAGAGACTTAGCTCAAACACCAAGAAAAAACAGAGCTCTGAAAATTATCCCCAGTTAAATCTTCACAGAAGAAAGCCAGAAGGCTTTCTTAGTGTGCCTCCTTTTGCCAGAAGGCACACTAAGAAACTGTGTCAACTGTGTTATACAACTGATAATTAAACAGCATATCTTCACCCAATGTACAGAGTTTACAGAAATTTAAAAAATGCAAAATCATATATAATATTTCCATCTGATGATTCTCACAAGAAAATTATTTTCTCACTACACAGTCTTACTTCATATGTCAAGAGATCTCAACCAAATAACCTTGCTAGGAGTATCAGAATGAGAACTCTGGAGGAAAAGCCATGACCAGAACCTAATTGCTCAGTCACACCACTTATGTAAAAAGAGATACTCAGCAGTTTGACTGTGTGAAAAACTGAAACCTTGTTTTACTAAAGACCTTAAAAGATCTTTTCCTATTGCCTACAGATATCCTTAGTCTTCAGTTGCTACTGTCAGTTAAATGGTCACTTATAGATCTTTCAGTCTTTGATGTAAGACTCTATTTACTCAGGAATAATATATATATTACAACTTTCCATTTTCACATACAAACCTCTCTTTACACAAAATATTTTCCTTCTCGTAATTCTTGATTTCCTATGTCTCTTAATATTTCATCAACTAAAATCTTTTTTCAGTGTGCATCCATAACAGAAACACTTAGACAAACTATTTTTTGTGTTATTGTAAACTCTACATCTCATATGCCCTTTGTTCTCTCTCCTTTTCTAGTTAAAGCAACACCAGACAAGCTCACATCTGAAGCGGCTCCAAAAGTGGTGCTATAAAAAGTGCTCATGAATTGCAGGGATGCAGTTGCTTGCTACCTATCAAGTTTGACTCACTCATATTCACCTTGGCACTTCCAAGCTCAACTACAGTGATTAAATTACAAGAAGAAAGACAAGGAAGAACAGGGTTCTTTTTATCTCTACTTCTCCCTAACATATATTGTGCATTCTCTGCCAATTTAATACAGGTTCAATTTAATTCCTGAAAGGAAGTTAAAAAAAAAAAAAAACAAAAACCACAAACTTCTTCTCTCTTTTTCTCTTAGTGAAAATATGATCTTCTAAGTGGCCTAGAAACTTTAGATATCTGAAGAACTGTTTAATTTATCGTATCCTAAAAGATAGGTCTCCTCTTGAGTCTATTGGAATCAGTAGAAAGATTTAGACTGAACTCAATAGGTTTTGGATTAATTTTCCTGAGAGCACACAGTTCATCTCACTTCTACGAGGTCTGCCCTCTAAGTTGCCATAGCATTACTGAAAATTCTCTCCTACAAATAAAGAACAAGTCTGTACAGTAAACCAATTAATTTCAAAATTGCTTAGGGATTTTTTAATTCAGTCCTTTATATAAGAGATTGTATATATTGGAATTCTTATTTTTTTTCACAGTATCACTGAACAAGCAAAATTACTAAACTTTAACTCAGCTCCTGTGAGCATCACTACATGGGAGAAAATGCTAAATGAAAATTTTAGACCATGTGAATGGAAGCTCTTTGCAGAACTTCACCACACAAACTATTTTAAAGAGAGTTCAACATCTTAAGGTGATCTGATAACACATTAGTTTTAAGCCAAGCCTTTAAGGTATTCTGCTTATTCTCAGCTGGAATGACCTCTTTTTTCTCCTTTATGAGACTAATGACACAGTACAACTGCAGCCATTCTTTCTATTTCCCTGGAGCAGTAACAGCTTACTTCTCCCTCCTCAAACCAAAATGGCCAAGATGCACTTCACCAGCTCTCTATTTGTCATCACCCATATGATCTCATTGCCATCCTAACCAACACCTGAGAATATACAGGTTGTTTGTCCACTGAGCACTCCTGTGGGGCTGGGGGATACTCCAGAGACACTGAGAGCCTCCCAGCCCAACTTGGTCCCTGTCAGAAATCCCATTCCAGAATGTTCTGTACCTTCTGCACCTTAAATCAATGTCTGTATTCCTCCTCTTCTTTGACTTAGGTATCATCTAGTCTAACAAAGAGGAAAGGACAATAAGGTAGGAAGCAGCAGCTAAAAACGACACTTCAGAGTGCACAGAAATAGCAGAGAAGGTAAGACAATCACACTTGCCAGAAGTGTCAGGAAGCAGCAAGATTCAAGCTAAAGGTGTTGTTTACAGGAATAAAGGGAAGATAGATGATAAAATCAAATAGGAATCTAGGTCATCTGCATTTACCTAAAATCTGGAAACTTTGTATGTCAAAAAGTTAAATGTAAGCCTACCACTCATGCAAGCATGTTGTGCCACAGAAGCCATAAAGTACTATGCTCAAGTATAGAGACTGATCCTACTTTTTCATCGTGGGTCTTAAAGCAGAAAATTCTGTTATAAAGGGTTCATTTTCATGTCTTTTGCATGCAGGGCATTGGAAAAGAACATAGAAACAGCTGTCCTGCATTTATTTTCAGATTTACTAGGGATCCACTTGGATCTCAGAGTCTCATCTTCCATTTAGATATATAATCACTAAATTAAGTTTTCACAGCAGGTTGCTACCTGGAAATTAATTTAGTTTCCAGACCAACTTCACAGAACCAGTTCTACACATCTCTCCTCTCCTCTCCTCTCCTCCCCTCCCCGAACCTCCCCGAACCTCTCCAAACCTCTCCTCTCCGAACCTCTCCTCTCTTCTCTTCTTCTCTTCTCTTCTCTTCTTCTCTTCTCTTCTCCTCAACTTTGCGTGTTGGAACAGCAGTGACCATTCTTATCTTTGCAGTTAATCTCTCTATTATCCTAACAAGAAGCATTTTTTTTTTTTTGCACGAGATAGTTGTAGATTGAAACTAATCTTTCTCATGTTTCATTCACAAAAATTATGTACACTGCTGATCCTAAGTCCATACTTTAAGATTAAATTTTGTACAACTTTATAGGCTATTTGTTCTAAGCCTAGGTTTTGAAAAAGAAAAAGTTTTTCCCATAACATTGTATATAGTCTAATAAATAGCAATAGTAGGAAAAAACAACTGATTTCCCCCACCTGGTCTTCATTTGTCCATAGTGTAAAACATGTGGATATGTAGTTCAATTAATTTGAAGATACTGTCTGAATCAGATTGATGTCAGGTTTTTGAATGAAATAAAAATAAAACTCTTTAAAAGATATAGCATTTTTCCACAGGGAGTCTGATTGAGAGTTTTCTTAAAATGATGTAACATTTCATAAATCATGTGCATAGAAACATTAAAAGGGAAAAATCTACTTCATTTAGAAAAGAAAGCAATTTTATCTGTGTCTTTTGGAGGTCTGAATTATGTATATCCTGATAAACATATATATTTAGTTCCAATAGAAGGCATCTACTTTTTCCTCTTTGTACAACATTAGGCATTTGATTATCATTTGTGCTAGAAGCATAGTAGTAAACTGTGAAAAAAAATGTGCTCTTTGTAAATCTAAATCATCCTAAAAATTCTTCTTACTGCGGCATTGATGATTTTTGATCTAGAAGTGAAGGAAACAATTTCTCACATAAAATGGTTCCTAAAAATAACACCTTGATCTTTTTCACTATATATTTGACCCCCAGAAAATGGTTAATACATCAGGAGACAGTAAATTTTAAGCAAAACTGAAATGCACATTTTTTCCGCTTTCAAACATAAATACAAAAAAGCCCAACAAAACCAAACTCAGACCAACTTTCCTTCTTTATAAAAACACAGAAAGGAACAAGGCACTCAAAAGGTTTTTTAATATGATTGCATGCCTTTGAAATCATGCTAAGCTAATATACACTTTTTAATTTCCCTTTACCTAATAAGTAGACTAACCTGAAAAGAAAATGTAGTCTACATCTCCATTAGATACAAGTCTCCCTTATTACTACTTGTATACCTGACATCAATTAGTCTAGTGATAGACCTCCAAACCTTTCCATCTGTTCACAACTGGTTAACATCACCACAATCTTATCCCTCCTCTCTACCTACCAGTAGAGTTAGACTAAGATGGCTGTGGACCTCTCAGTCACATTCCCATTCATACACTGATGGAAAATCTCTTTAAAAAAATCCTAACTCACATCTTCTCGAGCAAAAAGAGGCATCTATCATGTGCTCCATTCTTACTTAGATCATATTAGGTTTTACACCTTACACTTCAGAAAATATAATAATTTTCTCAGAAGTCATTTCTGCTTGTAACTGGGTTCAGGACCACAGTATTTACCCCAACCTAAAAGACGTTGCTTTTACATATTCAGTCCTTAAAAACAAAGTTCTAACCTTTTGAAACAAGTATCAAACATAACTTTTAACAAAAGGATTAAGACTAAAACATATTTACTCTACATGCTATTAGTAGGAATTCTGTTCATAATGTCTGAGGCAGTTTACAAAATGCCTTTTTGTCCTGTATGTTACATACTGACAACCTCTCTACAGGCTAAATCATCCACTGTCACAAAAGATATTTCTCTTTTCATAGCCTCTACAAATGTGCCAGCTATTCTCACAGAAAGGCCTAGACACAATTCATTCTCCAGCATTCTTTTCCCCACTCCCTTCCTCCCTATATTCAATAAGAAGCATTTCTTTCACTATTTCTTCTCTTCCCTGGCTGGAGCAAA
Organism: Pipra filicauda; assembly: GCF_003945595.2. Lineage (NCBI taxonomy): Eukaryota > Metazoa > Chordata > Aves > Passeriformes > Pipridae > Pipra > Pipra filicauda. The sequence goes on along the minus strand of NW_024104776.1, from coordinate 2,956,025 downwards.
AAAAAGCACATCTCCAATTTCCATTGGTTTTCCCTACCAGACTTTTCTCTCAGAGACTCTGGTGGGTTTCCATGGATGTCTAATTTCTCCCAGAATTAACTATCCATACTGTAAAAGACAGTTGTATGTGACTTTTATAATTTCAGAAAGAGAAACATTTGTCAACTAAATATTTCAGAATCTCTGTAGGTTAAAAATCATTGTATACACCTTGAGTCTTCTTAATCAACATATATGTACAAATAAAAGGTCTTTTATTTAAGCAAATGCCTCTCAACATTTTCCTGACAGGAAAATATTTCCCTGACAGGAAAAATTAATAATTTGACAAGAGAAACTATTTACAGTGTAGACCTCTGTCTACATGAAATTCTCTGAAGGTCTTTTAGTGTTGATTCTGCTGAAGAAGCAGGGCTTACAGATAAAAGAGTCCTTAATATCATCATATAGTTTTCATCAGACTCAGTCAAAATTTTGTCAAAATTTGAATTATTCATGAGACAAAGGGGGTTTGTTTGGTTGTTTTTCCCCATATAAAATGAAATTTACTAATAAAGGACATATACTGAGCTATTCTGGTTACTTCCTCTCTGGATAGGATATAGTAATTATTTTTCCCAAACTATTTTATGCCTAAGATAAACCCTAGAGGGAAAAGTAGATGGTTGAATATGGGGCCTTGGCTACTTCTTTGATGTATGTAATCAGCAGGTGAGAGGTGGTTGTCGTCTTGGTGTGTACTGACAAAACCACACATTTATGTGAAATAGCATCAGTGAACATTTAAAAGTGTTTTCACGCTAACTGAAGGAGCTCAAAAAGCCCTTGTCACTTATCAGTTCTTTAAATTCAACTTTCTAGTTTTTAATTTAAAAATTAAAATCTAAATTGCAAGTACAATCTGAAAAGAACAGAAAAAATTTCTCAGTTTCTGACCAGCTGTATTCTGAAAATTTCATTTTCAAACATCAGTCTTTCACAAATGAACACCTACGAAGACCTTTTTGACAATATACTAGAGCAGATCTTCATTGCCATAAGTAATGTAGAAATGGAAACAGATAAGCAAAAGGGTCTGACAGACAGCTATAACAGGAAAATTAAAAACGCTCATCATATATAAAGTTCAAGTGGAGTGTAGATTTTGCTATAACAAATCTGAACTTGTATACCTTTGCATTTTGCTTGTATCTAGACTCAGAGAGTCTTGCTGCCTACTTCTTTAGAAGTGTTTCTCATTTTATTATTAATGTTTTCCAGAGTCTTAGATGCTTTGTGCTTAATTTTGATGGGTAACTCAAAATTTCAGGTTTTTATTTATAGGAATTCTTTTCATTTGGTCCTTACTTATTTTAAAGATTACTTTTCACTTTTTCTCATAGTTGGTAAATAAACATGAAATCTAAATGTTCGAAAAGACTTGTCTCCTGTTGCAAGCTATGAGGGAAGAGTTTGGACAAAAAGAGAGAACTTTTCGTTTATTACGAAAGAAAGTTTTATTCCCAACTTCATATATGTTGTAGAAACTGTTTTTTCTCAGGACCACTCCAGGTATAAAAGATTGAGGGAGTTGGAAAAGTCCCTATTATTTATGCACAGACTTCCTGAGGATGGTATTGTTCTATTTAAATCTCAAAAAATTACTTTAAGAGAAAGTCTATGAAAGGTAGATTGAAAGATATTGTTATATATTTTTTACAATACTGTTAGGTGAAATATTTGGTGTGAGTTCTGAAAAATCTTCCCACACCTTCTTACACTTCATGAGTGTGAGAGGCAAAGAAAGAGAGCCTACAGCTTCTGAGTTAGAAGCTCAACATATCATGCAATGAAATTTGAATCGAGTGCTTCAAATGATTAAAATAAAAGACCTGAATAGGAAGCAGGAGTTTCTTCATTATCATGGTAAAATACTTCTTACAGCACAAGTGATCACATTTTGGGCATTTTCAATACTCTCCATTCTATATTTCTCTACATATAATGCAATATATATATACACATACGGCTTTATGTGGTTTTATATCTCCTGTGAACTACCTGTACGATGCGCATATAGTTCAACTATGTATAAATACTGATATATAATTTTAATCAAACAGCGTATTTTTTCCTTTATTTAGATTACATACTTTCCTTTTCTAAAGGTAAAGTACTGGATTCTCATCTTGTTCATTTATTTCTACCTATTCTTGACTTGACTTTAAATTCTGGGTAGCCTTAATAATCTTCTCTATAGTGTCTCTTCATCCTATGCTAATTTGAAGTCTGAGCTCCAAGTAGGACTTTTCATCTACCATCTCTAGTCTTCTGTCATCTGGGGCAACTCCTCAGTTTTATAATGTTCCTGAAAGCCTCGTGTAATCATAACCCAGGATGATATCCAACAGCAGATTGACACCTACATTCAAATGAATGTGAAAGGCATATCTATCTTAGAATTCTAATCTATTAAAATAGAGTCAACACTGAATATGGAGTCTGGAGAGTTACTCTGTTAATCAGCCACTACTTTAGTGTAATCAGAATAACTGCCTAGGCTCAACTGATTATATTCCTCATGATCTTTCCTTGGTTGTCCTATGAAATGTCCTCAGCAACCTGGTTGGGTCTTCTACAGGAAGTGGTCTCATAGGTTTTATGATCTCTCTGCCAGCTCTGTGTATTTATCTGGGGTAACAATATATTGCCTTAAATGGTACCAGATGACTATGTTTAAACAACTGAATAAAGATAGATCCTAGGGATGCCAAAGGGAGTTTAGAAATCTTTTAAACTTGCAGACACTGACAAGTAAAAATGTTAGATATTTTAATCTAGAGTTGTCTTGTTCTTTCATCCACATCTCCAATTTACTAGGGGATCCAGATTATTCTTTCACTTTCATAGTCTACTAACAAATGCCTTTGTTCCCTATCCCTGATTTTAATCACAAAAAAGAACAGTAATTGTAGAAAAAAGGAGGAGGGGTAGACGTTTCTTGACCCTGGTACAGGAGATAGGAAGACAGATAAAATTGTGTGAGGGTTCCTGTTGCATTGTTAGATAAAAGACATCCTAACCTAAAGATGGAGAAAGTCAGCAAAAAGTCAAGGTAGTAAACTCTCAATAAAAAGTCATTTGGGAGGATTGTTCACGAGGAAAGGAAGAAACTGGGAAGTGGTTAAGATTTAAGAAAATTTTCATTCCTGAAACTACAAAAAATGAAACGTGCTCCTGAAAACTATTGTTTAGTTATAAATAGATGTTTTTATTCTAAATTTGTTTTGAATTACTTTATTGATGGAATATTTGAAAATATATTGATATAATTTTGAAATAAAGTCAAAATAGTTTTAAATCTATATGTTACAAGAGTTTAAAAGTTATTTGAAGCAATTCAAAATGCAATTATTATTCACTATATCACTATATGTTGTTGTAGAAAACTCCTTCTATGAATGTTTATCCCACAGGAAAGTGGGATAGATTTCCCCAAATATTCTTACAGTAAAGATGACTCTGTATTCTGTAGTACTTTGTGGAGAATAGGGCAGCAGATGGATCTCAATCTCTTAAGTGCTTTCTGTTCACTTTCCATTTTCCTCTTGTAGCTTTCATCCATTTTCTCTCTGCTCTACTAGAGCAAGTCTAAAACCTACCTAATTCATCTAAATTCCAGGTCTCTTTACATAATGAATAGATAATCTGAATCATTCTTGAGACAATGTAATGTTGCCTGAATCTTTATATTAACTCGTCACTGTGCACAGTACTGAGAAACTTCATTTTTATTGTAAGCCAGGTGAGGAGAGTTGTTGTTTAGGGGAAAGTACTCCAGGGCTCCCAAACTGCCCTGCTGCTGCACAAGTCACCACAAGAGCTATGACCTCTAAGGAAGCTCAAACCTTACAATGGACATGTCAGTCCTGGGGTCCATCTTCTGGAGAAGCATCAAATTGCTAATTTTCACTTCCAATCAGAGCAAAACCAAATTTTAAAGTTGTGGAAATGAAATTCCTTTCTCCATATACCTCCCTATTTGCAATAAATGTTGATGAACCTTTTTCTTTCCCCCTAGGAAAACATCAAAACTATTGCTAGCTATGCAGGTGACAGTTGTCAAATCTTCTTTTTTTTTTTTTGTCCCTTTGTGCAATTTTGCCTTTCTAATAGTGTATTCTTTTGTTTAGGCTCACCCAATACTATACAGTTGTGATGGCATTTAATTTACTATACATTATAAGGACATAGAGAGAAACAAATACAATCAAATACCTTCCTATTCTTCTGCCTTAAGGTGCTTTCTTTCTTTCTTTCAGAAATTGCCTCTTACACACAGAAAGCAAAATGAAATTGTTTTAATGCATAGGATAAGTAGTCAAAAAACATGCACTAAGGGACTGAGAAAACAATAGACACACTGGAAGTACAGCTGGTCACAAGAAAGACAAAAATTCAAGCTTTTTAATTTATGCTACAGATATGCTAACTAGTAATAATTACATACGTCTTGTAGTCTTTTAGTTGAATTACATAGAAATGCTTTGCAGAATGTAGTGCTGATACAAAACTTCAAACACTTTATACATAGTAACAGTGAAATGAGATTAAAAAGGAGCACAGCAGTAAGACAGCAGTGATCAATAGCCTATTGTTACATACCAAAAACTTCTCTCCTGTAAAAAAACCACAAGAGAAATAGCGTTCACTTTTCTCCATCCCAGACTCAAAATTACCAAATATTCCCCTGAACCATCTCTTTGATCATTCATCTCATGCCCTTCCTCTCACTTAATTTGAAGGTCTAGCGGAGGAAGAGAAGCTACAAAAATAATGTCCAACTAAACAAGATGTAGTTTAAGAAAATTGAGGACTTTCAACAGATGTAAAATGGTTAAAGCAAAAGCTCTGATTTAATTTCTGGCTCTACCTTTGACTTATTGTGTAATCATGAGTAAATAATTTTACTACTCCTTTAACTTCATTGTAGGATTTTTTTAAAGAAAATTCAACTTTTTTTTCACAACACTAAGATCTTTGGAGAATGTTGTAAACAAAAATCAAAATAAGTGAAAATTACATGCAATATGTACGATACATTAATATAACATCATAATCATAGTACGTTTATATATATATATAAAATAAAGATTCTCTAATATGAAAATTATGACCACAAATATTTAGTGTTCAGCTCCAGAACTGATATAAACACCCCTATGGTCTATGGTGCAAGAGTAATGCTGTGAGTTGCATATATAATTAAAGACACTACCTTCCCAGGTGATGCTGATGAATCTCTTTTTGGACTATAAGCAGTGAAAATTTTGCCCCTATTGTAGCCAGGACCAGAGGCTTATATTTCCTGTACTTGCTTACATGCACAAACAGCATAAAAATGTATGAGCTTATCCATAGTAACTTTATATGCATCCTTTAATTTCTGTCAGTCATTCTAATTTTGAAGATTCTGTCAGACCTCATGAACACACGATTCTCCTCTCACTGTGGAAAACATTTCAAAAAACTCTTATGCCTTTCACATAGCTTTACTGAATTCTAAGCAGGAGAGTGATTTCCTTACAACTAGTAACTAGTGATTATCAAGAATTTTTGCTGCTGTTTTTATTCAATTAAACAAGCACAACTGTTTCAGCAATGGTTCTCAAGACATTTTTACATGTTATTCAACTGAATATCTGATTAGGCAACTAAATAAATAGAAGTCTCAAGTGAGTGTACAAGTTCCCTAAGATGCAAATGTCATTTATTAACCTCCCCTTTTTGACACCGTTTCTTCTTTTCTTGTAATTTTTCCATCCTAGAACTACACTAAGGTGATCACTGTGTTTCACATTACTTCACTCTGGCAGCATGGTTACTTCTAGTCACTGCAGGAGTGATAAACAAAGAAAATAATACTGAATAGTGCTGAATAGAGATGACTTTGAAAGCTTACTAAAGGCAGAGGGCTTTTAGTTCAATTGACCCAAGGCAAACTTGTAGATGACGTAGGTATTCTATACTATTCGAAAGGCATTTTAAAATTAAAAGAGTACTCATGTACTTTATTAAATTATTAAATATACTTTTGCGTAGCAATGCAGGTGTAGTTAAGGGGTATTCAAGAACCATTTGGATGCAATCCTGTGCAATGTGCTCTAGGATGATTCTGCTTGAGCAGGGAGTTTAGACCAGATGACCCACTGTGGTTCCTTTCAACCTTACCCATTCTGTGATTCTGTGATACCAAAGAGCTACATTTCACCAACCAGTTCTTTCACAAACCAGTGTTTTTGTATATGCTTTTCAAGGAAAGAAGTCATGTTTAGTGGTTACCTAGACTCTAATAAATGCAGGTGGACTCCTTTTGTCAAAGTTACGGCTAGAAAAAATGGGATTTTATGGAAGGAAGAAATTTAGAGGACAACCCAAATTAACTGACACATTCAGAAAGTAATCTAACCTAAATAATAAATTACTCCAGAAGCATTTGAAAATTTTAACTACAATATCTATGTGTGTACAAGTTTGTGGAAAACCCACCTAGAATTTCATTCACTATGGTACTTTGACTCCTTAAAGCCATTAATTTTCAGGAGAAAAAAATGCCTAGATATCACTTGGAAAGGCAATAGCTACTTTGATTTGGAAAATAAAGGGCAACCAATATGGACTGAAAGATTATGGAGAGAGACCATTTACAAGGGCATGTAGTGGCGGATAAGGAGGAATGGCTTTCAACTGAAAGAGAGTAGGTTTAGATTAGATATTAGGAAGACTATGAGGGTGGTGAGGCACTGGAACAGGGTGTGTAGAGGTGTGGATGCCTATCCCTGGAGGTGTTCAAGGCCAGGTTGGATGGGGCTCTGAGCAAGCTGATCTAGCAGAAGGCGTCCCTGCCCACACCAAGGGCGTTAGGACTAGATGATCTTTAAGGTTCCTTCCAACACAAGTCATCCTATGATTCTCTGATTAGTAAAGTCTCTAGTAAGGTTAGTAAATATGATTTTGTGTTGTTGGGTTTCCAAATGATTTTTCCTTCTGCCTTTTTTTTTTTTCCAGAGAGAAGTCTTCCATTTCCTTCTTTGTCATCCCAAATAATGTGCACATTCTCAACAATGGTAGAGTACTGAAATTTTATTATGTTCCTTATCCCAAATCCTTCTAAGCCTTTCCTTTCTAAAAACTGGTGGGTAAGATGGCTTCAGGAAATGAAAAAATATGTTCCGTTTTCTCTTCACGTTCTCAAAATTATTTCTTTATTTTTTTTATCTGGAAATTTTGTTATCTTTTCTTCCCAGTCATTTCACTACAGTAGCAATTAGGAATATTCCTTTCTTCCATCGTGAACATATCCTGTGACAAGATGTTGAATTCTGAATTTTGAAAGAACTATTCAGATAAAGGAGGAAACACACAATGTTGGAGAAAAGAAACGGGAGAATATGTGAATAAATAAATCAAAAAAAGAAAATAGTTTGAGTGGGAGATGGCAAAAGCAAGAAAAATACAAGAAAGTATGGGAAGAGAGAGAAAAATTAAAATAGGAAGATGGAAAGAAAACGTTTTAAAGGTAAAATAAAGGAGATGTACTCATTTCGTAAAGTTGTGAAAGCTTTAAAACTCCAAAGCATATAAGGGGGGGGGGGGGAACAAAACTGGTGATGCATATCTAATAAAATATTTGTTATTCAAGGTTTCTAAGAACATGAAAGCAAGATTTGGAAGCACAAGAACAAAGTATTTCAGCAAGTGCAATATGCAATACAGAAAAAAGTCAATTCTACGCTGAAGTATTTATGTAAACAGTTGTACTAAAGAGCAAAGAACAGATGAAGTGACACTATGCCAGGGTCACAACAACAGAATTACATTAGTTTAGAAGTATGATGATGACCTAATATTGAATTTTTTCCTCTGATGTTTTCGTTCCTATCAATATATTGTCATGGCAAGGTGTATTTCCTTATGGTTATAGAATCATAGAATATGCTGAGTTGGAAGGGACCCATCGGGATCATCCAGTCCATGTGTTTGAGTGATTACTAGGTTATACTTCCCAGAAGTTAGTAAAAAAATATTTTGAATATTGAAAGCTTAGCTAGAATTAAATGCTCTTTTGAGTTTTCATACTGATCTTATATATGTGACAGAAGTATACATTGAGTTTCAAGGACAAGAAAAACAAAGAAAAGATTAGTGTGGCCCAAATTCACAAAGGACTTGCAGAAAATTCAAATGCCTGCATTTGAAGCATAGTCTTCAAAATCCTCTCCTAACTTCTTACATACTAAAGGAAAAAGGGCTTCTTTTTAGCATCAAAGTCCCAAATATTCAGAGGGAGCTCAGATTCCCTGAACAGCTCTACCTTGGCACTGTGGCTGCCCTCACCTGCTGCTATCCTGAGCATTGTCAGAGCCTTCAGGGCAGTTGCCATCCACCCTCTGTCTCACAGGCTGGAAAACGTGCTAAACACACACAAGCAAAGGTAGAGTGACAGCTACCAGCAGGAGAACATCTCCCACAGAAGTATCCCTCCCTGTTTTACTGCCAGTCCCAGTGCTCAGAATTCTCTGTGGAGATTCCGTTAATACTTTACAATATTTCTCTCTTCTGATCCTTCCTTCCTCCATCCTTAATCTCTCTGTGTTCCACAGGCTATGAATAAAACTTTAGCATTCCCTTAGAAGAAAAATACCATATCAGCTATTTTCCCCTTCATAATACTTCTACTACTCCACAGGTATCCAAAATCTCCTTTTTCTCTTCAGACGATGTCTCTGACATATTTCTTGTTAAATACAGAGCAATTGTTCTCATTTTGGACTTAGCTTCTGTTGTTTCCACTTCAGATCGTGATCTCTGCAGAGGGCTTTTATGCCTGAAATCTTACCTAGTTTTTGTCATTTATCATATGTCAGTTATACCAGCTCATCTAACCTTCCCCCTACAGATCTAACTTGGGTTTTTTTCAAGCCTTTGACTACACTCATTGAAAAATACTGTTATGGTTATGGAGAGTACCTGTATTGCACATGGAGCTCCAGTTGGTGGACTGAGTTCCCAGGGAAGCTGTATAAAACTAACACTCAACATGGCAGTTTTCAACAAAAAGTTGGCTGATTTTATTCAACCAAGGTAAAAGTGAAGAAAGAAAAAGAGAGAGAAAGAAGGAAAGAAGAAAAGTAGAAAGAAAAAAAGAAAGAAAGAAACAAACAAAAAAAGAAAGAAAGAAAGAAAGAAAGAAAGAAAAAGAAAGAAAGAAGAAAAAGAAAGAGAGAAAGAAAAAAGAAAAAGAAAGAAAGAAATATGCCAAATTTAAATCAATATGTTACTGTAGCTCTTAAATAAGGTTGCTTAAACACATGTTTGCACTGAAGCAACTGAAGACATGCAATAAAAGATATTTTAGCAAATTTTAGTTGCTTGGTACATAACCTTAAAATTCAGTTCTAAACAACAAAAATTCCTGACAATTTTCAAAATGTCATTGTTTAAAAATACAATATTAAACCACCTCTGCGATAAATACTTCAGAAATATTGTTATTTGCTTGGTGTTTTAAACCCCTATTTGCATTTCCAGCATTTTAAGTATGTGGAAGGGATTATGTATCGATCAACACAGATGAAACCACTTTCAGGATATGACAATTTCAGTCTCTGCAAAGCAAGCTGCTATTTGAGGTAGCCTGGCTAGAAACTTGCTAATGGTTTTTTGTGTTATATTTGTATTTTCTGCTGGTTTATCCAGATATATATTTCGGAAGTTAATTCCAGCAGTATTGCAAAGGCATCTCTTGACAGAAAAAAAGCACCTCGAGAAGAGTTTAGAAAATAAACTTAGAAAAATTGTAAGAGTAGTTGTCTTACCACTACACAGTCATGATACACCTATGACAAAAGCCTTTGGCCAACTATTTGCTTAATTTTACTTCACATAAAAGGACAGAAGATGTCAGGAGAAAATATAGTACTTTCTAAATGGAATACAAGGGTCCAACCATAAAAGGATTTTGAATCATTCTTAGGTCTATTTCACATTTTAACCTGAAAATTCACTTCAGTCAACTCACTCCAAAGATTTAGAATATTCCTTAATCAAAATACACACATAAGAAGTTTAGAAACATGGTGGCTGGCTACCATGACAGAAAGGGAGATATATGTGATGGGGGAGTAGAGCCAGAGCAGACTGTGGAGAAAGCATTGCTAAAATCAGAATATTGACTTGCATTCCCAATGGCACAGCAGGGAGAACATCATTGCTGAACAGACTTGCTATTAATTCTGTTGCCTACACGGGTCATGGCTGCTAAATTAACTGTCTTTAGTGATATATTAAGTTCTCTGAGTTCGTGACAGATTTCGTTCCTCATCTGTTCTGAAGCTGACAGCAACCATTTCCACCACTTCTGCAAATCACACTGAAGCTATAGACTGTGTGTATGACAGTGACTTTAAGTAGTGTTATGGTTGACATACAGGTTTCTCAGTTATTAAAAAAAAAAAGGAAAAAATCAGCATTCTTAAGTGACTTGTCACACTGCATGAAAGTGCGACAGTGTTGGTTGTGACAATTTAATATCCTTTTCCTGTATCTTAATGGACCAACTCAAGGTGTCCCTAAATTGTCATAATGTTTCAAAAACCCACAGAATCATAAAATGGGAAAGGCTGGAAGGAACCACAGAGGTTCAAATTCCCTGTTCAAACAGGGTTGTTCTAGACCTGGCACAGGTTTTTGTCCAGATGGTTCTTGAATATCTCCAGTGAGGGAGAATCCGCAACCTCTCTGGGTTCTGTTCCAATGTGTGGTCACCTGCATAGTAAGGAAATTCTTCTTCATACTCAGGTGGAACTTTCTGTGCATCAGTTCCTGCCCTTTGCCTCTTGCCTTATTGCTTAATACCACCAAGAATTGCTCGGTTCCATTCTCTTGACGGCCTCCTTTCAGATACTTGCATACATTGAGGATGTCCCATCTCAGTCATTTCTTCTCAAAGCTAAACAGGCCCAGCTCCCTCAGCCTTTCCTCATATGAGGGATGGTTCAGCGCCTTAGTCGTTTTTGGCACCCTCTGCTGGAATCCAGGAGCTTCATGAGCTTCTTTTGTTGTTTAAATAACACAGTTTTGATACCGGAATCCCTTCAAAAAATTAAAACTAAAGAAAAGTTTAAAATGTCCTCCACTACAATAAGGCACCTTCTTTACAGTGCAAAGCTAAGAACATTCTTATCAGTATAAACAACAAACAATTCTGTTTTCTGCATACTAAATACAGAGTGAAGCATCTTACATAAAGAAAATAAGCTAGAGTGAGATAATTCTGAGATAGTTTAATTACTAATAATGTGAATCAAATTCAAAATCCTTTCAGGGAGGATTATAGTCAGATTCACAGAGTATTATTCAATGTCCATGTTTAATTTCTCACATCTTCAGAAAAGGGTTTGGGTTATCCGTATATCTAAATAAAGTATAAGTTAAGAAAAACCACCAAGAAAATACTGATCCAGAATTTGCTATATTTACATACCTTTGGAAAGGTAAAAATATACATATTTACCTTTACTTTTGGAAACCTACACAAATATATAATACATTATTAAAAAAAAGTATTCTGCCTTAGAATAGTTCTGAGACTGCATGGGTTATCTTTGCTAACTCTATTGTGTATAGTTAGGCATTTTATGAAGAGAAAAAACTGTGTCTGCTGTTTCAAAAAATAGTATCATTCCAGAAGATAAGACACAGAAGACCAGTACATTTTTAATTCCTATTTTAATTTCTATTACCATTTTAGCTGATAAGAAATTTATCATCCATAATGCAGAATGTTGTAAAAAGTAACAAGGGGAGAAAAGACCAGTGAAACAGTTGTTTAGTGTTGGAGCTTTATCACTTTGAGATCAGGTGGTCAATGAGCTAAAGTGATTTATAGCATCTGAGATGAGCTGTGATCACCTTGACTGTATTTGATAGAGTAGATTAGTTAGAGGAAACTGAAAATGTACAGTTGAATCTATGTAATTAGATTGGGTTTGAGAGAAAGGAAAAATACTGTATTACTGGGTTGAAATGCAGAATCCACAGGCTCATATAATCATAGAATCATTTAGGTTGGAAAAGAACTCTATGATCATCGAAGCAAAACACTGACCCAACACTGTCAAGTCCACTATTAAACCATATTCCAAAGTGCTTTATCTACAAAGCTTTTTAATACCTCTAGGAATAGTGACTCCACCACGTCCCCAGGCAGCCTATTCCAATAGTTGACAGCCTTGCCATGAAGAAATTTTTCCCAATATCAAATCTAAACCCCCCCGGTGCAACTTGAGGCCATTTCATCCTGTCCCGTCACTTGTTACTTGAGGGAAGAGACTTCTCTCACCATCCCACCACCCTTGCTACAACCTCTTTTGAGGTTAGTTCTAGAGAGCAATAAGTCTCTCCCGAGCCTCCTTTTCTCCAGTCTAAACAACCCCTCAGCTGCTCCTCATAAGGATGAAATATCCCAGCCTGCTAAATGTGACATTTCTGTGTTATCTTGAAATAGTGGAGAAAATTCAGCTGCCATTTAAATTGTTTGTCAACCTGAAACATCCTTAATAATTTTTATTAAGAAAGTAGTTTATTTAGAAATTACGCCCTGAGGATAATAGCTGTAGCTAGTATTTATAATATACTCCCTTAATCTAGGTTATTAATTTCCAAGACTTGGCTCTTAGACATATTTACAGTGTAAACAGCAGAGCCACTGCAAAACTTAAGAAAAACACTGTTTTCTTTTTGAATAAAATTGCTAACAAAATCCGTCAGATCTTCGTCAGATCCAGGACGAAACTTTTAGTAAAACTGGAAAAATAAGGAATAGACCAATAAAAAGACATCAGCTAGAGCACTGATTTAGAAAGTGGGACATACATGCTAGTTTTTAAATTCCTTGGTTTATGTAAAATATGTAGCACAGACTTGAACCTGTATCTTCCACTATCCAGCTGGAGTTTCCCAAGCAGTGGGTTTCTTGCATCTTGCTGATATGTTGTTTTTCTCATTATTAATATCAAGTAGAAATAAATGATGAAATATCAAGCCTTTTTCATAAAATGCGTTTCTGGGTGTTTTTTTTCTTCCTAACTGTAGCTGCCCATGCAGTATCTGTGTCTTACAGTGGAGAATGAACTGATTTGATTTTTTTGGGGGGTGCCTGGTTCCCAGATGAGTATATTGGCCAAGAAGAGAAGATAATAAGACTCCTTTTATTGGAATACTGACATTTAGATAAAACAGATCTACAAATGTCTCTGGAGCATTTGAATTCAAAGTAAAAATGAAAGAAAGTCAATATACTTGTTATCCAACTACTGTACAGTATGAATCATTAATAACCATTGAAATGTCAACATTAAAGACTTTGTTGTTGTTTTTCTTGTCCTGAAAATGGCCATGGATTATTTTGTTCACTTTATTCTACCTGTTCAGTGACAACAGCAGATTCTACAGTTGCCAGGTGAATTCACAGGAAAGTAGAGTAAGTGCAGAATACAGTGACCTCCAGCCAATTACAACTAAACACAGAAGAAAATGAATGACACATCAAAGCATCAGCTTCAAAGACACTCCCAGGTGGCTCATTTCAGAATGTGTGTTACAGAAATCGTACAATAAGGTGTTTGAACTTTTCTATTCAAGGAAATTTTTAAGAATCTTTATCAGGGAAAAAAATTACTATGTTGAAGGACAGCTAAAAATCCAAAGTCAATGTATTCCAAATACATTTGATAAAAGGCTGAATAATAGAAGAAATAGTCTGGTTCAAGCTTTTTCAAGGGAAAGTGCTGTGAAGAGAAAGAACTGTGATAATAAAGTTGCATACCAACATTATACAGACACATTGTTTTGACTTTAAAAACATCATTTTATATGTCAGAGTATGGCTTTTGCTTGACTTAATTCTTGAAGCCACGTGAGTTGTCACATTGATACAATTTATAGTTGCAGTACAGTATTTGATGGGAGATAAAATTCCAAAGGCAAAATTCACAAGATAAATTAGCATGACACAAGCCACTGTGGAGTCCAGCAGATGATCAGATGATTTTTTTGTGATGTCTGGAATAATCTATGTAGAAACAACCTAAGCAAGTAACTTACTGACAGAGAAGAAGCTTGCGTTGTGATTACAGTGGGCAGCTACGAGCTGAACTTGACCCAAATTTACAAATTTCTGCTAAACTTAGGTAAGCTAAAGAAGATTAAATGTTTAAGTGAAATGGAGAGTATGGACCCTTATTTCTAAGTGTTAAGTAAAAGAGTTAAGGAGCATGACATCTAATTTTTTAAAATGAATTTACAACTATTGAATATCTGAAATGCACATAGCCATCTAGTTTAGTGATGTTAGAAGCTTCCACTTCTGAAATCCTTGTCCATATGAAAAGCAATAGGAACTAATTGTGGTGGACAGAACCTTCCCTGTTTGTATAATCTCCAGTTACTGCAAATTAAAGTCTTGCTGACTTTCAAAACAACCTGAAGGCACAGAAGTCACTTGGAAATCTGGGACTCCAGTTTTGAAGCATTGAGATACTTCTCAAATTTTTGTATTTGTGTTTTCCTTGTATGTTGAGAGTACAGATTTTTTTACAATAGTTTAATGAGATATGGAGTAGTTAGGAAGCTATTTAACATCAGAAGTGGTTTATGTTTTTCAGTTTGAAACAATCTTTCCATCAGAATTTACCTTTATTTTTATGATAAAGTGCTCAAAATAGGAATTATATACTGAAATAAAGTAGAACAGTTTTGAATATTTTATTTTGTCAATCCACATGATTTTAGAATTTTGCTCCTCATCACAATCAAAATAAAGAGACATTAAAAAAGTTTATGCTCAGCTGATGAAATTGGAACCTTTTCTACTATGAAACTACTTTCCTTTAATTTAAGCATTTTTTATTTATGTTTTCATACTTTATGAAATTGAGTTTGCAATTATTTTCTGTAAAACAATCAGAAAAGCTAAAGTGAAGTCTCTCTTAGTGTCTCAGAGGGATTTCCATTATTTATTAAGCAATTTCAATTGTCCTTATGGGAAAAGTAAAATCTTGCTTTAAAAATTTATTTTCTTATTCTTTTTAGTTAAATTTTCACAATAGTAATTTTTATTCTAAATATTTAAGAGGTTTTTCCAGGGGCATTTCTTTTCCCTAAACTTAATGTCATATGAGAATTGTAATGTTTTTGTCAACTTAAATGTTTCTGTAATAGCCTTATTACGCTCATGGAACTTGGTAAGATCAATGTAGTCACTGAAATTAATTTAAACATTTGCCATTATTTGTGTACATTTCATTAAGTTTCTAATAACACAGCTCATATACAGCAACATTAAAAAAATAGGCAAATTTGTTTTAAAGTTTCAGACATAGAAGAAAGAATTAGGTCTGTTACATACAGCTGTAGGCCATGGTTTTACTGTCATGCCTATGTAAATCAGGATTAATTTTGCTTAATGACTGGAAATTACTTTCCAGAATGACTGTTGAACAAAACAGTAAGGGAATATTCAGTGGTGTAATTTGCCTTGCTCTTATTTCAGAAAAGATAGACAGTATTCCAGGTACACATTCAAGTATAAACAATATTAATGTCAAAGGAATTCAGGACATATTCATATAACTCAATGAGCTAAAGCATGAAACAAATTAAAAATCAAATCAAGTTCTGTAGAAAAATCTTGACACAGAATATGATTCTAAGAACTGTAAGAGTAAATGAGTACTTATTTTATCCACTTAAAGTCAATAATTTTGAAGTCAAAGGAATAGTAGGGAGGTCTTACATTGCAAGTAAGGATAACATACCAAATACTTTTCTGGAAGAAAACAGGGGGATAAAAATTTGGGTAGGAATTTTCATTCCTTAACAACTGACATACTTCAGTCTGTCCTGAAATAAACACTGCTTTTTCAGTCTGCTCCTTCCATGCTAAATTCTCAAGAAAAGGTGAGTTCCCCTTGTGTGTCTTTTAGGTGAATCTTTACAAAATTGCAACAGCATCTTCAAGTTGAGAGAAATATAATTTGTGTCCCTCTCTGCAGGCACGTGCAGGCCTGTTCTTTCATTTCAACAAGCTTTTTTCTCCTAAAAACTGTGATCAGGACTTTTTAGCACATGTGAAGTCAAGTTCAATTCAAGCCAATTCACTGTCAAATTATCCCTGACACTCTAGATTCACTGCTCAAATTCATTGATTTATCATGTTGAACTCTTGACAGATAGCATGTGAAAGAACTACAAGTACAAAATTGTATCCTAATAATTTCTAATTATTCTAATTTTTTATTCTCATTTCTAATTTTTCTAGTAATTTGAACTTGTAATGTGTGCTGCCATATGTGATTACTATCATCCAGGTGAAAAGATCATAAAAAATGTGTATTTTCAGATTAACAATGCCAAAGACATTCTCTTCAAGGGGAACTCAAAGGACCACTGTCATATTCTGTTTATTTTTTGGTTCATTAGGAATTTACTGTTTCTGAGCTATTATAATGAGACATTTTTTTCTGCATAAAATCGTGGATTTTCCCCCATATAAAAATTCTTAATAGCAAATAAAATTGCTTGTACATAATTTCTTTTTTCCTCAAAGCTCTAACATTATAACATCCTTTGTATGAAGGGACCCTTAAATTGTAATAAAGCATATTAAATTGTGCAAGGGTGTATTATAGAATTGAGTTCTCCTAGATTGTGTTTGTAGTTTTAATATTTCAAATAAAATTAGAAACTTATCATAAATCTCAGAACACTGATTTCCCCAAATGCTAATGTGTTTGAAGACTATTTTTCAGGTCGCTGTTATCAGTGCTAAGTGTGAATATTCCAGCATTCAAGTGCATGAATGTAAAAAAATAGGTACACTTTCCCTGTAGTCTGTAAAATGAAATGTGATAAATGCAGCATTATTGATAAGAAATCATATTGTGTGACACTCAGGAAGAGGAATCCACTTTAAAAAATACAAGATAATTATTTTTTCTTTGCTATCAAATCATGCTTCATTCATTCTTGGTCTGGATGAGATTAGCATGCTGGATCACAGATACAATTTTTAAAAAGTAATAGTATTGACAACCTGCATCAGTATATCAGAAAAAATATTCAGAAATACCTTTCCAGTGGTTTTATAGAAAGACTGAAGGCTGAAGGCACTGTTAAGGCTGAAGGTAAATGACTAGGTCACTGGCCCATGGCTACATTAATGGAATGGGACATAAAAACCTCTGTACTTAGCATGAGGAAGTGCATCTTGTGACAGACAACACTGGACAAGAGGTAGGCATAATGCCAAACATCAGGTGGTGGCATCCTCATGAGTGGGTACAGGAGCCAAGCCTCACATGTAATTGGAGGGGACCACTGGGGACGCAACACTAATATCATATAAGAGCAAGATTACCTAGATAAAGGTATCAAAAATGTCAAAACTGGGTATAGGTATTGCAAAATGGAAACTGACAGGGAAAAGTAACTAAGGGAAAATTATTTACCTGGGAGAGTGTCGAGCTGGAGAAAGGGAGGTATAGAGGTGGCAAAAAAAAAAAGTCAAGTGACAGGAAAAGGGATAGTAAAGCATGGGAATCCTGTGAGCCAGACAACAGAGGCGTTCCTATCAAGCAGCCCTATGCTTGTCCAGTGCTGCTGAAGCAGGACAGTAATTGAAACCTGTTTCTCTTGATATACAATAAAAGTTGGTATGCTTCTACAGTCATGAAGGCCAGGGGGGAAGCAGGGTGGAGTGGAAGCTGTCCCAGTGCAACTGAACACCGGATAGACAGATCTAGTATCCTAACACCACAGAGCTGGTGCTCATTCCAGGCTTGTTATCATCCACAACACACAATACACTATATCTGGGAATCACAACAAAACATTCCTAAGCTCTGAAACATGGAGGTTTTCAATCTGTCATTCATTTAAACCAAAACATTTCAGAAATGTTTGGTTTGATTATGATAGTTGCTATGTTCTCGATAAGCAATTTTCTAAAACTTTTTTTGTGTTAGTTTAATTATGGCAAGGTTTAGATAACTTTGGAGTGTGATATCCATCAGATTCCTTTACGGAATGTCAACGACTTAAGAAGAGTGGATGCTATTGTTACTTGGTTTGGAGAAGTATCATCAATATTACAAAAATTCATTACTAAGAAAATAATCTTCTTTTGCATGAAAAGGTGATGCCTTAAGCCCCTAATGGTTTTTATTTTTCTAATACCTGTAAGTTTTATAAGTAGTGGAAGTAGACTCTAAAAGCAGTATCTCCCTTGTCCCTTTCTCTGTAGCACCCTTGTTTACACATTCCTTAACCCTATATCACTCTTACCCCCTAATCCAGTAGAAATGTTTAGTCTTTTGTCAAGGCAAGGCCTAGATTGTTTGGAGAATGCTTGTATCTTGGCCTAAACCACAGAACACGGTCAAGAACTGGGTGACTATGTACCCTTTATGCTCTGAAGAAGATGAAGATGGGATGAACAGAGGGTCCCGAAATACACCCCAGACCCATTTTCAGGGGGTGGACCCTGGGTGGACCAGAGTAAAGGCCACAGGGTGGACACATCTGGGATTGGATGGAGGGTATTATAAAATGTAACCTCTCGGCCACGGCCTGCGCGCGTCTTGTAACATCTTTGCCTTGGCATAATAAACCCTTTCTTATCTCATCCCTAATTAACTGCTCTGGAGATTTTTGCAGCACCTAAATCCCACAGCAACAAAGGGAATAGTTTACATGCATAAAAGTTGTCTTTTTTTTTCTTTAATTCAAAGTAGACAATTCTTATAAGTCAAAGAAATTAATCAAAAGAGCTGTAATAGAGTGTTGGGATTTGGATAATTTTTTATTTTCAGCTTTTTAATAAAAGCTGTAAAATTTATGTGGAATATGTATCTCTTACAGTAAAATACTTCAGTCCTGAATGGTAAATGTCTCAGAAGATACATTAAGTCCTAAAATTATATGAAAAAAAATAAATAAGAGGACTGAGAAGAGAAACTTGTCTTAGTGGTCAGTAATAGTTCCCAAAACACAGTCTAGATTCAGTGTTGTAAAGGATTTGAAAACAAATAGAATTAGCTTATTCAACCATATGAATTAAGCAAAAATTAATAAATGAGGGGAAAAAGGAAATTTTTTGACAGGAAAATATTGAAGGTAATCTAAGCATTACTCAAAACAGCTGTATTTATAGTTTTTCCTCTTGGTTTTCTAGTAACAGTGATGATCCCATTGGTCATATAAAAAATATTAAAAATTAATACACAGAAATAGAAGCTCATACTGGAAAAGAAGTTGCAAAAGAGTGGGACATGTTTATATTGAAAGAACTAGTCAATCAAAACCATGAAGTTGTCAAATGACATGTATAAAAGCACAAGGCATGCCAGTTTCTAAAGGTAGGATTTAGTTATATCATTAGGGGGAAGGAAATACAGTATTATGTAAAAAGAGGAAAGACTGGATCTCAGGAAAGTCAAGAGTTAAGAATTTATACTGAAGAAATATGAAAATAAAGAGGTAAGATAGATGGAAGAATCTACAGCAAGCAGTGGGATAAAAATATGTGGGTTTTTTCAGCTCTACCATGAATAACATAACTAATAAAGCACTGAAGAAAACATAATAAATCTTTACATTTTAGGTTATTTGATACAATGTCATATAGAAAAATCTTTATTTGACATAAAGATGGAACTTAGCACAAGCTTAATAACTTATTTTTAAAAAATTGCTTAAAGATTAAATGGCCTTATTGAAAGGAAAAATAATGAACTGTAATGAGAATAACTGTGAAGATCATAAGGAATATCTTGGGACTGATTGCATTTAATATTTTCTTAATGACCTTGGTAAAACAAGTTGAATGTGTTTAAGAAGTCAGATAAAAAATTGTAAGATATAATCAGTGAAGAGTATGAGGAATATTTAATATTAAACACCTGGATAATCTTGAAGACAGAACAACGGAAATTATGTGAAACTTATCACTATAACATGTAAAAGTTGGATAGTAATGAGACTCGGTAGTGTTTTTTCCCAGTACAAACACTGATGATGTTGAACCAAAGGCTTGACTAGTTTCTGAGCAGGATAAGTTTCATTTTTAGGCTTTACCTACAGCTGTGTAGGACTGAGCTAGGTGTTCTAGGAAAGCAGCCTATTGCTTTGTTAAGCTCTAATACTCAGTTAGTTTTCACCTCAGTGAATACTGTGGTTTAATTACAAACTATTATTTAATTTGCTTAAAATTTCCCACTTTGTGATTAAATTAAATATTGTCCCGTTCCTGACAAAGAACTTTTTCATATTTCCTATATTACTTATCTGATTTCTAAAGAACATTATACGCATCTTTCCATATCAAAGATTTTTCAGCTTTATCATTTTCATAATTTTTCTTAATTACTTAATATTTGGGTTATCCTCCAACTTTGATATTGTTATCAAATAAATGATAAAATCAGAATCACCTTTCATTAGGTCATATTTACATTCATTTTCATAGTATTCTGACAAACTTTGATTTCTCGACATGATGGAAAGTTCGGCTATTACTAGTCTGAAAGAAAAAAAATAAAACCCCAACTCAAACGTATAAAACTTTTTTTGACAAAGTTGCTAGAATTGCTAAGTTGCGCCAGGATTTATCTGAGTAAAAAGAGAAATTGAAAAAGAATTTCTCTGTGTTAATTTCCTTTTCTTGTCAGTTGAATGCAATTATGCTGAATAAGGTGTCAGGTAGTTTTATACCTAACCATAACATATAACAAATCAATCTGAAAGTAATGAACTAAATAAATTATATATACCAATTGTGTCAGATTCATTGTCACCAAAAGAAGCAATTGTGTATGCATTTTCTGGAGATTCATTTCCAATTAACACACTTGCTACAAAGAGCCATTTTAACTATTTGTGGACTTTTTTTTTTTATGTTTTAGAAACTAATTGTCTCTTTTCCTTAATGATCTTTCCTTAAAATTACTGTTGCAAACACAACAGTGACAGCAGGTGATCAACACTTTACATTCTTATCATCACAGCTTGTCAGCTATTTTTTGTAAGTCAAAAACCTGTTCTTCCCATTTTAACTGCAGTGGTAGGTATGAAGGTCAGTCACATTTTTATTCTCTTCTGATAAACCTTATAAATCAAACCAAAAAGGAACTTTTTAAAGTGTCGTTGTCTTCGTAACCACAATTCCAGAATCAAAGTTGAAAGAAGTTACCACAGTTTGGTCTTTCTAGGACATACATATTCCATGTTATTACAGTTCACCCCAACGTGTTCGGTTGACCTTGGCTGGCTGGCTGATGCCTGTTCAGCTGCTCTCTCACTTACCCTCCTCAACAGCACAGTGACATAAAATGAAGCAAAGAGATAAAGACAAGGAGATCACTTACCAATTACTGTCAAAACAGACTCAACTTGGTGAAAATCAATTTAATTTATTGCTGATTAAAATATATTTATACGGTGAGAAACACGGACAAAAACTAGAATAGATTCTCCCCACTCCTTCCCAAAGTCAACTTGACTCCTCTCAGAACTCCTGTCCCCACAGGGGGATGTGGAACAGGGAGTCATGGTCAGTCCATAACAACTTCTTTCTTCTGCTGTTCCTGCTCTCACTTCTCCAATATAGGTTCTGTCCACAAACTGCAATCTTTCAGGACAAACCTGCTACAGTGTGATCTCTCCCATGGCTACAAGACAATCTCTGCTCCAGCACCAGGAGCACCTCCTCCCTCTCTTTCATCTCTCACCTTGGTGTGTGCAGGGCTGTTTCTCTCACATTTTTTTCCTCACTCCTCAATTTACTTCATGGCATTTCTTACTTTATCTTAAATATCTTCTCCCAGAGGTATCACCATTCTGTGGTGATATCAGCTGTAGCCTATAGTGGGTCTGTTGGAGCCAACTGGAAATGGTATCTCATAGGAGTGACCCTGTAGCATCCCATATACTGGAAATGGCACTTTTAAAAATGAAAGTGGAATTGATAAAACAGTTATTTGTATTTTGACAATTAAGGAGACTGGCTTTCTTAATCTCAGTAAGATGATTGCATAACAGATTGCATTCCAGTTCTTTTCTGTAAGCATTGGAATACAGTTAAAGGTTTCTGGGGAGTTCTTCAATATTCTGTTACAAGTCTTTACATTTCAGGCATCCGTCTTCACCTTCACAACAGTTTTTGAATTATTCAGGTCTTAATTTTTCAGGTTTTCTTAAATACAGTTCGATGTTGAAAATGAATGTGAAAACATAGGGTCCAGGATGAAAAATTATTCCACACAATGACACCTTTGCAACAGCTCTGTTGCAGAAGAAAGAAATAGAAAAGCTTGTCAAAGTTAGGGACCCGGTAAGTAATGAGGTACACTATATGGAGACACACGTATACAAACAAGCGGAGATATGCGTTTCAGCTTCCCATGGCTTTTCATGATGGTGCCTATTTGTCCTGTATCAAAAATAGCGTGGCCAGCAGGAGCAGGGAAGTGATCCTTCCCCTGTACTCTGCGTTGGTGAGGCCACACCTTGAGTATTGTGTCCAGCTCTGGGCCCCTCATTCAGAAAGGATATTGATGTGCTGGAGCAGGTCCAGAGAAGAGCAACAAGGCTGGTGGAAGGACTGGAGCATAATCCTATGGGGCGAGTCTTGAGGAGCGGGGTTGTTTAGCTGGAGAAGAGGCGGTCAGAGGTGACTCTCACCGTTCTATAACTACCGAAGGGAGTTCTAGCGAGGTTGGGGTTGGTCTCTTCTCTCAGGCACTCAGCAGTAGGACAAGGGGGCACGGGCTTAAGCTCCGCCAGGGGAAATTTAAGTTGGATATCAGGAGAAAATTCTTTACAGAGAGAGAGTAATAGGAATTGGAATGGGCTGCCAAGAGAGGTGGTGGATTCAACATCCTGGAGATTTTTAAACGCAGATTTGGCGTGGCACTGGGTGCCATGATCTAGTAAATGGACTGGATGTGGACCCAGGGTTGGACTCGATGATCTCGGAGGTCTTTTCCAACCCAATCGATTCTATGATTCTATGATTCTATGATTCTATTAGGCATGCACAGACAGTGACTGACGTCAGTCAGTCTGCCCTTACGACCTGTGGTTGAATGGAGACAGAAATATCAGTTTGGATTCCGTCTAGTTTAATGACAGAATTCTAGTCAGCAATTTGGTGTTACCAAAGGAAGAAGCATTTTGCTCCTGGAGAACAGCTGTGTACAGGCTGGGTAGCATTGTCAGAAGGGACGTTAATTGACATTCTGCCTAGTATTCCTGGTAGAACTACAAGGACTGAACAGATGCTGAATTATTTTGGTTATTAACAGAGTTTTGAGCTGCACTGTTAATATACCTGTGAAAATCTTGAGTTTGGCAACTCAAGGACAAAAAATCACAAACTCGACCTGTATGATATCAACTTACAGTAAAAACCCCTCCTACCCATCATCGGTTGTATCATACCAGCTTTGTAACCTGTTGTAAGCTGACATCTTTCCCAGACCCTATAATTTCATATCTATGTATTGTGCCTTCATTATAAATATATATATAAACATACACATATAATAATGATATTAGTGGTAGCCATTTTCCCCTGTATCTGTCACTTGTGCCCATCCCCCAAACAGCATACATCAGCCCTGATATTGATAATAGAAGGCACATGTTTCACATCAATAAGATTTGAAATCCCTGGTGTTGTAGGTGAGTGCATAGTGCTTCCCAAAATAAAGCTTGTGTAACTTGTCCCCTGCGTACAGAAAGAAATTGTGATGATTTAGTTAAATCAACTCTTTAAATTGATTTAAAGCAGATAAATCCCTTGTGTAAATGCTCTTAAATTGGTTTAAGGGTGGCTAATATTGATGTATCTTATTCATTTTGATCTAGAATTTAATTCTATTAAATTGGCTAAAATTATTTGTATACACTGGAGCCTCAAGTCTAGCAGTCTAAATTGAATTTCATGCTGCAGGGTCAATGGACCTCAATGAAGTTAGGACCTATACTGACACAGCAATTTTAGAAATTACTTCTGAGGGCCCAATAATCAACAACTACAAAAAATAAGCAGAAGTTTGCAATGAATACTAATAACTAGACATTATTCTGAAGATTTTATATAAGGGATGCATTTTTTTTAAACTCTGACCAATTGAGGCTGGTGATACACAAGACAACAAACTTTGAGAAAATGAGGACAAAAGTTAAATATATGCTATTCATTTTTCTGTCTTTCTTCTGCTTCCAGCTCAAATTTTCTTGCTGACTATTGCTGGGCCCATCAGGTTTGGCACAATACTAAGAATGGAGATATGCAAGACCATCTGTCAGTAACAGCTGCAGTTCATCACAATTTCTAGTACCTATTATGTGCAAGACAAAAGTACCTGTGCCTGTCTTGGTTGCAGAATCCAGGAAATTACAGGTGAGAGAAGGGAAAAGGAAACATAAAATTTGCAAATACTCTTTTCCCAGAGACAATGAATTATTTTTTTTTTAGCAACACATAGAAACCAATATTCTTTCTTGGTTCATCTGCATTTCCAGTGTCCTACTACAGTTACTATATTCAGTCAAACATGTGAATACATACAGTCTATTTTTGAGACTTCAGTAGTGCAGGTTGGCAGAATGGAAATAAATACCTTGAGTAACATAGAGGATAAGCAGAAAGTACGTGGAAATAATAATTATCTGTCTATTATTTCAAATATTTAAATTCCTTCTCATTATTAATTTCAGTGTGACAAAAATTGCTAGTTACTCCTCAGTTAGCACTGATAAATTTGCAGCTGCACAAATGCTTCTTTCTCTGATTTTGGCTTCAGTGTGTTTCTGCTAGATTTGGATTGAAATGGAAGGCAGAAACCCTGTCTGCCTGGCACAGGCTCCTTTGCTTACAGTCCCAACAGGTTTGTTTCATTCTTCTGTGTCAATGGAATTTAAAATATTTTTTAAAAAATTTTTTTCCTACTGATTACATTAAAAAGGTTGTGTAAATCAAGGTGCCTTTTGAATGCATAGAGATATGGTCCCAAACAATAGCAGTTGCTATGGGAGCAGAGTGTGGTGCTTTATGCAGGCACAAAGAAAGAGGAATATGGTACAGATTGGCACAGGCGCTCATTGGCTCTAAGCGCAATGTTAGTTCCCTTAAATATACTGTGGTAAATCACATTTATACATCAGAGGATACAAAAGTTTATATTTAACTTAGTTCCGTTTACTTACATGTAAGAAGATTTATGGTCACTAGGAGGCTCATTAGCATTGATTTTCATAGTTCCCCACTAGAATTAATGTGTCCTTGGTATAGGAAATTATCCAGAGTTTATATAAAATGCTAGCTGGAATGATTCCATGTATACTTAGCAGATTTGTACTATCTTGTGGGGACCCGGACAAAAAATTCTGCTTTTCTGAACAATTGCAATAATAACATTATTAAAAAATAGTGCAGTCATATATTAATGCAGTAATGAGGGTGCCAACTTTGTTTAAAATTCTAAGGTCGAAAAGGGGTATTTGCAAACCAGAGAACCAGTCAGTCCAAAAAGGATCAAGTAGCTTTATATTTCCTTCCGCAAAACATAAAAGGTCTACAGTTACTTTCATGACTAATAAGGCAGCCTGTAATGTGTGCAAGTAACTTTCCAATGTGGCTGAAGCAGAGAGAAGAAGACTGGGGTTTAAACAGATTCAGAAAGGATCTGGGGATTTACTTATTTTCAGGTTGTCCAAACAATAGCTTAGATCTCTATCAGCTCAGTGGGAAGGTGGTCTTGAAAAAAATTTAAGTTGACATAATTTGTGCTCGTTTCTTTTAATCATATTATTTTCATGAAGGAATCTTTAAAAATGATCATTTTACTCATCAAATTCATCAGGTATGGGAACTCATCAGGACAGTTAACTGACCTTGTTATATATTTTTCTCTTTTGTATACCTATTTATATCCTCTGGTGAAATTACTCAATTTAGCTCCCATTAAGTTGTCCTTGGAGCTTGCCCAATCCATGAAAAACTCAACTAGTCCCTCTTCAGTTGTCTGATTTTTTCATACTAATATCTGTTTGCATGTTGGATATTTTTTTTTATTTTCTCCAAAACACGAATAAGCTGTTGCTTTCTCTGGACTTTTAAAATTTATAAAAATTTACTTTAAAGGTAAAGTTGCTTCTGCAAGTATATTATGAGCACTTTCTTCCTGCTCCAGAGTAATAACACATGCTGACATTGTCCGAACAAGAACGTTTCTGAAGGGACATGAAATGCACGGATACATAACTGTAGGAACTGTCATAAGATACAAGTACTTGCCAGTAGTGAACTTTAGCTGGGTCTACTTTTACTGCACATCAGAACAGCCTGACAGTGTGTGCATAACCAGCTAGCAGGGATGGTGGAACTCATTAGACCACTAGTCTCCACTGCTTTCAATACTATCTCCTTAGCCTTAGAGTGCATTAGATATTTATACACATCGGTGTTGAGTAGCAAACATGTTAGAACAATTTTTTTAAGCAATATACAAGTTATCAACCTTCTACAAACTTGAGTGCTTAACTGGAACACAGCCAAAAATTACTTCTTTTATTTTCCAACTGTGGAAATATTTTATTCTACAGTTTCTTTTTAATAAATATTTATTTTAAACCCTGTATTTTTTTAAAAGGACTAGATCCTGAAATGCATACTGCCAGAATAATAAATACAAATTTTGGCAATATATTGTAATCTGCTTTCAGCTTCTATCACTCTTCCTGAAAAAGTGACAAAAAAATAACATCTATTGTTAGGATTTTTTTTAACTCCCCTGTCTCTCAGTGACAGACTGAAGTGATATTTTTAGGCAAAACAGCCAATTTGAGCCTGACTGGATTTGCTGGTTTACTCACTAGTGATTCAGTATTGAAAAAGACTGGGGAAACCACAGTGGTGCTAGCTGGTTAGAATTTGAGATAATACTAGACGTAGAATTAACTAGCTAATAAACTAGCAAAATGATTAAGCTATTTCCATTTAAAGAAACTGTTAGTCTTCAGCTAGAAAACTGAGGTAATCCATACTGCAGTCAGACCTTGCTAACAGCTGTGTGAAAGGGAACATGATTTTTTTGTTGTTGTTTAGAAAAAATCCAGACACTGCAAGTGATGCTGATGATTAGAGGAAAAAGTGTTTCTCTCCTCCCTCAGTAGATCTCTAACAGATGATGTGCTTTCCTGGACAGAAATTTCCTTAACTCAGGCAATAGTTTCCCACACAAAATAAAGTGAAGCATGCCAATCTACCACCAAAAAAAGCAATCCTTCTTATGCCCTGAGACATTTATCCCAATGTTCGTTGCTCCCACCTTTGTCCTAGCACCATGAGCTCCACAATTGCACAGTGAACCACAGAAAAGAAATAATCTAATCTAAAATTATTCCCTTTTTTTTTTCCCCTGGAATGAATGACAGAAATTTGTATGGACATCTAAATATATGCATGCTAATTTGTGTTGAATCCTCAAATCAATAACAGTCTTGGCAGAAATAAAAAGCGGAAAAAGTAAAGCTTGAGGAATCTATTTATTCTCAGTGGTTTACTATGGAATTATGCTCCCCTTTGAAATTCTGATTTTTAAAGTGCAAGAAGAGATTCTATTAGTAGCTGAAACAGTAACAGGTAGACTGGTCTCTTGTTTCAACAGAATAATTAAAATTCAAATCTACCAGTAAGGTTCAATTATTACCCAGACTCTGTGATATACTAACTCTACAATAAAATGAGGATCT
This sequence comes from Pipra filicauda, assembly GCF_003945595.2. NCBI lineage: Eukaryota > Metazoa > Chordata > Aves > Passeriformes > Pipridae > Pipra > Pipra filicauda. The sequence continues at coordinate 2,928,167 of NW_024104776.1, read as the reverse complement.
CTATAGACACATGAAAAACTTTAGAGACATTTTTTTGCAGTTCCTGAATTGAATTCAGTAGAAGCTTAGTGACACAAACTGTAAAATTAGATTAAATCATTTCAGCATTTTAGTAAGCATCTTTAATATTCTCTTACTATATCAATAGGTGCAATAACGTACATTATGTGTAAAGAAAAAAGATTTAGATAAACAAATTAGACTTTAGATTAAAATACTGGTCATACCAGATGTTCCATTTTTGTAGATGAAGCTTTAATACATTTAAATTAGAAAGACACTTACTGGGTTATGGCAATGCTGAATCAAGTAAATGACAGACAATAGAATAAGATTTTCAAGGCTATTTAAGAGCTTTGATAAAATAATTGCCTGGGTGTGCTTAATTTCAAAAGTGTCCTAATATAATTCCCACTGAGAATGCAAATTTTTTTTTAATTAAAAATCCAGCATGCTCCTTTCTCTAAAAGTGATGCCATCATAAAATCAGTCTGATTAGTGCTATTATAGAGTTTATAACATCTGTAGTGGTTTAACCTCAGACAGAAGTTTAATTCCCATGCAGCCGCTCACTCACTCCCCCACCAGTGGGATGGGGGAGAGAATCAGAAGGGTAAAACTGAGAAAACTTCTAGATTGAGATAAAGGCAGTTTAATAGGGAAAGCAGAAGCTGTGTGTACAAGGAAAGCAAATAAAGAATTCATACATCACTTCCCATGGGCAGGCAGATGTTCAGTCATCCCCTGGAAAGCAGGGATCCATCATGTGCAATGGTGACTTCTGAGACAAATGCCATCATTCCAAACATCCCCCATCAGAGTTCACATGTAAATCATCTTTCTTTTACTGTTGTATCTTAATGTAACTGACTTGAGGATTGAGACAGATTGTAAACACAAGGGTACTGTGGAGGTACCAGTTGCAGAAGCAGGGATATCTTCCTTTGCCTGTCCATTTTCTAATTTGAGTTTTTTCCATAGTCTATAAGTAAATATTATTAAACTTAAACATTTTCACGTGGTATATTATTATTTCAGATCACCATCTAACTTGTTTTGACCTTGGTTTGCTTCAGGACATGCCTTTGTGAATCCAAAATTCGTAGGTGATTCACATTTTTTGTTTAAACTAGACCAATGTTAATGGAACCCATATGCTACAAATTTTATCACACAGTGATCATTCCCAAGTATTCATAATCATTGACAGTAAAATTAATGGCCAATATATGATTGTTTGCAACAATTCATATTTACAAGATAGGATTTAAATTTCTAAATCCACTCCTTAAAAGCTCGAAACACATTGGACTCTCCAACAAAGGAGGCTGGTAGCCTTCTAAAACTGAATCAGCCACTAGAAGAAATCACATATTGTACCGCAAAACCCAATGTTAGATGACGTGATCACAAATTAATATTTTCTACAGAAAAACTTATTTCTTTTGGTATGTGCCTTTGTTATCATGAATGCATTAAAAGTAAAGCCACGCAAATCTTCACAGAAAAAGAACATCTGCCAAGACTTGAGAAAAATCTGTTGGTAATGAGTCTCTAGAATTAGATATCGTATAAAAAGAGGTCACTGTAAGTTGACCTTACAAACCATCCACCCATCTATCCTATCACATATCATCTGCTACTAAAGAACAGTGAAAAAAAAAATCCCCAAAGGTTTCCACTTCTTCCCCTTCTCTTCATTCAGAAGAAAAGACAAAATAATTATTTGCTACCATTTAAATAAAGGTGACAGCAGACATTTTATTGTTGTTTTTCAGACAAAGGATGACAGAGAGTAAAGGAATCATTTTGCTTGTGAGGTGAAAAATTAATAATACTGTAGATGAGAAATCAATGCCCCAAAGTGTATTAAAATGTGCTCTAAAAGAATGGACATAAAGCTTTCTTTGGCTTTTACTGTTTGTTAGTATGGCAACGTATTAGCTCTTTCTAAACAGCTGATGATACTGAGAAAAAAAGCTGAAGTGAGAAAGTCAGTTCCTTCTGCTTGAAATCCTTCCTTTTGCAGGATGACAATGTTCTAGCATATATATATATATACATATATGCATACATAAAATTCCCCCTTCAGAAAAAAACTTATTGTCTAAAATGATTCTAGGTCTGCAGTTCCCAATACCACAAAGTGTCATATTCTATTTAAGTGTAATTGCCTATTCAAACCATAAACCCTGTTATGAGCTCTGCATCATAAAGCCAACAAAACTGTTAACAATAATGAGCAGCACAACCTAAGTATTGCTTAGGAACATTAGGAACACTGTAGAAGAGATTGTCCAATCTCGTTAGTCATTCACCTTAAACACCGTATATGCTAATTATTCCACCTTTATTGTGCTACTCTTATGAGATCACCCCAAAACCATAACTGTCCCATCCAGAGCACTTGCAAACCTTCCTAAAAAAACTTTTGTGAAAAGTGAAATGGGCAGAAGGGTTTATCTAGAACTATTTTCCCACTCTCAGAGAGTTTGTCTAAGGGAGCTTTTCTGTTTGTTTGTAATGAATATCAAAAGATTTGATCTAAACTATTCTATGGTGAAGATTTTTCACACGCACTCTGTTTTTGGATCTTAAGGTTCCTTGTCTTTTATTGTTACAAGGATAATGTCTAGACAACTCCAACATACTGAAAAAGAGTCAGTACTTTCTGTACAACTGTCAGCCCCATTTCTTCTAAGTGGAGAAAGGTCAGACATGTCTAGAGAAAAGTAAGGATTAGGATATATCTAAATCAAAATGGAATGAAAAAATGCCAAAAAGAAATTATAGAGAAGATCTTAGAAGAAATAACCAGTTAACACGGTATTAACCTGCCTTTGCAGGATGTTTTACCACCATATATAGTCGAAGTTTATATTTACGGAATAAATAAAGAAAATGTTATGTATGCTTCCAGCATGGGGAGGTGTATATTCTGAGGTAAGATTTTTATTTGTTTTAAGATTGCTTGGAGAATACTGGGAAGAGAAAATAGTAAAAATATGTTTGTATTAAGGACCTGTAACATCCCCAGAAGGTTGTAGTCAAAAATGTGCAATAAAATTTGTAAAATATATAAATAAAATTAAAACATTAGATGAAATTTTCTGCAGATTAACACAAATTCGTTTTAAACTAAACATTAAAGTGATTTTTTTAGGGGCCAAATTCATAGAACCGTAGAATTATAGAATGATCTGTGTTGAAAGGGACCTTAAATATAATCTAGTTGCATGTATATGGAGAAGCAAAAAAAAAAGCTTTTTTTCCAATACACAGATTACATACCACTGAATCATATTTTATTTGCAGCATACAGCTATGCTGAGGAATTATTTAAGTAGGTAATTTTGTATTTCCACTAACAAGAGGTAGGCATGTTCTTCATCTGTTACACTGTTTACCTAGAGAAAGTATTAAAAAAAAGGAGAAAGTATTTTAAACCTCTCTGCTTCTTTCAGAGTAGTCTGTCCCTGCAGTGGCAACACCATGCCTTACAGTGCTAGGTCAGGGCAACCCTAAAGAGTGCCATGATTCAGTATATGTTGAGGAGATTTTTAACTACTGCCCTGAGGTCTTTATACGTGCAGCTGCTCTGTCATTGACCAGAAGTCACAAGCTTAAACTTACATGTCAAGCTTCTGTTTTCCTTAAGGCAAAAATGCCAATGAGTTTCTGTTAATTTTTTTTATATTTTGAGAATACTTCTCCAGTTGCATTATAAGGTCAGGTAGCTGTTTTCTTTCCTTATGTCTTCTTACATTTCATCACACAAATGATGAATACAGGTTGTCTCTAACACACCTTGCATTATACAGGTTATTTTGGACCAGAAGCATTTTGGCAGCTATAGCCAAATATCTGGGTTCAAATAAAAAATAGACTTTTTCTACAAGTGAAAGTTTAGAATTAATGCCACATGTTGAAAACACCATAAAATTAATTCTCTAAGTTCAATTCTATTGAGCTTAGAGCCCAAGGAATGTATTCTCTTTCCAAATTCATAATTAAACTTCATGACCTTATTGTGACTGTAAGCTAGAAATGAGTTGATTTGCATTGCAGTTGAACTGACTTAGTTATGTAAACAGATCTTTCCAGAGAAATAAATTAACGGTAACAGGGGAGAAAAAAAAAAAAAAAGAAATAGCAACCCCCCCAAGAAAACTATTTCAATTGCATTAAGGCTGTCACAAGTTTACAAAGTGTCAGGTTGCTAATAGATAACCACGTCTAAAACATGGTCTTTCCATCATAGCTATAATACTGACATTCATATAATACTGACACAACAAAACCAAATTACTATCATCACCAAGGAGCTTTTAATTTTATTTATCAGCCATTTGTGTGTTCATACACATTCTGTATAGCAGGAACATGTTCCTTAAGTATGTGATCAGATGCATTTAAGGCATTCAACTTGGAAGTCAAGGTAAATATTTTTTCCCACTAATTTATTTCCGAAGAATTCTCTAGCCCTTGCTTTTGTCAACATCATAATCCCAAGCACAAAAATAATATACAGTACTGTCAGGTAGTTTTGAAAAATAAAAAGAAAGGTTTGATTATGCTGCTGCTTACTGTCATAACTCTGTTTTTATTATTAACTACACTTGAGGACGCACTGCACATTTATTTAGCAGATTTTGTCCAAAATAGCTGTGCTAGCTGAATAGCATGAAAGAGTTGATCTGACTTGAAATATTGCTTTCCTTCCTACATTGAAGATTAATGCCTCCAAAAAGATGAAAGCAGGAGGATAAAAGTGTGGTGTTTTCAAAGATAATTCTACTAGTGGGAATCATGATCACTAGATGAAAATAAATAAGTCATTTTCATTATCATGTGTTCTGAAAGGAAGCAAAATTCACTATGAAGGAAAATCATAAAACAGGGGAAATTAAGAACTTTGAAAAATTAACATTGATTTCAGAGTGCACCTGGACTTCTATTTCCATTGTTCTGTCTTCAAACATCAGCTCATATTTGGAGATATTTTGATAGCAGACAATACAGAATTTAATGGAAAATATACCAGACTTAACCCAATCAAGGACTTTTCTTATGAGAACAAAAGCTTTTCATAAGTGTCCTTTTCACTTCTAGTTCTACTGCCTTGTAGTATGTAAATTCACATTATGGATGTCATTTGTGCTCTGTGAGCAACTTATTTTCCCAGGAAGTAGAAAGAAAAAGCCAAAATTAGATGATGAAATGAGAACTTTCCCTCCTCCCATTGCCAGTGCCAAAAACCTAAGTAAGGCATATCAATTTTTTAGCTTCACAGAGCAACAGAAATAATGTGTATAAGAAAGAAAGGAATTAAATGGAAAAAGAGGTAGTACTGCACTGTGTGAGGTACGGTGCTTTGCTCTGTAATGTTATAAACAGGGATATGCCACACTGTTGATACCTACAATACATTAAATCAGCCATTGCAAAACTGATTAGATCCTCCTTCAACTCATCTCTACCTGTTCAGTAACTGATCTTGGCTTTCTGCTCTGTTTACCATTCATCTATAAACTCATGTATTGTTTCTACAGACAATTCATTTTTTGTATTAATCTTATTATCCTATTAAAATTGGTTTCTAACTTAGTATGTCTTACATCTTTATCTCAAATTTTAACTTCCACTTCATGCTGGCACTGCATATATCCCCATAGCACTTCTCAGATTCTGCCTAGCCCAACTTCATTGTTGTCATGGTTTGAGATAGCCCCAACATCCAATTCCCTAGCTCCATTCCCCCTCCCACATCTCAACCTAATGTGAGATGGGTTTTTCCAGACAAAACACACCAGACTCAAGGTGGGGGAAAGGGAAATATATTACAATGACTGTACAAATAAATACCATATCACATTATACACATGATCACAAACTATCTCTACCATGACATATAGTATTTACAATGGATCAGATCTCCTCTCCCCTCCAAATAAAAGTCCAGGAGGGAAAGAAGGACAGATCCCTTCCAGTCTCTGAACAGCAGCATCTTCTAAGGCAGCAGGTTTCTTCTCATGCATGCAGCAGCTGTGGCTGGCTTTTCTGCCAGCATCCACGAGGGAGGTATCCAAGCCTCTCTCTCGGCCCCATCGCCTCACAACCGAGGGGTCTTCCGTGGGCTTCGTAACCCCAGACAAGGTCGTTTCACCACGTCATATCACGAAGACACAGGGGGGTCTTCGTGACGGTCTGGTATCGCTTGCAGGGCCTCTGTGCCCTGTCTCTCAGGCTGCCACCGTGGCAGCAGTGCGAGGGGGGGGGAGAGCCAAGGTCAACTCCCCCTGCATTCCTCTCGGAGCTCTCTAGCTCCTTTCTACAGTGCATGTCGCACTTCAAGGCTCTTTCAAGTAAGAGTCCATCATCTTCCTCCTTCCAGGAGGTCTCAAAGGAGTTTTGGGGATCTGGTATCAGTCTTACCCCCAAGAACTCTGTAGCTCTCAGCTGCTGCCTCTCTTTTCCTCAACTCTCCTTCCAGGAGTCTCCTCTGCAGTGCTGCATGTTGCTTCTGCTGCTTCTTCAGTTCAGGTTCTTATCTCTGGCTCTCTGCCACTGTTTCTCTGGTCAGCATCGGCTGCTGCTCTGTGCCCATGGAGAAAACATCTCCCGGCGTAACTACAGGCACCTAGCCCAGCTTTATGCTGTTCCAGGTCCCTGCAGCCCCCAGCCAGGGGCTGGGAGGGGGCCAGAGGCCCCAAGGGGCTCAGAGCCCCTTCCTCGTGGCTCTACAACATGGCCACCTCTCCTAAACCAAAACTACAACTCTTCTTTTCCGGTCTGGTTGTGATATGTTTACATTTCTGCAGGAGCGTCCATTGGGCAGAACTTCAAAACTTCCAGGGGTTTCCACCCCTCGGGGTCTACCACTTCTCTTAGCCTCTGGGGAGAACAAGGTTCAAACCACTACAAATCTCCCCACTTGCATCTTCATTCTGCTAGTTGAATGCTTTCTTGTGCTAAAATGGACAACCCAAGTTTATTCTTCTTTTTCGCTTCTAGTACAAGATTTTCAGACATCTGTCAGCCACTAGAAATCCTTTCCCAACTGAGTTTTAGTTCAGCACCTCTTTCTTCTGCAATTCATATATTCTGTATATTCTGAAATAAAAAAAAAAAATGAGTTTTCTCATGCTCACAATGAAAGTTGTGAGTTAGAGTGAGACAGTGACAAACAATTAATATATGAAAGAGAAACTATGTAAATCATATGCTTAATTCTCTGAGTGGTTCAAGTATGCACATCAGCTTATGGATGATTATCTGAATTCTTACTATGAACTTTCAAGGTTTACCCTTCATTAACCACAGCAGCATGGACAGAACTCTAATAGTTTAAAGCCTACAATTACTGTTTATATATTCTTGTCAAAATCCTGTAGAATGGAAAACAAGTATGGTTTTGTGAGCCCTTAAACTAATATTTAACATAATTGCAGATTCAATTATGAAAGTTTGAAAACTGTAACAGATGTCTGGAGAATTAACAGATGAGCAAGAGTGTATTTTAATAACTATTATCTGAAAAATCCAGTAGCTTGTGACAGATGAGGAGTTACTGACCCATTCTGTTTGATCTATTCTTTATTGCAATCTGAAAAAAAAACTATTCAGGAGCAGACACCACAGTATATAAGCAGAAGTACTTTTAATATACCAATCTGAACTTCAGTGTGTCTTTTTTAGGCGTCACTGAACATTTAAAATTTACAAATGGTTTTGTTGGCTTTCCAATGAATTTACACAAGAGGTTCTGGCTTTATTGATTTCTTGGGAGATTTTGATGTTCTGTTCCATTCTCTCTTTACAATCAAACAGCAGGTAGGGCTAGAATAGGAGGGAATTAACTAGGTATAAAGGGATAATAATGATCTGTAGTTTGTTTTAGGCCAAATATGCAGTATTTTAATATTCTGTTTACAACCCACCAAAAGTTTTAGCTAAACTTTAACTACAGTTGATCTCGCTATTTATTAGTAAGCCATCCAACTTCTCTACATTCAGCTATAAGAGACCTTTTTTAATACGCAACCATTCATGTCAGTCATACATGTCAAACATACATGTCAATCTGTATCAGACCAACTGATTAACACCTAGACTTAGATACCATTTTCAACTTTTGTCATTGGAATGGCTTTTGCCTAAAATAATACAATATTTTACTTTTTCACACGAGTTGTGATTCAGAGTCTACTTTTAAGATATATACTTTTAATAATAATCTACTTAGTTGTTGGCCTGAAATTACTCCCTATTTTTAATATTACTTTTTGATCTCTTAGTAGTCAGTCTTTTCAGGTAGAGAAGCACTTTTATTTTCTTTGAGAGACGGCTTACAGGACAAAGATATAGCCTTCATTTCCTGTGCATGTTACCCACAGCGACAAGTAAACTCTGTTTTGATGGAGGTGTAAATGTTTCCCTACAAGTTCCTACAAAGTTTTTGTCGTGGAACCTTAGCAATAATAATCTTGTGTAGCCCTGTTGACTCCAGCAGTTTTAGCCTGGATGAAGAGATAAAGATATTCAAGTTCTACCACTTCAACTTTTGGAAGCTTTATTTTCTGCCCTTAACAATAAACTATACCACAGAAAAATGTTGTATCGACTTCCTCAAAGTAGACTAAGCAAGGAAAACTAAACATTGAAATTATATGTCAGCATCGCGGTTGCTTTCAAACAGCTTCAGATCAGAATCAACACCTTCATGGTGTAAGGTTTTTTACAAACACACACAAAAATTACAACGCCTCCTCCAGGCAGTGTTTTTCTGGGGATGGATTTCCCCTTAAAATTTGTCCTACGGGTCTTAGGAAAATATTAGCGTTTTTAAGGTCTGTAATAATGAAATATTTTCCTGAGGCTTCAGTCTCCAAGTAGACTGCTAAAGACCTAGAAAACAAAGGGGTCCAGGAGGGATGGACATGCTTCAAGAAGGAAGTCTTGAAAGCACAGGAGCAGGCTGTCCCATTGTGCCTAAAGGCAAGCCGGCGGGGAAGACAACCAGTCTGGCTGAACAGGAAGATTTTGAAGGAAATTAGGGTAAAAAAGAGAGCCTACCAATTATGGGGAAAAGGGCTTGCTGCTCAGCAAGAGTTTAGGAATATAGTTAGGCCATGTAGAAAGAAAATTAGAGAGATGAAGGCACAACTTGAACTTAATCTTGCCACTTTTGTGAAGGATAACAAAAAGTCCTTCTACAGATACATCAATAGCATTAAGTTGCGGGGGAGTGTCGATCAGCTGGAAGGCAGGAGGGCTCTGCAGAGGGACCTGGACAGACTGGAGAGTTGGGCTGATTCCAATGGTGTGAGGTTCGACGAGGCCAAGTGCTGCATCCTGCATTTTGGCCACAACAACCCCCTGAAGTGCTACAGGCTGGGCACAGAGTGGCTGGAGAACGACCAGGCAGAAAGGGACCTGGGGGTCCTAATCAACAGGAAGCTGAACATGAGCCGGCTGTGCCCCCAAGTGGCCAAGAAGGCCAATGGCATCCTGGCCTAGATCAGGAACAGTGTGGCCAGCAGGACCAGGGCAGTGATTCTTCCCCTGGACTCAGCGCTGGTGAGGCCACACCTGGAGTACTGTGTCCAGTTCTGGGCCCCTCAGTTCAGAAAGGATATTGAGGTGCTGGAGAAGGTCCAGAGAAGAGCAACAAGGCTGGTGAAGGGACTCGAGCACAAGTCCTATGAGGAGAGGCTGAGGGAGCTGGGGTTGTTTAACCTGGAGAAGAGGAGGCTCAGATGAGAAGGCTCCTCGTCACTCTCTACAACTCCCTGAAAGGAGGTTGTAGCCAGGTGGGGCTTGGTCTCTTCTCCCAGACAGCTATCAGTAAGACAAGAGGGTATGGTCTTAAGCTCTGCCAGGGGAGGTTTAGGTTAGATATTAGGAAGAAATTCTTTACAGAGAGGGTAATGAGGCATTGGAATGGGCTGCCCAGGGAAGTGATGGATTCTCTGCCCCTGGAGGTTTTTAAGATGGGACTGGATGTGGCGCTTAGTGCCATGGTCTAGTAACCACGGCGGTGTTGGATCAAGGGTTGGACTTGATGATCTCAGAGGTCCCTTCCAACCCAGCTGATTCTATGATTCTATGATACCTCAATCTGGAATAGCTGCACAGTGTAGGCTACAATATGTCTAATAAACTGCTTCCACACAAGCAATATGAGGTATTCAATAGGAATTTGTGACTCTAAACATGACTAATATTTCAAGAAAATTCCTAATTATACCCTGAACATAGACTTCCTAAAAACTTGGAAATTAAAATTTTCCCTTAGGAGTTAAAACACACACACACACACGCACATGCACACACATACACACTCTCACGCACATCCTGTCTTGTGAAAACATTGTCTATTGTCAACCTACAAAATTTACTGTGATGCACTATGCTCTTCTTATTGAACATATAATTTAAAACATTAATGAGGCAATCTGTTGCTGTAAACTACTTACATTGGCAGGCTAAAAGCCATTGGCCACTGAACAGAATCTACTGCTGTTCACAGTGATAATCTTATTCAAATCTAGTAACAGTCTGTACTAGTTTTGACTGGGGTAAGGTTATTTTTCTTCATTGTAGCCTGTATGATGTTATGGTTTGAATTTGTGACAAAAACAATGTTAATAGCATGGTCACGTTTTAGTTAATGCTAAACAACAGCACTTGAACAGCATCAAGGCTTTTTCCCATTCTCTCAACACCCCACCAGAGTGATGCTGGGGGTGCACAAGAAACTGGAAGGAGACACAGCTGGGACAGCTGACCCCAACTGACCAAAGGGCTATCCCATACCATATGGTGTCATGCTCAGCATATAGAGCTGAACTAAGAGTCACTGGAAGAAGGCATCTCCAAGCTCTCATTTTCCTGCTGTCACACGTTCTCTTAATTTACAAAGGAGCTCTTGACACAGTCATGATCTTTCCACATGATGGAGAAATACAGCCTGAAATTTGTCCCCCTGGGTTTTTTTTACCATCTCATATTCACCCCTCCAGTAATTTTCCCTCTTCTTTTTATTTTTTCCCCCTTTAAAATACTTTTATATAGCAGCAGAGAAGTGGAACCACAGACTTTCCACTCTTATCTTCCCCCAGTAAAATGATATGGTGGCGTAAACTACGAGAAGATCATCCCACAAGCTGCCATGAATTATATGAGTTTACAAGGCAATTTTGATCAAGAAAAACAAGAAAACCCCTCTTTGAAAGATTACACAAATGTCATCTTATTCAAGACCATTTATGACCATTGCACCATTGTATATCACAAGTCTTGGATAATATGTTTTGAAGAGCACTTATATATACGACATATGTTATAACAGATCAGATCATCTACTCATGCAGATTCCTGTGCAGAGTTAATACCTGTTCTAATATAAGCCAGATAATAAAATTTAAAACCAGGCTAAGTAGTCTGGACAAATTGTCTAAATTGTCTAAGTATAACAACATGTCAAAAGAGATGGTTTTAAACAAATACATTATCCTGTTGCCTGAAATGTCGAACAAGATTGGAATTAGAATCAGATTACTTAAAAAAAAAAACAAACAACGTGTTGTGGGGCTTTCTGCAATGATCAGGATTTACAGGAAGGAAAACTTTGATGGGGCTTGAGATGACTTGAGAGGGTTTTTTAAAAAATTTGATATTTCGGCAATTAAGGTAGGCTCTTCATTTAAATATTCATACTTTATGTATTATGAATATGTTTTTCTGCATGAGGCATGTACACAGCCTCAAAATAATACAAGTCCTTTTTCCATCACAGAGTAGTACTTTTTAATAAATAGAAAAGGAAAATAAGATTTTATAATTTTTAGCACAATTAATTATATTAGAGATATTTTCAATTTCCTCATAGGTCAGGTAAGCAATTTAGACCACAGATTCTGAAAGAAAAATTTTCTCTGTTTCACAAGTGACATTTATAGGGCATATGGTGCAGCTGACATTTCTTTTTCTAACATTACTTGCTAATATTTTCAGAGGGATGAATTACTCTTCCACATCTCAACCATTACAACTGCACAGAGAGATAGATATGTTTGCTTCTGTTTTGCTTCTCAAGGAGTATGTGTACCATGAATTTTTTATGCATTTTTTATATTCAGACAGTGCTGTCTGAAAAGAGGCTAAAACTACTGGAGTCTTTGAACTGATAAAGTGTTATGGCATGACAACAAGAAGTCATTCTTTATAGTTAAAGTATACTCTGAGGTAAATACTATCATTAATTTACTCTAGGTTAAATTACTGTGCAATTTTTTTGCACAAAACTAAAAAAAAATAAATAAAAAAAAATCCCATTTTACTATTCATTGTTGCAATTTCATGCTATAAGCTCCACTATAATGCACATTTATTAAGGGCTCTGTGGAGTCTTCAGATGTTTAAAAACTCTATCAAAACTACAAATCAAATTTAAGGTCTATTCACAAGAGTAAAGTTTAGGCATATAAAATCTCAGATGCTTTAATATTAACTTTCATTGCCTACAGAATTTCTGAGAAATATTGAGCAACTGAATAGCTGTGTCTTACTTCTTCTTTTAAGTATTTCTTCAATCTATTCACATTAGTGGATGTGATCAAGGTGAAAATTCTGCTTCTTCATCTTCTAAAAATTTAATACTATCAATTGTGTTTTTTTTCCTTATGGAAGAATTGGGTTTTATGAACAGAGTTCATTTTATGAAGACAATGTGTGAAGATCTCTGAATGCTTTGTTCAACTAAAAGTTTATACCGTGTCAAAAAAAAACCACAAACAAGACAGGCTACAGAAACTTGGAACTTTCTTGTTTTTTGTTACTTTTGTGCAAAGAATTACCCACATCACCTTCTCTGATACGAATTTAACTTATTTGAAAAATTAAAGTAAAAGTAGATGTGTTAATACATCTCCATGTACACTTAGGCATAACTAGAGATATTTCTCAGGAAAAATCTTCCAATTTACAGGGGATTTTTAATGAAAGTTTTGAAGCTGCATCTCTCAAACTGAGTCACTAAAAACTGAAGTTAAACCCTGACCATTAATTGACAAGTCAGTCATAACCAGGAGATACTAATTTAAATATTAAATTAAGTTTCTTATTACCACTCTAACATTTTAAGGAATTTATGTGTCTGAGATTTCAAACTTCATGCTTTAGGATCACGACACCTGTAACCTTCAGAGCCACTTGACCTTCAAAGCTACTTTGCCTCTAGACTGAAGATATCAGTAAGAAAGTCTTCACCTCAGTGGTTGAGATTAAAATCTCATTTCTGACATCAAGACCGATGACAATGCAGGGGTAAAATCTTAATTTGGGATGTGATAATACTAGGAATATGACTGTTATAATATATATATATATTCATTCCACTTCTTCCACTTGACACACCTCTTTTCATCCAAATTTGTTCTTTTTCAGCTCAGACAGCAATGTCAAACCATCCAATGAATAGCCTCCTCACCTCAGGAATTATTGAACAGAAGCAAATGTGCTTTACAACATCAGAACATGCAAGAAAGCAGGTAGTAGTATGATGTTCTAGAGGACTAGAAGAAATACTTCCTTTGTTTCTTACCCTGGAAGTATTTTACTTATCTCCCACACCATTTTATTGAAAGAATAATAGAAGACACACACTAATGGTAGTGTATGACACACAAGACATGATGCAATTAAATTTCATTGCTGTTGCAAAAGTGTATAGAAAGCAACTTTTTCTGTTTCATATAATGCTGATTGCCCTGTGTGTAAGCTGAAATGATCAGCAGGGGATTACAGTAACTGAAGAAAGGCAAAGAAACTGTACCTTGGAGTTTTCAGTAAGAGAAAAAAAGAAATGGAAAGGAGGGATTTGTAATAGTGTCATAGGATACAATAAATTCTTCACTATCATCACCCTAACGCTGTCAAGCAAATTTTTATTTTCAATGATCAACATTCTTCTCTCATTATGCTAAGTTTTCCATTATTTTCAGTTAGAAACCCTGTTGCTTCATAGCTGATAGGTCTGTATTTTATTGATTATCATATTATTATTTTGTTATTGATATTCTTTGTCTTCCCCCATATTCCCAATCTCCATTTAAATAATTTTATTGAATCATACTTTTACTAAATTTAGAAGGATTAAATACTTGTACCTTACAGTCCTGTACTTTGTTTTGCCTATTACACTGTGATAAACAGATTTTTTGAAGGGCAACACAAAGAAAACAGACTTAAGGTGCAGTCTGTGCTGTTCTTTACAATCTTTTAATATTACACAGACACATTTACAGATAACAAGTAATTGCTGAAAACTAAATACAACCATTTGGTGTTTACAGTAAATAGTAATTTCATTTTAATCTAGATGAAGTTCTGCTTGATGCCTACATTTGCTTAATGAGTGAAGAAAGTTTCAATGTGTGTTTCAGTGTTAGCAATATACTATAACTTTGTGTAAACTTTTTCTTCTTCCTACCTATTTACTAGAAAGTTAAGACAAAAGTTTTCAGTGCAAAACTTTCACACATATTACTCTGTCAAATTTTCATTCATTTAGGAGTGTATGTACTTTTGTTTATTTTAACATTTCCATCTGACGAAATATCTGTTTTCACAAACATGACCTTTCTCTGTGCTGATGTACTTTCCCTCTTCCTTCTCCGTGTGGGTTCTTCTTCATAAACTCACTAACATAGATCATATTGTTCTATCATCCTTTACTCTCCTTTTAGTTCATTTGAAATTATGACACATTATGTTCAGCAGGGCAACAGTTCATCAAGAACAGGAATAAGTGAGGTCTTATGATTTTTTTTCACATATTAGTGGAAGTTGAGTATTGATGTAAGTCCATACATTCAATTTGTTAACATCTGTTTATTGGCTTGGAACCAGAAAAGAGTGCTGGCTGCTCTATAGATGTGCATTTACATCTCATGTTCTGAAAAGCCTGCAAATAAAAGAAGCCTTATGTTTCAGTCCTCCAAAACAGAATCAAACTTTATTCTTCTTGACTTGGAATAAAACCCTAAGAACTGCAAGTATTTTCGCAAAGTCATTAACACACATTATCAAAAGTGGGGTATGTAGGTACTAGTGAGATGATTCATGGCAACACAATCCTTATTACATCAGTATGGCCCTATAATTGATTTAGTTAATGGCACCATCTGCTCACGTCTGGTGTTTTCCTTCCAGTTAGAGTGACACATCATACATTCAGTTTTGTAAGTTTAACCATGTTTTCTGTCTTCTGTCCCGCTGTTTGTTCTGAATTACCTTTTTCTGTTTACATCCATTATTTTAATAATCTTTTGCTTTTGAGGAAATTAACAGTTTTGTGAGAGTCAGTTTAGCTCTCAGAACTCCTTGTCTTTCAAAGTCATAAGTGATTTTCTTGTGGTGACAAAATACTGTTGCTTAATGCAGAAACCATCTGGTATTGTCTTCAGTTGTAAACCTATGATATGCCAAGTCTCAAGAAAAATACTTTAACTTGACAGTAGTAATTTTCCCTATCCTGCCAAAACACTAGGAATGGAAGAAAAAAAAAGAAAAAAAGAAACAGAAAATTGCAGCCTATTTCACGTAGTGGGCATATAATCACAGGTAGTACATCAACTTCAGTCAGAGCTGACAGTAGTATCTGAACAATAAGTTATGCATCTGGGAATATGTTAGCGAATGGTTTTTCACATCTTGGGATGAAGGGAAGACATTACTTGAAAACTACCTCAATGAAATTACAGTTTCTTTCCGATATGGTCTTCTGTAGCCTCTAATTCAAGGACAAACTGTTAGAAGCAACCAAGAGCAGTCATATGTTTACATGCCAAATACACCTTCATAAGTCCTATCTCTATGTTATTTTCTCACGAATACCAATACAACTGGGGAATTTTTTTCTTTTTGACTACAAATATGTTGGTGCAAGCAGTAAACAGTGTCCTGAGGGACAAGAGCCAAAAAGGGTCTGAGCAGACTCTGTACATACTGTTGATTCTTTTTTCCTTAGAAATTACATAAAAAGTAATTTGCCACCTGTGTTTGAATTTCTACCAAATAGGCTCTTAAACTCATCTGTAGAACAGAGACGTAATGATTATCAAAATTATTTTGACCTTCTTAGTCTTAGAAATCAAAATACAGTACATATCCTCAAAAGAATTATCATTTACAAGATTTAAATTTATGAAAACAGAAAATCACCAAGTCAAGCATATAAAAGAATATAAAAGACATTTGCTTTGTACTTTTAATTCCTTGCTTGTCACCTATTCCTCTGATGTTTGAAATAATATTTGAAACTTAAGATACAGTAATGGATCTGTTTCCAGATACACTTCAACCATAAAGTCCTTGATGAGAACCTGTTTCACATGTGTGCATATGCCATACTGAGAAGGGCATGTTCATTATATCCTGACAAAGGGAGCCCATAAAAGATGGGTCAAGTGTGTTTTTGAAAAATGGTATTTAGCAATTAATTTCTTTATGTGCACATACATTCATACATATATTCTAAAAGAACTGAGGAAAGAAAAACTTCCCCCACTCCCTAATAGACAAGAATACTTTCTTGGACAACACACTGATTTTGAAGGGATCTATTAAACAGAAGCTACTAACCAATGCTACTCACAATGGCTACTCACTGTGTGCCATAATTTCTGCAATAACACATCAGTACTATAATGACAGTCAAGGTCCGTATAAATTACTGAATTCAATTTTAAACCTTGCTCTGGCATTTTATTACAGGTGGTTTTATCATTACTGTTATGTCATCCATGATGCATATATCTATATCTATATATATCTTCTACCTCCTGTCTTTATAACAGCACTGTTGGAATACCAACATCCATTCACAGTGTTAAAATTTTTGCATGACATAAAAGCACAGAAAGGTGTGCAGGGATATTTCTAGGCCTTAGTCTTAGAATAATTCTGGAAATATTAATGTAATGCATAAACTATGCCAATTATGAACAAACTTTCAGCAAAAAACCTTCTGGTTTATGTTAGAATATTATACTGGGATAGAGTTGATTAATTACAATGTGTAAAGTTATAAAAGTAATTGACCATGGTATAATGACTGTTCAGGTACATATGGCATATTTAAATCCATAAAATAGAACAAAAACCATTAGAGCATCCCTGTTCATTTTAGGACACATAACCAACCATATTTTATGAAAGACTTGGTAAAAAAAAAAAACAAAAATCATGAAACTAAATGTAAAAAAAAAAAAGAGAGATGGTACTCTGCACTTACATTTCACTGAGATTTATCCTTTATAGCAAGAAAAGGAAGAATATTCTAATAAAGGAAGGCCGCTAGCTTTTACTGGTAAATTTTAAGAAAACTCAGAACTCGAGGACATAGTGAAGTTGAGTACGAGGGACCAGAAAAGGCCTTAACTCTGTGTGAGCACTGTTCAGCAATAACAAAAACATCCCTGGGTTATCAGCACTGTTGCCAGAACAAACCCAAAACACAGCCCCATACTAGCCACAATGAAGAAAATTAACTCTATTACAATCAAAATCAGCACACAAAGGCAAGCACTCAATGCACCAGGGGTAGACTGATGCCCAGCAGTTCCTGAGCAGAACATGACTAACAGTCCTAAAATCCCCTCTTTTTCCTTTTGTTGCTGAACATGACATTATAGGGTACCAAATATCTTTACAGTTAGTTCAGATCACTTGTTGTCTTTGTTCTTTCCCAACCTATTTACTGTAACAGGGGCAGAATGAGAAAGAGAATCATAGAATTATAGAATCATTAAAGCTCGAAAAAGTTGGAAAAGACCTCCAAGATAGAGTCCAACCTTTGATCAAACAACATCACGTCAACTAAACATTAAGTGCTACATCCAGTCATTTCTTGAACACTTTCAGGGATGGTTACTCCACCACTTCCTGGGGCAGCCCATTCCAATGCTTGACAGCATTTCAGTGAAGAAATTCTTCTTAATGTGCAAGCTGAACCTTCCCTGGTTCAGCTTGAGACCATTTCCTCTTGTCCTATCACTAGTTGCCCAGAAGAAGAGGTTGATCCTCACCTGGCTACAACCTCCTTTCACGTAGTTGTAGAAAACAAAAGGTCTCCCCGAGACTCCTTTTCACCAAGCTAAACAGCCCCAGCTCCCTCAGCTGTTTCTCATATGTCTTACTTTCTAAGCACTTCATCAGCTTTGTTACCCTTTTCTGGACACATTCCAGCACCTCAATGTCTTTTTTGCAGTGAGGGGCCTGGAACTAAACACAGCACTCAAGATGTGGCCTCAGCAGTGCCGAGTACAGGGGGACAATCATAGCCATAGTCCTGCCAGTAACACTGTTTTTGATATGAGTCACAATGCCACTCACCTTCTTGGCCACCTGGACACACTGCTAGATGACGTTTACATGGCTGTTGACCAGCATGCCCAGGTGCTTTTCCACTGGGGCACTTTCCAGCCACTCTTTCCTAAGCCTGTAGCGCTGCATGGGGCTATTGTGGCCAAAGTGCAGGACACAGCACTTGGTCTTATTGAACCTCATAACTGTGGCCTCAGCCCATTGATCCAGCCTTTCCAGATCCCTCTTCCTATCCTCTAGCAGATCAATACTCCTGCCCAACTTAACTAAGAGTGAAGTTGTTGATCCTCTGCAGACACAGTCCACAGTGCAATCCACACTGTTTTGGTCAAAAATCTAAAACACGGCACCTAATGAGCTGCTATGAAAATAATTAACTCTATCATAGCCAGACCCAGTACACCAGTTTAGCAATTAGTTCTTAGTACATTGTTTTCACCTAATTCCCTTGTACTTAACAGTATCTGTCCAATTCCTACAAACTCAGTAGTAAGAGTAATCCACTTCTGTTGAATAAATTGCTACTAGTTCAATTCACAGTCTCCAACAATGTGATGGAACTTGTTTGTTTATTGGGGCTTGCTACTTTACAATATTCTGTCTGTATATTTTTTCCCTTCTGTATTTAATTTTATTAGGAAATACTGACTGCAATTTAATATGAACATAGAGGCTGGATGAGAAGCAGATTGTTAATATCAGGATTGTCACCTGCTGTCTATGTTGAACTCATGACAGGACACAGGTTTTGGCCAAAAATTTGCGATACTTGGTCTCAGAGCTTGAGTTTTTAATGAAGGCTCTGTGGACCTTTCTGTAAGTGATTAGTCGGAATACCTGACACAATCTGATAACCAGATGGTAAGAGCAAATATGGAGACAGTGAGCAATTGAGATAGTAACATAGGGCAAGAGTTCTGAAAGAAGATTACATAAGGTATATATTAATTAGGGTAGAAGCAATTAGCAGAGCACAATGATTAAGTGACATAATTTTGAAGGGCATATAGGATGCAGATACCCTGAAATTATTTGACAGAGTAATGGGCTGAGAAACAAAGGGCATGAACCAAAGCTAAGAAAAGACTAGTCAGCAAGGGACTTCAGGATAAATTTCTTCACACAGAAGGTAATTAATATATAGCATTACAAGCTATCAGGTGGGGAAAAACTAACCCTCAAATGCTAAACATATCTGAAAGAAGACAGATAAGTGTATGAGCTGGATAGACTAATTCTCTGTATTGTCTCTGCCACCAGAATGGTGAAGGTAAAGCATTACTTAAAGTAGTAGGATAATAAATGAAGTTGTTTCAGTAAGACAATGTTAAACATCAAAGGCAAGCACAATAAGTTTAGTAGTATAGTTCTCCACCAAAAAAACCCCGCGAAAACAAAACTCAAAACAAACCCAAAAACAAAATGCAGAACTTATGTTACTCCAAAATATTTTAAGCTAAATATTTTTTCCTGCTTCTACTGCTAACACAAAAAAATAACATTTTTGGAAGCATCTCCCATGGAAGTCTGGTCTCCATACGGAGGGAACAAAACAGACTTGTTAAAAGCCACAATTCTTCCTGGGAAGGCAAGATCAGGAACTTTAAAACCCAGAAGTTTCTCCCTGTAATTTTTTAGCTGAATTTCCTGCTTTTGGATTCAGTCATTGGGCAGGCTGAGCATGTCTTCAAGAGAAGATATCCATAATATATTTTACCAACCTAGCAGCAGCAGCTGAGCACTCAAAAAAATAGGCTGTTAGCCCACATGGCTGTGCAGCACTCAGCATAACGGTGTTCCTTCATTTATTCAACACAAAAGCCCCAAAAAAGTTCTTCTGCCTTTTCCCACTTCTGCTTACCCCTGCAACAAACAGCCAAACCAAAACTACCCTTCACCACACTGCACACAGCTCTATTTTTATCTTTACCATCCACCAACCTAAACCAAGATCCCACTCACTCTACCTTTTTTTTTTACCTGCAGCATATGCTGCAAACACCTCGAGACTTCCACTCCCACTTCACTAGAAAGAGCTAGGTTCTCCCAGAGCAGCGTGAATTGGCACTTCGTGAGCATGTTTCTGGACACCCCAGGCCAGCACTAACATGCTACTCTGAAATGTCTGCTAAAATCCAAGTGGCTGTGTACAGCTGGTAGGGACCAGCTGCTGCAGAGCAGCTGATACCAGAACTACATCACCCTGCTGCTGGGAAATTTCAGCTTAGGTAGCCCAATCTGCTGTTATATAACAGTCAATTATTGGATGTGGAAATACCAGTCACCAGTTTTCCACTGTCTAAAAGCTTGCTGTATGTGAGAGCTGCACCCACAGTATGCAGTGACACAGATTGATGCCTGGCTGTGAATTCTCACTGCTCCCCTCTGTGCTTCCTGCAGCTCCTGAGCAAAGACAGGACAAGTAAGATGGCACTGGAAGTAGCTTATTCCTTTCTAAGCATAGAAGCACATAAACTAAATATAGCTGTCTTAGAGCTTAGTTCAGAAGTGTATTAGAACATCAGCTAAGATATTTAACAGCTTCAACTTTCCCTGGTGGAGACTGGAATAACTTCAAAATATGCAGGGGCAGGGGAGTAAGTAAAAGAGTCATGTATGTAGACTGACAACAAAAGCATTAGCTTTCATCATCCTGCAGATGAATTTATGTTCTAAAAAAGGTATTTATTAACATCAGATGTTTTATGAATAATATCTAAATAACATAATATCATGCAAATTTAAATTTCATATTATTCCACTCTTCTTAACTTCCCTCCCCACTCAAAAGAAAGTAAATCAAAACAAACTGTCAATATTGGATTTTGTATATTTAAAATTTCAAAGTGCTTCTACAAGGCAAACAAGGTAAACAATTGAATCTCTACAATACAATTAATACTATTTATGCCACTGTATCCTAAAATCTAGCTTTTATGGAAAATTTTGTTTTCTGTATTTCCATAGAACATGTTTAAGCTGGATTCAACTAATCTAAAATTAACTGCAATAATTTTTCAAGTCAAATGTCTATGTAAATATTTCAAAATTATCATTTTTAATTAGGCTAATGGAACTTAAGTAATTTCTACATTTCATATCTCTAAGTTATTTTTACGTAATAAAGGAATGTAGATCATTCTATAAAAAGCTTTTGAAGAGATTTATATACTAGGAAACCAAAATGAGCCATTATCCAACTCAAGTGATTGGCCTTTATTACATTTAAGATCATCAGTCAGGATGATCTATGAGTTTGAAACCTGGATCCTCTCCAAACTGATGTGGAGTTCAGCCCAAGAGTAACAGAACTTAAGTTGCAGTATAAATGCAGGAGAAGAAGACTAAGTCAGCTTATAAAATATGATTCTAGAAATTATTTATTACATTACTCCTTTTCTCTAACTCACCAGAACAGTGGAAAATCCTAGGGGAAAAAAAAAATCTCTAGCATGACTACTTCAAGTGCTGAGCCCAGAGGTGGTTTAAGGCTGGTAATCACCTCAGAATCTATTCCTAGGTTCATTCAAGTTTGTCAACTACATTGACCTTCCCTTCACTTTACTGTGCAAAGAATTATTTAAGATTAACAATTTGCTGCATAACTGAGCTAATTAAGGTTTGTCACATGTCAGTAGCCAAGCAGCCACAAGTATTTATATACATATATATGCAAAAATACACATACACACACATATATGTTCTACAGAGAAAAATATGAATCAGTGGAAAATAAAAAATACTGCAGACTTAGGAAGAAAACAAAAAATTACACTTAGATTCCTCTATGTATGTACATGCAATAATCAAACAAATACAATTGTCATCAATTTAGTTTCTTAATGAAACTAGTATTAGCAATTTGACTTTCAAAACCTTGGTCCTCCATCCCCTAAACAATTTTTAAACTTATGGACAATATCAGAGTTTATCAAAATGGCAACTGGTTGTACTACTACTGGCAGACAAGTATTTAGTAACGCCAGTGAAGGAAGCAAAGTGCCCTAATCAAGACTGCTTGAATTGCCTCATAACCTGCAAATCTAATCAGCTCTATGCAATTCTGGCCAACAAATACAGCAGTAGACAGGAGCCGGTGGGCCAGTCAAAGGCACAGGAAATAACAGTGGCCTTGTTAAGTTACATGGAGAACAGAAGGCGGAGATATGGAATGAAGGGCTGTCCCATTAGTAAAGCAATGTTGGAAGGGATGAAGAAAAGATTTTAGTGTAAATAAGGAACTGGAGAAAACAGAGATTTTGAGAGCAGGAAATGACACTTGTATTTAGGGCATGCAAGAAGAAACTTAGAGTATTTTAGCAGAGTAAGAGAGATCCAGACAACCTACTTAAGTCTCTTCCTGCCTGAAATATTCTACAAATCTAGAAGAGGAAGAATCCAGTGTACAAAACACACTGTTTCATCATAAATGTGACTTCAGTAGTTCTAATGCTCCCCAAAAAAATTTTTCCCCGAAATTCTGTTTTTCTGATCCTATTAGAAGATTCATGCCTTATTCCATGCCCATGCAGCACCAAGGTGCTTTGTACTCAACTTTTTAAGGTTTTCTAACTTTTTGTGAAAAACAAGTATTTCCCAAAATACATTGTCATTGGTATTTCTGTAGCAGTAAGCTCTGGTCCTAATTTGAGTACTTTATTATATGACAGTTAGAAGCCCAATTTCTCTACATGCTGCTGGCTTTAGATCTTATTAGACCTAGAGTTACTGGTAAAGAAGACCTAATGACTTTGCAGTGTCATTTTAGTCCCTGACTGTGGGAGGATGTGAATTTCCCTTTTGAACACCATGATTCCTACTGACAGGT
The DNA here is from genome assembly GCF_003945595.2 of Pipra filicauda. NCBI lineage: Eukaryota > Metazoa > Chordata > Aves > Passeriformes > Pipridae > Pipra > Pipra filicauda. The sequence continues at coordinate 2,904,949 of NW_024104776.1, read as the reverse complement.
GTTCTACTTGAGGCAAGAGAGTGTGCTTAATGCTTTATTGAGAAATTATAAGAAGTATCCTTGCAAATACTTTTCAAATTTTTTCTGTTATTTCTTCTTGTGCTAGCAAGCAAAAGGTATAACCACTTTCTAACTACAAAACAGGCTGTTCTACTAGCTTAACAGAAAGACATTCATGATCCTTAAGGATGAAAAAGCGATAATTTATAATTTCTTCACCTAAGGTCTTATAACTGATGACTGATGTAGTCTCCATTTAGAAGTACTCAGCCTTAGATAAACACGAAACTACTTAAAATTCACTCCTGCTCCAACAGCTCCAGTTTGGCTTTGCAATTGAGATTTGAAGGTGTTGGGAGGTGTCCCCTTCTATAGGGGGAGGCTATGTCTCCATTTGCCTGTGAAGAAGTTTCTTTGTCTGGTCCACCTCATCAGTACTTGTCCCACAGAGCAGAGTACTGCAGGAATCTTCGCATACTGGGTATGATATTTTTAAAGATAACATAAATACAAGAGTATACAAGTATTGTACATGGACAGGTCCACACAGGATGAGGACTGGGCTCAGATGAAGCATAATGAAAATAAATATTCCACACAGAAAAAGAAAAACAGACACTGACAAAACAAAACTGCACACCAAGACTACATTAAGGTTATTTATTACAAAATTTTGAAAAGTTCATGACAGAGAATAGAAACATATAGCTATCATTAAACAGGATCTATAACAATAGTACATGAATTTCTGTCAGGAGTGGAGGGTCTTGAGGTCCTCATTGGTGTTCAACCTCAATTCGGGTGTTAATAGTGGGTGCAGATGTTATGCTCTTTGAGGAATACATCATTCAACAGTTTACACAACCCTGTACCTTCCAATTAATTCTCCAGAAAGAGAAATTAGGAATACAAAATTGTTATACATCAAGATTTATATCGATGTCTGCTTTTAAGAACAAAGAACAAACAATATTCCTAGGAACTTAGGTGAAAAATACTTTACCTCAATAACTGAAGGTTTAAGATGTTTTGAAGTTTCATAAACCATGAAAAGGCCCCTTGAGAGTGTCATTTTCTCAATGGGAAACATAAATGAGCTCCTGAGATAAACCTTATGAAATTGGTGGAGGGGTTATTTGGGTTTTTTTTGTAGCTACGCAATACAAAAAGTTGTTAGAATTAGTTTTGTAGACAACATAAGCATAGAGCTCTTAAGGAGAGTGTTTTAATTTATTTTAGAGATGAGCAAACTTAAGCGCACTACAATTATAATAAAAGTGTTTAAAAAATTATTTATAAAATAAAAATCCACAATAAATAAGTCTTTAACATACTGTATCTTTAAATTTGAAAGCTACTTTGCCTGTAGTTTGAATAAACTGATCTGCTCCTTTGCAAGTTGTTGGACACAATGTTTCACTGAGGCCTTTAATATAATCACTGACATTTCCTCAGCAGATACTTGGCTAAGTTTAAGAAGACTTTGAAATATAAAGAATTACGTGAGTTTGTGTTTGATCCAAGTAGGAAAGTTGGACAGGAAAATGATATCCTCTTTGGAAAACATATTCCCAATATCTGCCTTTCCTCTATTTTACGTCAGGCTGAAAAACTAATGTTTTAAAAATAAAATTCTTATCTTTCCCAAAAATAAGTAGCTTATCTAAAGCTACCTGTATTCTCAATGTTCAACAAGGATATCAGATACATGGATTCATGTAAGTGCTGAAGGAACCATTCCATTTTCTTTTCTATCTAAACAGGAATTAATAAATTAGTTAATTCTATTTCTTAGCTGAAGAGCACTTTGTAGGACTGAAAGCTGGAGCTGGTTTACTTATTTTTTTTTAGCCTCCTTTAGAAATTATTATTGCTTTTAGTCATCAAATTATCTTATTTCTTTGGAACAATTCCACTTTGTCCAACTGAAGTATTTATTAGCACAGAGAAAGACTTCAAAGCTTACATCTTGACAAAACTGTCTTACTTCTTGCTCTTTATTTTAACATAGAAGTTTTCTAATTCTAAGGATGTCAGTATTTAATATAAATTGTAAAATATTAAAATGCATTGTAATCAAGATTGCAATGAACACTCCTCAGTGCCCAGGTTTATTCTAAAGATAATTTCAAGTCCATTAGAAACAGAAAAGCTTTATTCCAAATGCCAATGTGCTGTATAGGAGCTTTTTTGATAATTAGGAGAACTGGAATTTTCTAGTCTTTTTGTGTGCTCAACTGCTTATGTTGTATGGTTTCCCCAAACTCTAGCTTTTAGGCTCTTGTAGCCTTTGATATTATACGGTTTTTACAACTCTGACTGCCTTATTAGCAAAATAGTTTTGCCATTAGTCACAGATTATGTTCATCTAAATTTCAGTTTTAAAATCTTTCTAAGCTACAGGAGATTTAAAACAACAACAAAATCTCAGTTCTATTAAAGTCTAGATTCTAACATTAAACATGGAAAATACAGCCCTGATTTATCCCCAAGAGTCCACCAGCAAGTCTCAAGAAGAATTAAGCTTCTCAAAATGGCAATCCAAAACAATCAGCAGAAGAAGGAGAGTCCAGTCTAAAGTCAGATATGTTCTGCCTGGATCCACCCACAGCAGGCCAGGAGAAAACACTGACTCTAGTACTTCCTGAGGCTGAAGTGGCTGAAACTTTTTTCTATATTAAATATATTTTTCTGAGCAAAGAAAAAAAAAAGGATTTTCTCTTTCTATAGAAACAGAGCTGTTGCCTATGACTTATGAAATAACAAGTAAAAACAGCTAAAGGACTACAAGTTTTTTCCTAGACTAAAGAAATTTGAAGATACGGTTTTTAAAGTAGATAGATTAACCAAGAAACTATAGCCTATTTACTTTGAAGCGTTTTTAGCTGAAGTTTTGATAATATATAGATAGAATTAAGAGAGCTATTAGAAAAAAAAAAAAAAAGAAAAAAGAAAGAAACAAGAAATCAAGTGGAAAGGTATGTTGTAAACTCAGGAGTTAGAGTAGTCACTTGGAATGAACTATTGCTGGGTACCAGTCAGTCCCTGCTCTCAATAATGCATTCAAATTGTATTCAAGGATTTTTTCACATACAAATAATTCTGAAGTATTAAGGAATCCAAATCCACAGTACTGAAAGTGGTGAGTGCGTCACACACCTTTTGGTGCGCATGCAAGATGTTAGCAGTAAGAACGGGGTAAGAACACCCTCGTTCATCCAGACACTCTCCTGCAGAATTCAAGCAGGGTGCTGATGACAGGGACAGTTAACAGTCCCAGATATATGCAGCAGAAGATCCAGAGTCCCCTCAGGGTGTCAAGTATGGAGCAGCAGACTGACAAGTCTACCACATAGGCCCAAGTTGTACACCTGGGAAAGGGGCCAGGAAGAAGGCACACTTAGAACATAGCTCAGGAAGGGATTAAGGCACCCAGGGTAGGTTGAATTGGCGTTCCTGGACCCATGGAGAGCTGTAGGGGGAGGTACCAGGGGCAAATGGTCAGTCAGTACATCCTGGTAGTGACCTGAGGGCCCTGGCACAAAGCATCCATTGAGTTTCAATGTCAAAACCAGGTTTAGGCTACACAGTAACTTTTCAGGACAGCAGTGGTCTTGAATATTGAAATATTCTCATCTATTTACTGTAGGTCTGGGACTCAGATGCCATATCAGTGTGCATCCAACTGAGGGAAGAGAATTACAGTGGGTGTGTCTTCATTTGCATGTATCCAACCCACATTTTTATCAGATTTGCCACAGAGTTCAGAATATTGAATTGAGTTGGTTGGCTGTTGAGGTTCTACTTACCATGTAGGTAACATTCTGCTCTCAGTTAAAAAAAAAAAAACCAAAAACAAGAGAACAAAATCAGAACAGTGAGAATAAAGAACAACATTTCATTTCACATTCAATTGTCTTCAGTTACCAAAACAACGGAGAACAATCCCGATGCTAATTCCCAGTGATAGGGATTTTGTGGCAATTATGTCATTGCTGTGATTAATTTCACAGTGAACATTGTATTCAGCCTCTCTAATCCTCCCACTGAGTAGCTTGATCTCCCAGCTTGGTCTAATTAGACAAAAGTTTCAGGATTATATTAGGGTCAAACAGAAGACATTTGCAGAGAATGAGGTCAACAAATTACACATAGTAGACAGCAGTGGAACTGGAGGAATGATCATGCCTTGAACAAGGAAAGAGTGTGGCCTTTCGGGATGCTAAAGAAAAAATTAAACAAACTCTTAAGCTCTTGCCAAGTCTACAAACATTGGGCAAAGAAAACAAAATCAAACATGGTAAAAATTGTAAACAGTCTCCTTGCATGCATTTAGGGAAGTATAGTCCTGGTTACCGTTATAGTTGAAATGAAATGTTTTCTGCAAAAGCCACATTTTTAATGTCTAATCACTAAGCATTCCAAAATGGAGTTTATTCTGCTGGGGATATGCAAGGTTATTTTTCTTAGCTACTCAAGCCACTCTGCCTACCACAAGCCTACTTCTGCTCTATTGAAGTCAATAAAAAGGCTCCTATTGATTCCAACAAACATGGGATCAGATCCAATGCCAAGATCATCCAGAAGGAAAAAGGAAAATAACAGCTGAATATTGAAATAACATGAATACCTGTCATTTTTAGCACTGCCTTTATAAATAATTCCAAAAAGAATAACAGGAAGGTGCTTCTATTTTACAGAAATATGCATCAGAAATAATAGATGTTTCATCAATGCATAAAAATACCATGAAATTATTTGCTTTGTGCATCGTTGATGTGAAAAGGATAGCAGATCCATAAAATTCTTTCTTTATCCAAATTGTATGAGGAACTCTAATAAACCAGACATATGATAGACCAAAGATGTGTGCACACAAAAACTGCCTTTCTTTGCATAAGCCCAGTCCAAGAAATACTGTACTATAGTTACATTTCATCATCATGGCTAGGCTTCGCCAACAAAGATCTGGGGATAGTAGTTACATTTAAAGTTTCTATTAATAGCTAGATATCAGAAAATTAAGTAATTTCAAAATGTTCACCACAGATAACTGCTCATATATGTGAAGCCAGCTAGTCTAGTCTAATTCTCAAGGAATCACTTCTCAAGGATTCTCGAGGAATTACTTTAGAAGTGTTTACATTACTGAACTATAACAAAAGAAAACCAGAATGCACCAAAGTTTGATTTGTTTGTTGAACAAAGAAACTACATCTGTCTACAGGTAAAGAACAAAGACTGATATAGATCAAATATAATAGCTCAGCTGAGATGCAGAGTAATAAAGAGTCTCTTTTCTTATGGAGGTTCTGGTTTTTCTACAGATTCCTCCTGTTTTCAGCTTCACTTAAAGCAAGTGGTAAAAAATAGTAAAATGATTTCAATAAAAGAAGACATAAAGGATAATAAAAAAAGCTTTTCTGTGTCTTCTTCTTCACTTTTCCTCAAAATATTTGTCACTTCCACCCTCTGTAAAGACCTTTGTGTTTAAGAAATTCAGCACTGTCAAAACCACCATTTCAAATTATAAATCTATTTTAGGCAGCACATATTTCTAAGCTATTGGAACTGTCTATTGAAATTTTAATACAGCTTCTTCTACATTGTGCACAACATTCATGCACTAAAAAGAAAACTGGTTCTTTTCTTTATATCTCATTAGGACAGCTCTAATTTGTTATACTTGTGTAAATTTTATTGAAATCAATGCAGAGTTTGTAATAAAAATACAAGAAACATCATAAATATGAATTTACTTTTGTTTTACATATTCTGCATGTCTACTATCAATATCCTTTCTGATCATAATTGAAATCCCTGACAAATGGCTTCTGTAGTGTTGTGTTGTTTTGAGGTTGGCAAGCTAGCAAGAGTACATTGTACCTTCACTATTTGGTTTCCTTCCCTTGGGAAGAAAAGGACTAATGGGGAAAGAAAGCATGCCTTGGAAGTCAAGAGGATCATATGAATCCAGAAAATTGTAGTGCTACGAGAGCATTCGTGCTGTGCTCTTCTTGATAGCCTCTAGGCTCTGTTTCTGATCACACTGTGATCTCTTACTGCATATTAGGTAATACATAATGGTCTCAAAGAGGTGTTACAATATAGTAGTAGAACAAAAACTCCCTTGAATATGTTTCAAGGTATAAATTAAAATCTTATTAAGCACAGCTTAATGTCAGCTAGCAAATATGACAGAAGTGCCTTAAGGAAAGATTGAGAAGTGCAATTAAAGCTCAGGGGTTCATTCTACTTTTACTTTGAATATGGTTACCATCATGACACTGACCATCCTTAGTCATCGTGGAAGAATATGTGAATTAAAGCTAGCCCAAGTTCATTACTTTCTTCAAAATTCTTCTGCTAATTTTAGTTTTTATACCTCATGTTGGGCTGAGCCACATATTCACTCCTCCCTGCCCTCTCCATTGCTGGTGTGGCTAACTTAGTGAGACATTCACACTCTTTTAATGAGTTCATTAAAACAGTAATACCAGCAGTTAATCCACTCAATTGTGATGCAGTCAGATGATCCATCCAACCAGCTGTCTAAAACAAAGGCCACCCTTAGGTCCCCAGTGTGTTGAGATAAAATTAGTTTGTCTGCAGCAGCTGTGGTCACACCATACATTATTTCCTGAGCATCAGGGATGCATCTCCCTTGCCCACTGTCTCTGAGCCCTCTTCCATTGTAGGCAATTATTTGTCATAGTGCTATGAATAGTGTGAGTAGGTATAAGCAAAATCAATTGTTTAAATTTACACTTTCCCTAATATTTCAGATTGAGAATTCCTACGTTGTTGTTACAATACTGAAATAATATTTCCCGCAGAAAACTATTCGTTGTTAATTCCTTTCCACAGATTATTTCTCTGGATCTTGTCTTTTGCTCTTCTGTGATGGGAACAGTTCCAGGCATGGAGAAAAACGTACAGCAATTGACGGGATTTTATTATATGGACCTTACAGTTATTATATGGACTTTACTGTTATTATGTGGTTTCATTGTATTCACATAGTGCACAGCCTGGACATGCCCAGGCTTGCCATGAGTTTGCCTGCTCCCTGCTTCCCCCGCTCCTCCCCCTTTTGCCCCTGTCCCTATCCTGATTTGTCCCCCCGCTTGTCTGTCTCATGCTCCACCCTATGCTCTGGCCCTTTCCCCTCCCGAGTTGATAAAAGACCTCGTGCACGCGTGAATAAAGAATTCTACTTGCATCCTCCCTCATGTCCCGGACCCGTGCGGTGCCATGGTCCTATCCCTCCTTCGGACTGCGGCACTCTTCTACTTTCATTTTATAGGATGGTTTTTGTTCTGCCCATTCCAGTGTCCTCAAAGCCTTTAGAAAAATAAAGTGACTGCAGTGCTTCTTTACCACAGACACTTGTAGTATAGATGCACTAGTCAGTTTTTCAGGTATTATTAGGTTTCTCCATAGCAAAGATAATGCTCTAAGATCCAAAGTCTTGTTACTTGAACGTACTCCACTGTTTGACACTCAGACACAAAATGTTCTTATATTCATTCTACCACCATTCCACAGCTATCTTCAAACAGCTTACAGTTGCACATTCTTTTGTGTGTGTTCTTCATTTGTTTTTGTTCTTTTTAATAATTTCCTATATAGAAGAGAGACAAAATGGAAAGAGACCCTCTTCTGTGACAAAACACTGGTTGGAAGACACTGCAGTAATAATTGCAATACGCATTCAACATATGTGTAATTGCTATCACTGATTGAGTCTCTTAAGATGCCAGGAAATCTGTATGAATAAATATTAGTTAATGAACTGGAGGATCTACAAAGAGCCTTCACTTTTCTGTTTTACTGTGTTATTCTTGAGTCACAGTTTTGACTGAGTCCAAATAGCTGTGCTGTTAAACTACTGGGTATGTATTTCTACACTATTGATTTTGAAGTATGATCTATGTCCAGTGACACTATGAAAGTATGTAAAGAACCTCACAGAGAACATCTTCTTGACATTTAAATGTCACTTGACAGTTACAATATTAATAAAAAGCTCTTTAGTACTGTCTTCTAGCTTTTTGTTAAAAGACATTCCAAGAAATCTTATGTGTTTATCTGATTTTCCCCTCAGTTTTGGTGAGAAATCTCTACCAACATTGTCTCTCTAGTTTACAACATCCTATGGAACGAAGTAAAATTAAGAATTTTTTTTATTATTATTATCTGTAGAATGTTTGCCATATGAAACAACTGCTAACAGTTACCAAACAGGACAAGTTCCCTGGAAATAGGTGATAAATATTAACTGCTCAAACAGCAGTGTGTGTCTATGACATTTTATCTTTGCTCTTGTTTGGTTAATGCTTATAAATTGAGCCCCTAATTTATCTTCAGCAGAGCTTGAAAAAGCAGAGTTTAAGTTTTATTGCTTACTGTTGGTATTATAAGCTTTCAAGTAAATTTCCTTCCCAAGATATTATCTCTTATCATTAGCTACCAGGACATCCCTTATCCTACCTTTGTGGATCAAAAAGAGAGATAAGAGAGTAACACATCTCTGCAGAAACTAACCGAACCCCCTCTCAAGCAAAGTTTATCTACATTTAGCCTAGTATCCACAACTACTATGTTTATATTTTACCTAAAGGTGACTTAGAAAAATATCTAATTGTAAGAACCCTAAAGTTTGTTATCTTGTGTAATTACACACTGTATTTGCATATCCTGCAGAATGCTTACTTCAGCTTTGATGTTATGCTGAGATAGAGGCTTATATTTACAGACACTTTTAGGATTTCCTTCCAGAATTCTCCAGAGATATATAGCAATTTTTCATATCACAAATAAAACCTCTGACATTAGTAATTCTTTCAAAATATTTCTAACACATCAATTATTAATTTTGCTTTTACAGTCAGTGGTTTTCTGCTGGTGGTTTTAGAGTTATGTGTTGTGGTAGAGAGGATGGAGGAAGTGAAGAGATACATAAAACAAAACAAAAAAATCATTAGAAATACCTAAGTTGGAAGTCCTCATCTCTCTCATACATTTAATTTCAAATATTGACGTCTCATCTTCAGAAAGGTAAATCTTTAAAAAGAAAATGAATGCAGGAAAATGTAAAATGCTTTAATGAAAGCTAAAGTACTGACTGCTAGTGTGCAATAAAGCAAAAGCTACTTCTAACATCAGATGAGTCTCTGATCACTGAAAAGTGTCTCAGAAACTATGACTAGGATATTACACTATGTAGATAGCATTTCTGAGTAGTCTCTTTGGTATTAAAAACTTTACCCACAGAACCAATGCATTTATTGTCACCTTCCTCGCTTTTCCAGAAAGTGAAACACTGGTCCTCAATCGCTGTGCCATAACCCACAGGAATAGCTGTGTTTCAACAATGGGCTGTGACTCTTGTGTGCGAATTTCACATCTCCAACCACATCTAATATTTTTGTTTAGGTTAAATTAAAAAGAACATAGGAATACATATACACCAGTGGACTGTGGTTTGGTTTTGCCTTTCTTTTTTCCTGAGAGTGGACATTAATAAAAATTAAAGGGCATATGTTGCACCTTTGTAATTTCACTAACAGTGAAGAGAACTTTATAGGACCATTAACCAAAACATTTCTTTTTCTTTTTTTTAATGTAACATTTTATTTTCTTACTAGAAAAGTATTTTTAAAAAAAATTTGCAGTTTTAAAATAATAAAAAAAAACTTTGGAAAATATTGCAGGATTTATTTCATCCCAAAGAGAAAGACATGCTGAAACTGTTTCCTTTTTTCAAGGAAAATATGTGGGCTTTCACTGCTGCTATTCAAAATATGGTAACATTTTATTTCATTTGTCTGTAAATGAAACAAAATATTAGAAGAGAGCTCGAAAATGAAAGAAAAAGCACTTTACTTAAAGTCTCTTCAGGGAAACAAATATAATTCATCACCAGATATGTGCAGTGAATGTAAACACAGGTCAAGTTTAAAGAAGACATAGGCATAAAACCAGAACGAAAGACACTTGTCTAACTTACGTCAGAGGCCCAACACAACAACTTTGAATGTATGTGGGAGAACAAAAAACATACAAACAGAGGACCGAAGGTTCCTTGTGATGTTTCCTATTATAAATTGTGGAGGAGTAGAAAGACATGCAGTGTATTGAAACTCCAGGGACCTGCAAGTAACACGCCTCCTAGAAGCCCCTTAGCTAGAAAAGTTCTAAATCATCCCTCTACATGGTTGTCCTAAAAAGCAGTATACCTGAAATCTTAAGTGAAAAGCTGATACTGAAGTGTCTCTGTTCTGACAGCTGTTAATGGGAGAATAACTTTTATTTTGCTTTCTATCTTCTGAAGAAATTTTAGATATTTTCTCCAGTCAAGGTGAATGTGCTGGTAATCATTTGTACCAGTTCCAACTCAGCTGATGGAAAGACAACACTCTTATCAGTTTGCACACTACAAATGCTTATCAAAACTATACAAAACAACAAAAACATTAACACAGTCTTGAGAAACCCAGAAAAATATCTCTGTCTTCATCACAATAGGCAAGCCTTGAAGTGTCATTTTTTACAGCTTACAAATAGGATGTCAAAAATATAGATAATAAAATAAAGATAAAATAGTGTTCAGTGGCAGTGAAATCTTAAGCAAGTTTTTAACAACTTTCTGACATATGTGATTAAGGAGCCAACAAGGAATCATAGAATCATAAAATGTTTTGGTTGGAAGGGACCTTAAAGATCACGTAGTTCCAAGTCCCTTGACATGGGCAGGTATGCCACTCACTAGACTAGGTTACTTAGGGCCTTATCCAATCTGGCCCTGAACATAACCAGGAATGGGGTATCCACAATCTTTCTGGACAACTATTCCAGTCTTTCACCACCCTTTGAGTAAAGCATTTCTTTCTAACATCTAATCTAAACCTGCACTCTTTCAGTTTAAGATCATTGCCCCTTGTCCTGTCACTATCTACCCATAGAAAAATTATCTTTCCCTCCTTTTTATAAGCCCCCTTAAGGTACTGGAAGGCTGCAATGAGGTCTCCCCAAAGCCTTCTCTACCCTCCCAGACCTCATGCTTACAAAAAAACCAAAAAAACTGGTTTGGGATGTGGAACCTGGGGACAGACTTGGCTGCAGTGACCATGAGAAGGTTGAGTTCAGTGTCCAGAGAAAAAGGAACATGGTAAAAAGAACACAGCACTGTATTTCAAGTAAGCTAACTTAACCCTCATCAGAGACCTGCTTGGATGAATCTCTTGAGATACATTCCTGGAGGGAAGACAGGTCCAGAAATGCTTGCTGATATTTAAGGATCACCTCCTTCAAGTATAAGAAAGACTTGTCCCAACAGATAGAAAGTCAAACTAAAAATAGAAGACACCCAAACGGATGAGCTCAAAACTGAACTTAGATATAAAAAGGAAGGGTGCAAGAGATGGAAGCAGGGGCAGATGACCCAAGGGGACTATGGATTTCTTGTTTGACTGTGCAGGAATGGGGTTAGGAAAGCCAAGGCTGGCATGGATATCAATCCTGGAAGGGATGTGAAGGGTAATAAGAAATGATTCTTCTGTACATAAGCAACAAAAAGACTTCTAGGAAAAATATTTCCGAAACTATATGAACCATATCCTTTTTTTAATGTGTCCCTACTACAAGTCAAGCAATAAAATAATTAAAAAAAAAAATTAAAAACCTAAAACAAAAAACAACAATCAAAAAAACCCACAAAACAAACAAGTAAAACCCAAGCAAAAATCACCCTCCTGATACTCAAAGGAACCAAAGCAAACCTAACACCTGACTTGTGATAATCTGCATTAAGAATGTATTTTTGTATTCTTTGTTTGGAGAGAGTTAAAGAATTGGTTGCATAGTGGAAGTGTAATATTCAATTAAAACTACCTTCAGGGAGAAAAGCTATTTGAACAACACTGTAATCTGAATGAAATGGGTAGAATTTCAAATTTCATCCGTTTCAAATCTGAAAATAGTACGGCTTAGGGCCTGTGAAAGAGTTTTATTTTTTATTATGAATTATCTGTCTCTAATGTACTATAGTTACTCATCCCTTGCATCTAGATCTGACACATTATGGCTTGGACGGGGGCACTCTTTGATGGGTTAAAAACTGGCTGGATTGTTGGGCCCAGAAAGTGGTGGTGAATGATGCCACATCCAGTTGGTGTCTGGTCACTAGTGGGGTTCCTCAGTGCTCAGTATTGGGGCCAGTCCTATTTAATATCTTTACTGATGATCTGCACAAGGGGATCGAGTGCACCTTCAGTAAGTTCATGGACGACACTAAGTTGGGTAACAGTGTTGATTTGCTGGAAGGTAGGAAGGTTCTGCAGAGGGATCTGGACAGGCTGGATCAATGGGCTGAGGCCAACGTTATGAGGTTCAACAAGACCAAGTGCTGGGTCCTGCAGTTCTGTCACAATAACCCCACGCAGCATTACGTGCTGAGGGAATAGTGGCTGAAAAGCTGCCTGGTAGAAAACTGTGTGCTTGTTGGCAGCCAACTGAACACGAGCCAGCCCTGTGCACAGGTGGCCAAGAAGGCCAATGGCATCCTGGTTTATATCACAAATAGTGTGGCCAGCAGGACCAGGGAAGTGATTGTGCCTCTATACTTGGCACTGGTGAGGCTGTACCTCAAATCATGTGTCCCGTTCTGGGACCTCATGACGAGAAAGACATTGAAGTGCTGGAGTTTGCCCATAGAGGGGTAACAAAGTTGGTGAAGGGTCTAGAGAGTAAGTCAAATGAGAAGTGACTGAGGGATCTGGGGTTGTATAGCCCAGAAAAAAAGGAGGCTCAGAGTGACCTTTTTGCACTCTACAACTACCTGAAAGGAGCTTGTAGCCAAGTGGGGGTCAGTCTCTTCTCCCAAGGAACAAGTGACAGGAGAGGACATAGTCTCAAGCTGCGCCAGGGAGGTTCAGGTTGGACATCAGAAAGAACGTCCAACTCTTCATGCAAAGGGTTGTTAAACACTGGAATGGACTGCCCAGGGAAGTTGTGGAGTCACCGTCCCTGGAGGTGTTCAAGAAATGACTGAATGTAGCACTTAGTGCTATGGTTTTGTTGACATGATGATGTTCAGTCAAAGGTTGTACTCAATTATCTTGGAGGCCTTTTACAGCATAAATGATTCTGTGATTAAAATATTTTTTCTTTCAATAATGCAGAAAACCTAAGAAAATTTTATGCTATATTTGATTAATTAATTCATTAATTTGTATTTTGATCTACCAAAATAACAAAATTGGCACTCAACAATCAAACACTAATTTGGAATAAAAAAAGCAAAATATAACACACTATATAAATTAGCAGGTCTCTATTTTCCATTTCTTTCTATACAGAAAATTGCAATATTCTTACTTTCAAAGTATCTTTATTGTGTGGATTAGGTAAATAATTTCAAACAATAAAATTTCAGTGTGCATAACCAAGTAGCTTTGAACTCTGTTCTGCCAGCTTCCCAACACAGGATTTGTTGGGAATCTGTGTTGGGAAGCTGTGATATTCTATACGTAGGCAAGAGACTACAGCAAATTTGACATTCTCATGAAAAAATTTTTCTCATCAGTAATAAATCAAGTCCTGTAGTATCATAGGCAATGGCATTTTATAAACTTAATAATAATTCCTTTAAGATCCATCCTAAAAGCAATTAGGTGTTGATTATATTCTTTTCTTCTGCCAGTGTTGATTATATTCTTTCAAAGGTATTAGGCTGCAGTTTTCCTCAACACCTAAAGACACTACATACTCACCTCTACCATAGATCAAGTATAAAATAATGTATCAAAACTGTGATGATATACCAAAGGATCTTACTCTTCAAGAGTGAACAACTCAGTACACTTTCCTTGAATAGTCAGATTTTGTTTTTGTAAACAGTCTCTCAAGTTTATCTCTCCAAAGTTATTCTATTTGCTTCCATCTTAGCTTCACACGAGTGTTCTTTGTCCCTCACACATTTACATCTCTACTTTTCTACCATTTCCCCACCTCTGGGGAACTGCACACTCATCGATTACAATTTTGTTAAATAATAGTGACAGGCTATTAAACATCATCTGCAACAGCACAAGATACAGGGCACATTTTTTCCTCAATAAAATAATTAAAAATGTAATGGTTTAGTCTTTAAAATCCCAAATTGTCAGACTATTGGAAAGAGTTAGAAAAGATGAAATATCAGTTTTAATGAATGATCACTTTATGAAAATACTCAGGCTTAGAAATACACAGAACTCTGCTGACCTCTGTAAGGGAACAAAGGAAGGCTTAGTCCTTGCCCCAAAGATCTTAGTCTCAAAGAAACCTTAATATTCAAAGACAATTAATGAATGAAAGAATGATTAAGTTGTCTGCCAAAAGGCTCCCTAAGAATCACTTAATATTTAAATACACTTAAATACCCAGAATGGAAGGAATGGTTGAAGGCTGCCACATTCAGCAGTCTATTCTTCTTCCTTTAGCTTCAGCCAAACTAATTTATACATACCAATCTCCCACCCCCCACCTTAACCCCCTTAACAGCTTGCTGCCTATTTCTTTAGGAATTAATATTTCATTAAAATAAAGGTTAGCACCATAGGGTGTTAATGACATTGGATTTCAATTCACAACACTAAGTGTAATTTGAATCATCGATAGAAGAAACAGAAGGGACAGAGGGAATGACCTTTCTTGAAACATGCTGCAGGAAGAGAAATGTCAATAAAAAGCAAACAGTGTTTTGCATATCCCCTTACAAACAGCCAATTCCTGTTTATGCACTTAAGAGAATAGGCTTTTCTGAGCCATCAGCTTGGCACAAGAGATCGCTTGACAACGTGGGAGTGAAATAAGAGCTCACACATCCCATGTCGTGTCCTGCTGCTTAGCTGCAGCAATCAAATATACATGAAGCTCTTTGCTTCAAAATGGCAACAAATTTAGGACCAGCATATAAGAAAAATCAATGACTTTATCTTGTGTTATCCTGTTCATTTTAAAATTCCAAGAACATCAAGCAAACAAATACATGACCATAATACAAATGCTGCAAAAGGACCATAATGGCAAAAACATTAGGGACTTGAAAAAACAAACACTATTAAATGTGGATATTTTTATACAACTGTATTTTTTTCTGAATAAGGCCTCAAAGCTTCTGGCTCTCCAAAAACTACTGTAAAGCTTGATGAACTCACTTTTGAATTATTCTCAGACTCCGTAAAATTTCTGTAGTTTTCTCTAGTAAGTTGAACCCAATGATTTAATGTGACAGAAACCAAAACCAACCAACCAACCAAAAACCTCAAACAAACCCAACCATTACAGAGCCAAAAAAACCCCACCACAACCAAACAAACATGAATCTTCCAGCACATTTGAAGGCACATTTTTCTAAGTCAGTAATTTAGCAACATACCCACTCTGCAGCAGAGAATGCATTTTTAAAGCAGTTGCTTCTGAAAGCAGTTAATGTTTGAATGATTAAGTTTACAAAGTTGCAGTACTAATCAATAACTTTCACTTCTGTGTAATTCATACATCTGCAGGAAGGTACTCCAACTAGATCCAGCTCTGAGCATTTTAAATTTGTGTTCCTTATCCTCTTAATTTTCTCTTTACCATCTAAGAAAAAATATCATAACTGCAAAAGAAGAAATTGAACAAATTGAAGAGACGAAAACCTTGTCCTCATTTTCCAGTTTTCTTTACCAGCCTCTCAATAAATCTCAGGATTCACCTGTGCACTTTGCTTCAGCCACGCTGATCTGTGACATGTTCAGTATGGACTGGCCCCAGCCTCTGAATTCTTACCAGAACTGGGGCTGATGAGCCAGCAGTTTAAGCATTTAACTTACCATGAGTTTACATATGAAGACAATAAAAGCCTCTGAAACATCTGTGGGACAGGAATTAAGGACCTCGGAAAAATAAATCACTTGTATTTCTACAAACATAATCAGTTTAACCCTCATTATGGATGTCTTGCTGCCCTTACACTCTTGTTGTGCTCAGCTAGCACATTTCGCATGAACCAAACCATGTGAAAAACAAATTGTTTGTATGGCAGTATACTAAACAAAGACAGATTTCTGGAGGGATCAAGGATAAAGATACATTTTTACTTTCCCCCCACAAAAATTATTATCGATAGTGCTTACAAGGAGTAAAGAATTACCCTGGTTGGAATCCCTTAAGTGCAATTCTGAATTATGCTCTGGGAACAACTTGAATAATTTTATTCATACTTTCAGGATAGTTTTAATTCTCTTTAAAAGTTCATCTGGAAAAAAAATAATTAAGACAAAAATAATACCCAGAGGTTTAAAAAAAAAAAAAAAGAAAAGAAAAGAAAAAAAGAAGATATAAAAGCAGGCTACTAATGGAACACTTATTGAAACCCTAATGAAGAGGAGGCACTTGATCACTCTGTAATCACTGCCTTGAATTAAATGTCTCAAGTACAATAACTAAAATATAATAGCAACATTCAAAACAATAGAATGAAAACAACCCACCATTTTTTGGCTTATTCTTTGTTCCTCCAGATCTCCTTTTACAAATATCATTACAAATACATATTTATATTGCTTGAAGGTAACCTCTTCCCATGAGCTCAGTCACAAGAACGACAGAAGTGTCAATTGCTAAACTACTTCTTGGATTAAGAACCTCCTATGGGTTCAACATTTGTATAGACAGAGTAACAAGATCTCTGAAGCTTTGAATAATTAGCCTTTCTGCAGAGAAAATGAGACCACTTTCCTTCACATCAGGGTAGCCTTGAAGGAAGTTTGTTGTAAGTTTTCACCAGCACTAAAAAGAAGGAGAAATAAGGGAGATGAAAGGGAAAAAAAAGACATTCTGTAGGGCAACATTTCAAATAAAACACGGGGGAACAAAGAAGATTTTAAGGAGTATACAGGTGATATAAAGCAGTGAAATAATATAAAAAAAACAGATAAAAAAAAAGTTCTTAATTTAATTTTTTACAGCCTACCAACTTATGATAACCCTGTATTCAGGGAATATAATAACTTCATGTGCAAGCAAGTTTTCAAATCCCTTTTCTCAGTTCATATTCATGCAGCAAGTTTAGTACTAGGGTTTGGGGCTTTTTTATTTTTGACAAGCACAGTAGCAATGGCTGGGTGGACTATTAAGGAAACAGAAACAATGTTGAAAGCTGTTTCATTAGCAGGTTACTTTACTGTAAATTAAAGGGCCTGCAGGCAAGCACATGTGTCACATCAGGTAGAGAGGGAGTCTTATTAAATGCCCAAAGCGTGTTTCTGACAAGAATTGAGGCAAAATCCAGAAAATTAAATGCAGGAAGTTTCAATATATTCAAAATATCATTCAATTTCTAAAGTCTTTATTAGATGTATAGCATGGACAACAAATCACAGGGACTAGATTTATGTACTAGCAAAAAAAAATGACAACAAAACAGGAAAAAAAAAAACAAACAAAAAGAAAATCCAGATGAAAAGCAGATCTTGCTTCCATTGTACTAGTAGGGTTCTAAATTTGTTGTACAGTTGGCTTCATTTAAACCAAATTTTTTAAATCCTGCTGCTTTCAAAGAGAGAAAACCATTTATTTCCAACTGGGTATCTTTCAGGAGGCTAAGGCTTTACTTTCTACAGGCATAAAAACCAACCAAAGTTCTAACTTAATAGTTGTAAAGGTCAGCAGGAGAAACAAAACAACATAACCAAGCATTAAAAAAAAAAAAAAAAGGAAACAGGAAAACCAACCAAAAAAAAACCCAAACTCAAGCAGTGAGAAATATAAATTCTCAGAGCTCTTATCAGCTTTCTCTTAGGCAAGGTGAGGGATTATATTCCTTAAGCATTAAGGAAAGTTAAAGGACTTCATGGACTTGTAGCTCTTTCTGATTACATAGATCCCATTGCAACATAAGTCTCTACATTGTGTCCTCATCATAGGTTCCTGAGATCACAGTGCCTGAGAAAATGCTGCCTGTAATAGCTGAAACCAGGAAAAAATCTGCAGCTGTCTGAGTGCCGGCATAGTCCATTTCCCAGGTGAGAAGAAGGTCACCTAGTTCTTTCTGAGGAGATTTTTTTCCCCATTGTTAACAAGGTTACCCAAGAAATTGCCTCCTAGAGCCCACAACAGAGCTGAGAACCCCATAGAAGCCAGAGGCTGCTCCTGTATTAATATCTGAAGGACCTTTCACTGAACTTATGCCATGCTGAACTCAAATACAGTGTGACAGATGGGCAAAGAAATTCATACCGTAATTACACCAGTTAAGAAATTTTTCTAATTCCTTATAGCTCTATGATTGTTTATCTATTCCTCTGCCAATTTAGAAGTATTAACAGTTTAAATGAAGTGTAAATGAAAGTTGAATCAATTACTGACAAAAGTTGTGAAAAATTACACAGGAGTATGTCTAGTCATACATGCTAACAACTGTGCATTAATTATCTTCATAAGTTTGGTATTTTTCACATTATTTAAATTGGAAAGCAATGTGTGGTATCGCTGGACCTGAAGGGTATCCCTAAATGAGGGGGAGCCCATGGGCCTGAATAGTAAGTTAGGGGGCTGTGACTTATTTAGCACATTTTTAAATACCACATGTTCTTTACACAACTTCAAAAATTACACTTAGAAGACTCCCACATTTGAATTTCATGGGCTGATTTCTTTGCTGTAATAGCTTCACTTGAGCTTACAAAAAAATAAGGGTTCGAAGCAGGATATAGGCAGTAACTCAACAGAATGTTCAAGTCATCAGCCTGGATTTAATATTAGGGTAGAAATCCATCAACTGAACTGTGAGGGCAGAACATTTCATATCTCTAAGGTATATAGCAGTCAAGCACAACCCCTGGCAAGGATAGTGCAATAAGAATTGTCCAGAGGTTATTCAAAATAGCAGCAACAATATATCACCTTTTCTGACTCACCCTCTCAGTATGCACGGGGACAAGATTTCAGCTTGGTTTTTTAACTGTGATTATTTTCGTAGTGTCACTTATGAGTGGAAATAAGGGATGTCTTTGCAGTCTGCCACTGAAAGAAAAACAAAGTAATTGTCTTTCATAAATGCTAATCATGGTCAAAGTTTTGCTGTCTTGACAAATGAACTATGTGCATCTGCCTCTGTTTTCAGCTGGCACTCTACACCTTGAAGAATTGTGTCCTCCACTTAAACAATTGGCAGTTTTAATATTTTCCTTTACACCAAGTACATGAACGAAGTAAAGGCACAAAGTAATATGTGGGTTTCATTTTGGAGAAAGTTTCCTTTGTGGAATTCTTGAAAGAAAAAGCCTTCAGTTCTTTTCCAATACTTTAATATTCCCATTAAGATAGTGGCACAGATGTTGTTTCTAGAAAATACATTGACTCACAGGCAAGAAATCAGTAGATTGGCAGGAGAGACTCTTCTGTTGGCTGGGTTCAAGAAACAAAGCATTTAAAGTGGATTCTACTTATGGTTTTTGGAACAGCTGCTTCTACAAAATAACACAAAGGTTTACAAAAGTATGTCAGCTTACTTCTGAGTGCCATAAAAATTTCTTTGAGGCAAAGCACAGCAGATCACTTCTCAGATGGTTTTTTATACTATCAGAACCCAAAATCTCAGCTTCACAAATTTTTTTCTAAGATAAAAATTGGAAAAAGATGAAACACACTCTTCAAATTTCAACAACATAATAAAGTTAGAAAGGTGCAATATACAACATCTTTTCATATAGATGATATTTTTTTTCCTCAGATATAAAGTGATATGTACCGTATACAAAGCATGATCTTTTCTTTCAAGAAAAGTGCTGTCACTTAAAACAGTGTGCTGAATTTCTTTACATTTATCAGAAACTAAGTGAATAAAAACTACTCCAGTTTCACCTTAATTCAAGTGTTAACTAGTTAAGTAAGTAGTGCATTGCAATGGAAATTTATTTTAGTGCTTTTGGGAGAAGATTGTGTTCATAATAGTCTCATACCAGCATTTCCTTCACTCTCTTGAGATAGACACCAGCACACCCATTAATCTCCATGCTTGTCTCCATTTTATGTCTCTTCCTACATTAAAAGTCCTCTCTGATTTTGGAAAGGAGCATAAACAACTAAATAAATGGAAATGAAAAACAAATATTAAAAAAATACCCCTGGGTGGGAACATAAGTCATAATCATACAAACTAGAGAGCAAATAGAAGGAAAAAGTAGAGAACCACTGAACAGAAAGAAGTCTTAGAAGGTGAGCTAAGAGCAGAGGAATACTGCCTTTGCGTGCAGGACTGAGGTCACCCCAACTGCATGTGCATGGAGTTCTTCCCCCAGCTTCATTCTTTCTGATCTAAAGGGTGGTTAGTGGGGGTAATGCCAGCAAGATGTTGACAAGGATATGTTCCACCTTTTTGTGGGTTCAGATAGTGTATAAAGGAAAGATGTGATGCAGTCTGCCCTCTGAATGAGATTCTGGAGGAGACAGGATAGAAGTTGCAACCTATGCAAATATGCATATATATGAGTCAAGCTTTTCTTCTTATCGCAGCATGTAACGTCAATCCAGAAGATGAGTACAGCTGGATAGCTGGGCAATTCCACCATCCTTGCTTGTAGATGACAAAGGTAGATACCCAAAAGCTCCTTCACTGTAAACTGGGAAGTGATAGAGGGGATGCAAATTCTTAAACTGAGATGGAAGGAAGAACCACTGTCCACCATCTGAATGTAAATATATCAAACCTACAGTGTTTGGTTCCATAATCCAATGCTAAAAAACTATGTTTTCACATTTTTTTTCTCTCTCTTGTCATGGAAGAAATTAATATTTTTAATTTTCATATAACGCTTATAAATGACCAAATTAATACTTTGTTAAACTTCATGAATTCTTTCTCTGAGAAGCTATACAGCAAGTAAAACATCTTGTCTGTCCCAAAACATTATCTCTTTACAAAAAAAGGGATGAAGAAAAATGTTATATTCCACTTCAACCTTAAAATTATTTCAAGTTGCTATTGAACTTTAAAAGCTCTTTCTTGCTCTCCTCTACTACAGACTCTTTGCACCTCTAGCAGAAAAATAAACATAAACTCACCAGAAAAACTCAAATGCTGTTTCTGTGTATTAGAGAAGACTGACACGGATTGAATTTTTTAAAAAATTCTTGACTTAAAATTCTAAAATAAGCTTTAAAAAGAATGTCGCATCCTTCTGGCTCAGAATAGTTTGAATCTCAGTCACCATTTTCCTTTGATAGTCTTTGTAAGTTGTAGGCATAGCCTCAAGCAAAGACAACTAAAAAAAAAAAGTTTTAAGGATGTATTTTTTATGCCAAGAAGTCAGGGATAAATTTAAATTCATGTGCCTGCCGTACAGGAAATATAATAACTCTTATAAATGTAAAAAAGTACAAGACATTTTAATAAACTATATATTATTCTAGTTGCATAAGTTAAATAATATCATTATTATATTCTATACTGAATAATTAAATAAATGCTATTTAATTTTCTTACATGTATAATGCAAATTTTTAACAATGTTGTACCATCATGCCACTTTGTAAAACACTTCTGGTTTTTTTTCCCCCTCACAGAAAACTGCAGAGATTTTATGCTCAAAATCTGATCCAGTCCAGCCTTGTTTAATTCACAAATTCTCAACAATTAGGGTTAGTTTCCTATCTCAGACAAGGATGAGCAAATATTTGAAAACAAACAACAATCTCATGTGAATACATTGTTATGATTGAACCCCATAATATGGAAATGCTAAAGATTTTAAGTCCCAAGGGCATCTTTGACATGAATTTCATGTCAAATATAATTCATGTCAAATATAATGCTATATACACATAGCATTATATTTTCTACTTAAAAACATAAGAAGGAAAAGCTTTGTGGTCTTTTCTTTTCTTGTGGGCAAGAAGCTCTCCTAAAATGATAAAGACTGATATTTCAGGCTGTACACACAGATCACAGAACATAACATTTTAAAAGCTTGATTCACATTTCACTGATGCTTTGTAAGACTTATCCAGGCAACTAAAAGAAATACTGATAGTACTTACAGCTCTTCAGAAATTCCCAAAGAAATCTGTTCACCGATGGAGTCTGTAAGTCTTACAAAACAGAAATCTGAAGGGGTGCCAAAAGGATAATAATCCCTTGAGCCTTAGAAATGCTTAGGGTTTGGCTTGAATTTCAAGTCAGTTTCCTTCCTTCCCTCCTTCTTTCCTTCCTTCCTTCCTTCCATTTTTCTTAAGTGCAAAGAACTAAATTTTCTCTTACCATCCTCCATTTTAATACCAATTTCATTATGCTCTATTATAAATTATAATAACCACTTGACTTTGTATTTCTGGTGCTAAAAAACTGACAGCTGCAAACCTCTGCAAAATACTCAAAGACATGAGAAACTGGAGCTTGATAAAACTTGTTTTAGGTTTAACAAAGAGGACAAAGAAATGGTATCTAAATGTGCAAGGGTTACCAGATATAGCAAATTTGGATGTAATGTGGAGATACAGATCAATAAAGTGAAAAATGTACAAATATATGTTAATAAACATATAAAAATGATATAAAGTGGATTCCTAGGTGAGGAATAAGAAACCATCCACATGAACATCGTATTCCTTCTGACAAAGGACTTGGATCCTGGCAATTAGCTGCTAACATTGGCATTGACCACCAGCACCAGAGTGAAGCCACCCAAAGGAGCAGAGAAAGGGTGAACATAACTGCAAGGAATGGAGTAAATTCATATAACTTAATTATATAATATATATAACTGTGTTTTTTAAACCACATATTCTTTCTTTTCCTATGAGAAACACATTTGAACTGATAAAGTTTAGACTCCTAAAATATCAGTTATACTAGCAATAAATTCTTATGTTTATTTATACGTAAGGTGTGCCTTCTCTGACGATAAAAAAGATTTGCATGTTACATGCAAAATTTGTTCTATAAAATTCGGGGTTACCTACCTATAACATTTTTTAATGTCAGTTTGACAGAAAATAGATAAAAAGATTAAAAAAAAAGGGAAAATGACCACAAAGGAACCTAATTTTTGAAGTCTGATTCTCCCGCACACTGAGAGGTGGAGGGGATTAGATAAATGAGCAGCTTTTTGATCCTTACTTGCCAGCTGGGGTTAAACCATGACAGTATGCAATACCAGATTTTGCTTTGTTTGGGTTTGGGTTTGGTTTTGGGTTTGGTTTTGGGTTTGGTTTGGTTTCTTGAGCAAATACATTAACTGGTGTGCTGTCCTTTTCTCAAATCCAAAATAACTGTGCTTCACAAATGTATCTGGAATCTCGAGTTCAGCCTTTTTCACTCAGCAAAATCATCCTGAAAGCCAACCCATTGGGTAAGGATATTAACATCTTTGTAGAGATTGGACAGATCAAAGACTTGCACAGAAGTCCCCAGGTTTTATTTGCCAGTTTTCTTTGTCTTTCCGAGTAAACATTCTCTGTGTTGAGGACTTTCTTTCCAGGAAGTACATCTGCCTGACACTGCATGGGAAGTAGTGAATGAATTTCTGATTTTGCTTTTCTTTGCTTGTTCAGCTTTGCTTGACTTTTTTTGCTTGACCAGTCAAGAGAGGTGATTATCCCACTATATACAGCATTGGTGCAGCTTCTCCTGAACTGTGTGCAGTTCTAGGCCCCACAATTTAAGAAGGATGTGAAGGTTCTTGAATGTATCCAGTGGAGAGCAACAAAGCTGATGAAAGAGCTGCAAGGAATGCTCTTGGAGGAGCAGCTAAGGACTTTAGGTTTGTCCAGTTTGAGAAAAGGAGGCTGAGGTGAGACAGAGAGCAATGAGAAGGGGAAATGAAGAGGGAGGAGTTGAGATCTTCTCCATGTGATACAGTGATAGGAGGCATGGAAATGATTCTTTATTGGGAGAGTGGTCAAACACTGGAATGGGTTTCCTAGAGAGGTGGTTGATGCCCCAAGCCTCAGTGTTTAAGAGGCCTTTGGATAATGCCCTTAATAACATGCTGTAACTTTTGTTCAGCACTGAAGTGGTCAGGTAGTTGGACTAGATGATCACTGTATGTCCCTTCCAAGTGAAATATTCTTTTCTGTCTTGTGCTCTGCTATTCTTTTCAGCTGTTCTTTATCTCAACCAATGAGTTTTCTTGCTTTTGCCCTTCCAATTCTCTACCCCATCCCACTGGGGGATAGTGAACAAGAAGCTATGGGATGCTTAGCTGCCTACCAGGATTAACCCACAACGGAACATTAACTACACAATTATAGAAACATAGAATCACTTACATTCAAAAAAATCCACTACTAAACCATGTCCCCAAGCATCATATCTACACATCTTTTAAACACCTCCAGGGATGGTGATTCAACCAGTTCTTTGGGCAGCTTATTCCACTGCTTGACAACACTTTTAGTGAAGAAACTTTTTGTAATCATAAAATTATCAATACTTTGGGGGTTGGAAAGGATCTTAAAGATCATTTCGTTTCAACCCTGCTGCCATCCTCAGGGACACCTTTCACTAGACCAGGTTGCTCAGAGTCCCATTCAACCTGGCCTTCAACACTTCCAGGGATGAGGTGTCAACAACTTCTCTACACAACCTGTTCTAGTGTCTCACCATGCTCACGGTAACTAATATAAGCCTACACTCTTCCAGCTTAAAGCCATTCTCCCTTGTCATATCACTACACGACCTTGTGAAAAGTCCTTCTCCAGCTTTCTTGTAGGCCCCCTTGAGGTGCTGGAAGAATGCTTTAAGGTCTCCCAGAAACCTTCCCTCCTCCACACTGAACAACCCCAACTCTCACAGCCTGTTTTTGTAGAAGAGATTGTCCAGACATTTAATCATCGTAGTGGCCCTCCTACTCCTCCATCTATCTTGTGTTGGAAGCATTAGGCTTTTTTTTTTCAGCCTTAGGTATGTGTAACTGATCATGTGCTATAGTGCTCCATGTGTCAGCCATCATAAACTTGGTTTGCTGATGTTTGCCCTAGTACTGCACCATAGGAGTTTAGTTGTGATAGAATAATACTGCTGTCCAAAAGGTAAGACACAAAATGGGAGAACTGCTTAGAAAAAGAGAAGTATTTGAAAACCATATTCCCACCTCAATACTCATATTGCTATTCTCAGCCTCTGATAGCCTCTGATCATAAAGTTAGTGTTTTATAATGAGTAGAGTCTTCATTTTTTACTGACTTCTGAAATAGAACATGCAAGGATCAATAGAAAGTTAAGCCTTATAGTTGCCTCCTGATAGGTTAGCATCATGGGGCTAAGAAGATGGCACATATCATTAGTGACACATTCAGTTACAGATTTTTATCATTGGCAGAATGATGTAAGCCTCATTAAAAAAGAACATGGTTTAATTGATCCATTTGCTCCCAGCAGTCCTGTGGCTTTTTTTCTCTTATGACATAAAGGCCAAATTGCAGTTCAGCTTCAATCAAGTGAAAACGTTATATTGCAACAGGAATAAGAAATACTCTCTGCACAATTTAATTACCATGGTTTAAATACGAGAAAATCGTTAGACAATTAATGTTACAAATGCTGCCAAAGGACATTTTAAATAATAGGTAAATCAGTGCAGAGAAACCACGAAAGGATTTTTTTTTAATATAATGGCCCCCAACCTTTTCCTAGTTCAAAATTCATTCTTTATGTTTTCCAGAGTTAATATGAATATGCTGCATAGAATTGAAACAAAATGCCTGTAGCTTCTAAATGGCTTTAAATAGGCAATCATTTCAGAAAGGGGAGCTAATAACTCCTTCCCTCACAACGGGAAGTTTTTCTCTCCTGTGAAAGAAAAACAAAAAAAATGTTTTTTGTGTACTAAAGGCAATTGTAAAAAAACAAAAAGTACTCAAAGTGCACCCTCTGTAACTAACCAGAAGCCAAACCAAGAACAAGTTATTCCAAAGGTCTAATAGGGTACTGACAAGAATGAAATGGTTTCTGCTGTGGCTTATTTCTCACCACTTATGTTTCAAGTAACAGAATCTGTTGGCTTAAAGACTGAATCTCTTTAAGCACTTAATTTTTTTTGCATTAAGCTTTACCCTACTACCTCTCCCCAGAACAATAAAAGCTCTAGAGCCTTCCCTTGCTAGAAAGTAATTAATTTCCCTCCCTCCACAGATCATGCCAAAACTTGAACTAAAAAGAATATACAAGAATTTATTGAAGAGCTTAGTTACAGTTCTCTACCTCCCTATCCATTTTTAAAAAAAACAAACTTCTTGACATCTGCAGTGACATCTTTGGTAACTGCTCTTAATCCTATTGGGGATACCAGGAGAGTGCTGCAATAAAAATACAGTACTTGGGTCTCATTGAAGAATGCCCTTCCCTGCCCTTCCCTACCCTTCCCTGCCCTTCCCAAACCTTCCCTTCCCAAACCTTCCCTTCCTTTCCCTTCCCTTCCCAAACCTTCCCTTCCCAAACCTTCCCTTCCCAAACCTTCCCAAACCTTCCCTTCCGAAACCTTCCCAAACCTTCCCACACTTTCCCTTCCCTTCCCAAACATCCCCTTCCCAAACCTTCCCTCCCCTTCCCAAACCTTCCCTTCCCATACCTTCCCTTCCCAAACCTTTCCATACTTTCCCTTCCCTTTCCAAACCTCCCCTTCTCATACCTTCCCTTCCCTTCCCAAACCTCCCCCGCGCCTTTTCCCTTTTTTCTTTTTTTCTTTTTCTTTTCCCTTTTTCTTTTCATTTTTTTGTTAGACACCTGACCGAATCAAGAAATGAAAGTACAGAATTGTGCTTAACAAGTGGGGTATTGAATGGCACTAACTGGAAATTACAGAGATGACATTTCCCTGTTTCAGCGACCTACCAAGCACATGTACTCATTCACCAGTTTTATTTTCTAGAAGGAAACAACCAGAGATAAGGATAATGGTTGTCTTATTTATGAGAAAACAAACAAACAAGCAAACAAATAAGCATAATTCCCACATACTGCTTGCATAGTTTTTCATTTCTGTCCAAGTCCAAGGAAGGGTGTGCACATATGTACATTTCCAAATCTGATTTGGATCATCATGCTATCCCTGCATGCAAGGTTTTCCTGATTCAAAACAGTATAACTGAAATTAGTCAAGAAATGAACCTTTGTCTTGCATAGTAGACACAGAGACTGGCAAGTATTTGCAGACTGAAATTATACTTGGATTTAATCATAAGCATTTTTTTTAGGGTTTGTTAGTTCAAAATATGTTAGATCAAAAATATGCCATTTACAGCCTGTTACACTTAGTGTTTTAAGGTCTTGGGGTGTAAATCTTCTTTTGCCTTGTTCTGTAAAGGCTCTGCCGAAGAAAAGATATCTAGGACTTGCACAGAAAACTAATTAATATTTCAACATTGGATTCTTCAAAGGAAAGAGCTGCATAAAAAGTACAATATTCATTGCTGATTTTGCCAGACATGGTGTCACTTGAGGTTGTCAAAGAAGGAAACACAGAGAGATAAAGAGAATACAGTTAAAGACACTGTCCTAGTTAGAACAGCTGGGACCAGTTCATCACTGTATGGGTGTAACCCAAAACTGTGTATTCTACAGCCTTCCATGCCATTTCCCAGAAACTGTTATCAATAGACTATTTACACCATCTGCCCAGAGCAGCCTGACTCCTCAGGCTATAAACTGGGTGTTAAGAGGCCTGCAAGATAGGAGGGTGCTCCTGTCCTCACATCCATTGTGGAACTCCCCACCCTGAGGGAAGTACTGGGCATTCCTGCCTGAACTGGAGGATATATAATCTTGGAGTCTTGGGACTTTTTTAACCACTCGTGGGATCCAGAGGAAGACTGCAGATCACCCCTCTCAACCAGACTGCAGATCACCACTCTCGACCGGACTGCAACAGTACCTCACCAACAGGTTTTCCCCTCTCCTTTTACTTTGGACTCAGGGGGGCCAAAGAACACCACTCTGTTCATGCCCCAGGGTGCTGGGTTATACATTTGGGTTTTGTGGGTTAAACCCAACTGTTTGTCTGTATAATTGTACTTATTGTATTATTTTATTAAATTGTTATTCTGACTTATAATCTCTCTTTTGAGTTGGGTTCATTTCCCCTGCTGGTTTACCTTTAAACCAGCACAGACACCATGGTACCTCATTAATAACTACGTTTACATATTTTGACCCCTTAAAGAATACTGATTTATTTTTCTTTTGCTATATTATGGAAAATCTGGTACCACTCAACACATTGGTATCAAACCACTCCCTAAATGTGTGCCTACATATGTCTGTGATTATTATGCTTTCCCACCAGTGATGTTAATTTCTGCATATGCATGTGTGATTTTATTCTTTAGATGTTGTTGGATTCAGTTCCTTCTCTTCTGTAAACCACATCTTGCACATTTATGTTAGAGAATGCAGTATCAAAAAAAGCATTTTTTTCCAAAGTACAAGCATTTTTATTTATTTATTTATATCGATGATTCTTATCCCTTTGTGTGTTCAATAGCAAGCAATAAATAGCTTGGGTCAAATGAAGTTTAGCTTTAAACAAGCCTTAATATAAAAATATGCAAAAAGGTACCATATTGATCTGAGCATAGTTAGAGTAATTGTCTGTAGTATATCTAAACAGATCTGTTCTATTAGGTCCTTTGGCCTTCTTTTGGAAGTAGAACAAACGTAACTTCTTTCACTAACCGTCTAGTTTCACAAATGTGATAGATTTGATTACTCTATATCTCTAAAAAATATCCTTAGACATACCTCCTTACATACTCTTAATTAACGCTCACATTCACAGAAATTACTGAGGATATTTTCAATTCCTTACTTTTTTATTTGTTTGGGTTTTTTCTGGACATCTTAACTAGTTTAAGTGAAATAAACAGGGCAAGTAAATTCTGGTATCACTGAAGAACACTTCATAACAAAACTCATTCTTCGGGCTGAAGTTAACAAGTTTTCCTATTATTTTTAAAATTTTAAAAAATATTACTTGGGTTGTGCTTATGTATCGAGTTCTCCTTCAGCCTTAGAGCATTACCTTTTGGTACTAAGCATGGTTTTTATTGCTGATGAAAGTTAGCATTTTCTGTAAAGAAATGTCATCCATGCTTGTTTCTTTACACTGCAACTGAAGAAAATCACTAATTAAAAAAAAAAGAAAAAAAAGGAAAAAAATGAGATCATTCTAAATGAAACGTGCAGGTTTTGTCATAGAATTTTCATTTATAAAAATTCCATCTGCATCTACATAAAACTGTGGGATTAATCATCAAGTTAAAGACAGATATTCAATGGCATACATGGCAACAATAACTAAGGGAAAAGGACTCATTTGTGCTGAATATTCATGCTATTAAAGTGACAAAGAAATGCTAAATTCATGTTCTTTCAAAGAAAAGTATCATTGCTCACAAAGAAGAACGTGCTATTCACTGAAACTTAAGATATTCTTAGAGGTATAGAGGAGGAACCTACCGTGATAAAATCCAGAATGGAAGGTGGAATTCCAATGATTAGGGTAGGTGCTCTTAGGTTCAAGCTGATTATTATCTCAGTGACTTTAAACAAAGGAGAAAGTGATGGGAATCCTTGAATTTGGGTCATAAATGTAAACTCCTTGGGTAATGTAGTTGAAAGATGAGCCTTTCCTAGTAGTACAAATATTACATATGGAAGTAACCGATTATATGCAGAAAAGTCTTTAGGAGAAAAAACAATCTTATTGGGCATATTGGAATAGGCTAAGATAACATTCAAGTAAGTAAGTAAATAAACACTGACATATATAAAATTAATTTTTATTCAACATTCACTACAACATAATCATTCAAAACTGTATACTCAAAATATTCATATGTATAGTCCTTTTAATTATGCAGTATAAAATGTAAATGTGTCACTGTATGTAAGTAGCAAAGACATTCAGGACGTTCTTATTCTTGTGAAGATTACAAAATTCATTGCTCATTTTCTTAGCGTATTTTAGAGCTCAAGTCCTAAAAACTCACAGTTGTCATGACCTTAATATTTTAGAATTTAGTATTTTGGAATACTATTTGTCAGCCTTTTTAGATAAGAAATTTTTATATTCCTCCACATTACCAGAAGAATACTGAAAAGAAAGAGACCTTTCTCAGTGTACTACTGGAAGTTCATTGCAGATCAAGTAATTGCTTCTCAGATACCGAGATAATTCCCTGTTTTAAGCATTCATCTATTTTGGGTGAGTATTTAGTTAGCCTGAAAACTATTTTATCCAAATTAAATTTAAGTGTTCTTTTAGTTGTACTCCTTTAGAGAGAGGAGAGATCACTTCTCATTATATTCTCAGAGATAGTGAAGACATAAGCCCTTTTTATGGACTTTATGTTTCAGAACCTATCCTAATTTATACAGCTTTAGTCATATATAGCTTTAGTCAGGGTTTTCTGGTTCCAGCTGCTTTTTGTTTTGTATAGACATAGTAACAGTGCAATGTGATGCAGAGAGCAACAGAAAAGAAATGAATAATACAAGTATAAAAAACTGAAGAACTAAAACTGACCTTGGACAAAGAGATGCAATTGGGATTTAAATCAATACAATTTTGGTCGAAAACAGCCTTCAGATCTTTATTCAATAGTGCTTGGGAGGGTCTAATATGAATGCAATTATGGATGAAGACTCTCTAAATCACCATTAATTATATGAATAATATTCCTTGTACTTGTCATTCTCAGCTTATTAACTATAAAATCTTTTAAGTGAATAAATATAAAATTCACAGTCAACTTGCTGATACTGCTCATTGTAAGCAATTTATTTATTTCAGGACATAGCTATTTCCATTTCCAGCCTCTTTTAGTTTATTAGCAATTGGAGGTGGTTCTATAGAATCATTTCCACACCACAGGTAATTACTGAAAGAGGAAAATATATGTGTTCGTTTCCTCTGGAGCCTTATTATCTACTATCAGTAGCCTCTATCTGCAAGAAGATTGCTGCATCATTTCATCTAGAGGTTGCAGAAGTCCATGGGTTAAAATCAAACTGCTGTTTTTGGATAATGCTGTCAATTTTAGTCATCTGCATGAGGCATGTGTCTGGCAAGGGGCTTCCACAAAAATGGAATGCTTGCTAAACTTTTAAGACAGACTGCATGCATGAGGGTACTTTAGTATCACTAGTGGTGTGGTGCTTTAGTTTTAATTTCCAAAGCCGCACATTTTGAGTATCTCAGTTGAAATGCACAATCCTCCCACTAACTTGTTCCTTCTCATAGAAAATATTCCTAATTCTCTTGTTTATCTCAAAGAACTGGAAAAAAAAAAAAAAAAAAAAAAAAAAAAAAAAACAAACACACAACAAAACAAACAAACCAAACCAAAAAATGTTTAATCTGGACCAGACAGAAGAACAGCATACAAACTCACAGGAATGCTAGGTATTTGAAGGGAGTCAGTTGTCAGCAAAAAGTTATAATTCCAAATCTTGCTGAAAGTAGATCTTCATTGTCCTCAGAGTACATGTTTACAATTCAAGGTGGACCTTGTACTACTAATAAACATTAAAAAAAGCTGTGAGCAGCTTCTCTAACCTCTGAAGTGTGCTCAGGGACAACTAAAGCCTGCATCATGAGAAATGGGACAACTTCCCAGCTTTCTAGCACTGGTTGGGCTTTCATAGAAAGTAACATCAGTAGTTTAGTGTCGGGGGGAGAGCTGTAACCCCCCTTATGCAAGACCCAGAAAGGAACACTCTGCACAGAGCCACAGTGTGACACAGCATAAACATTTATTTAACATGGATGCTGGTTTTTATAGGGAGAGCAGGGCCTTTTCTGGAAGAAAGGGTGGAGACTGGGAGGAGTATTCTAAGATTGGCAAATCACAGTAAAAAGGGGCAGAGCAGTCTGAACGTGGACGAATGGGAAACCGTCTCTGAGTAGAACAGGTGAAGCAGGTAGGACGAATAAGGAGAGGGCTTACATTGAACCAATAGAAAAAAGGATAACAAGGGTACAGAACCAGGAATAACAAATTTTTATAATAAAATATATTATACTAATAATAAAACCATTGCACAATGGAGTAAAGGCGCTTTGGAACAAACACTTGGGCAGTCCTGACAGGCACACTCAGCGCACCACGACATAAGTGCATTTTGATGTTATTTCTTCTTATTATTATTTCTTTTCATTTATTTCTTTCCACCACTCATAAGTCTCCATCGGGGCACCTCCAACAATTTAGCATTTGTAATTTATCATCATCAGGTGGTTTTGAGTACATCAGATGACAGCTGGTGCAAAGTGTATAAAGCCATGTCCCAGGAATTCCTCATTCCCTGCCTGCCTTTGGAGCCACTTGTGAAGTTGCACCCATGGTCTCTGAATAATTACATCTGGATATGACTATCCATGATCCAGTAAAGCTTCTGACTTAGATATGGAGGACTGGTTTATGTGCTGGTGCTCAGTAGTTACTTATTTCTTAAGAAGTCTCAGGTATTAAGCCTGTTTCTGGCATAAGAATCTATCCAGTGAAATGAATACAATCCTTTAATTGACATCACTGTTTCTTTAAAAATAGCTAAAAAAAATAATTCCAATATTGTTTTGTGTCTGTAAATGAAATTATCTACAGAAGTAAAAAGAAATTACAGTTGTGAGAGTTTCAGCTCATTCCCGGAAACATAAACTGTGAAAAACAGGGAGAAAACAATACTTTACACCTGACAGCTCCAATTACAGTGCCCTACAGAGCTTAACTGCCTACTTCAAATCTTCCCTCAGCTTTTATTGAGGAACAGTGGAGTGATATATATTCTGAGACATTGTCTTGTTTTCCTAAATACTCTATGCAATTAGTTCACTTTATGGAAAACTAAATCCACAATAATTTAAGACCTTTTTTATGTTACAAAAGCAAAAGTTCCTTTGAGACTACTAATGTTTTTTTGATCCTCTAATATAAAGTAAAATATCAAATAGTATTGAACTTATATTTTTATAGTGCCATAATATTATAATATTATGTTAATTTAATATTATAGTTAATTTAATACAAGTAACTGTGTATTAAAACTTTCCCCAGCTGATCACAGCACAGGAAAGACCATGTCTATTTTTTTCAGTTCTCTTTATTTTGCACTGACACAGCACTGTGGAAGACATAATACAAAATTGACAATATGCAGAATATAAATAATTCTTCAAGTGCTTTGGAAGGATGCCTTTGAGAATTAGGACATACAGAATCATAGAATCATGGAATGGCTTGGGTTGGGAGGGACCTTTAAAGATCATCTAATTTCAAACCCCCCTGCTATGGGCAGAGAAAATATTCACTAGACCAGGGTACTCAGGGCCCCATTCAATCTGACCTTGAACCCATCCCGGGGATGAGGCATCCACAGCTTCTCTGGGAAACCTGTTCCAGTGCCTCATCACCCTCGCAGTAATGAATACCTTCCTAATATCTAATATAAACCTACTCTGATTCAGTTTGAAGCCATTTCCCCTTTTCCTGTCACGACATGCCCTTGTAAAAAGTCCCTCTCTATCTTTCCTGTAGGCTCCCTTCAGGTACTGGAAGGCTGTAATTAGGTCACTCTTAAGCCTTCTCTTTTCCAGTCTCAACAAACCCAATTCTCTCAACTTTTCCTCATAGCAGAGATGCTCTGACCCTTTAATCATCTTGGTCTAATAATCCTCTGGACTGCTGAACCCAGAAAATTCCAGTAGTGAATATGCCTACACAGGAGCAGTGCTTGAGTTTCCTATCAAATACAGAAATTTAGATAGTCAGCAAGCCTACATAATGTATTTGCCAAAAACAGAGAACTATTCTGAATAACTCAGTCCCTAACAACATAAAATTTACAATATGTTGCATTTCTACATATAGAAATTTAATGCAATCATATGTTATATATATTATTCATGTTTTATATGCATTTTGTCTTCATTAGTGTCACAATACGTTATTAATATAATCAGTAATCAATATTATAATAAATCAATATATGAGCTGATTATTTCCTATTTGCATAATATTGATAAAATAAATAAACAAACCTGCATCTTGGCATCGGTATTTTACGTTGCAAAAGGTTTTTATCCTTCATTTTTGAGAGTTAAATAGACTTAGATTTTTGAAGCCAAGCAACCAGCTGGCATGCTTGCTCTGGTATTGTATTCATCTGTCTTCTATAGCTCTTTTGTAAAAATTCTTCTTTTCACTCAGTTGGATAAGAGTGGGGATTTTTTGTTTCCTCTACGAAAACCAGTCACTAATATTGAAATCCTGCAGAACAATTAAAGGAGGAAAGTTTGATATCTTCAGTCATTAAGAGAAGAGAAGGATAGAAATAGTCAGACTTAGAAAGAAAGTTGAGGTTTTAATATGCTGTAAAAAAAAAAAAAAGAAGCACCTTACAACGAAATGCAAGTATTAATTTAAGGGCTGGACCACTAGAGTCTTTTTTTGACCTTCCAAATGGTTTGGACAAATTTGTAGGTAGAACTTTAATTCCATTTTATATATGTATGCGGTAGCATTTGGTTTTCACCAAATTATTATTATTCCTATAATATCTATAAGTATTATAGGATTACAAAATTACAGTTTTAGACTTTTTTAAATAGTTTCAGTAGTTGTGTCAGATGTCTTTGTTTTTAACAGTTTATAACTGCTCCCAACTTCAATCTAAATATGAATAATATTTATATTTTCTTTTTGTCTTCAGATTTTAAGATAAACATTTCTGAAAATTCAACATATAGATTAGGATTCATCAGTCTCATATATTTTATACATACTGTGTATGAAGTGTGGAGGTCTCTACCAATCATGGTCAAGTTAAAATAAATTATGTTGAGACTCCAAATGTCAAGACAAAATTTGCCCTTTGTGCTAGTAAATAATTATTTAGAATAATTGTGTTCTGTCAATCAGGTCCTAATATTTGTTCAAAGAATTAGACAACACACCTAAGGGATCACCATGTTTATCCACATGATCATCAACGTCATCATTATTAGTTGGTAAATATTTAATTTAAAATACAAGCAATAAATTATTTGCTTTGTGTTCTTGACTTTTTTTTTCCCCATGAAATTTCCAGTTTTGGTTGTATTTTCTCCCTCTCAGGTAGAAAAATTAATATTATTTATTATTCATAAGTCACTGAAAAACGTCACCAAGTCCTCCAAAGCCAATGTTCTTTAAAACAAACAAAAATTTTTATTGCAGAATTCCTATTCCCCTAAATTTTCTTTTTGCAGCAGCTCTCCAAACTTATTTCTTAAAAGCTGATTTTTAATATAAGCAATTTTTGCATTTTTTCCTATAAATATCTATATATCTAAGCAATGTGATCTGAGATCATTGTAGAATAATAAAATTATCAAAATACTCTTTGAAACCTAATACAGTCCAATTAAATTTGTTAGAAAGAGATTTTCAGATTCTTTTTTCACTGCAATATTCTTTCTTACTGAGATACAAGTCACTGACAAAATCCCATGCTTTTCAAAATATGGATTGTCAAAGAAATGATAACATAACTTTCCATATTTATGTCCTTCCAGTGAATGCCATATAAATTATGACTCATTTTGCAGTGAAAGGAAAGGTTTTTTTGACCAACTGTACTTTTGGGATCTGAAAGGCAGTCTCTTTTCTTTTTTAAAAAAATGCAGAGCAGAATCAGAATTTCCTGGCAATTTGTGAATGAATAACTATAAATTTGCTGAATTCTCTTAGCAGTTTTACAGTGGTTTTTTCTTTAAGAACATATGTACTATATAATATATATAGCAGAGGTATGCATAATACATGTGCATCCATATAAAATTTTAAAATATCCAAAAGGTCTTTCATTTTGGGGATTGTTTGTTTGATTGGTTTTATTATTTTCAAGCAGTTGTTTTATTATTTTCATCTTCTGCCTCCTTAGGATTGGGACCAGGAATTTCATTCTTATCCATATGTCAAAATACCTTTTAGGTGTTATATATTGTTCTAAAATCAACACAGAAATCTATATAGATATGGAAATGGTAATTGTATCTTAAATTAGAAAATATGAATCTATGTTCATATGAAAATATGAATCCACTTTTCTAGAAACAGCAGACAGAACCACAAGTGTACAGAGCAGTATAACTAGGTTTGCAACAAAATAAAACCAAATATTTAAAGGGCCAAGGCAGGGTCAGGAGAAGGGCAATCAAATCTCTTACATCATTTCTAAGCACACCTCTGTTACCCACTATTCAATGAGTCAAATGATTGTGACTTAAAATAATGAAAAATGGACTGCAATGTTTCTGAGCTCAGATACCCTGTGTCAATGTAGATAGCAATGCAGAGCCAGAGTGTGATCAGCAGTGCTCTTGCCATGAGTTCACATGTAATTATATCTCTAAAAAATTATAGATGTTCTGTAAATACCATTGGGAGCTGGGATTTCTCTGGAAAATGCTCTCTAGTTTGGATATGCTATATCTGTGGAAGATGACTAAAATGTTCAACAGGAAAAAAACAGTTAAAATTTTGTCCTTTTCCCCTTGTAGCATTCCCAAACATATGAAGCTTACAGCATGAACCAGCATTTTTGCCAAAGTCAAAATATGAAGACAATATCCTTTGACTTCTCACAGATTTCTGTCATTCACTAAGAACTGAGGGAAGAAGAGAACCCACATTCTTTCAAGTGATCACTAAAATGATATTTCTGTATACTCAAAAATTTAATCGTCAAGTTCTGTTTAAAGAAATCTACTCAGTAAGAGGCTGGAACACAAGATGACAAGATATGCACAAAATATCTTTTATAAGTACTCCAAATTGCATCCCTTGAAGGACTCTGAGCTGAAGTATTGTTATTATTGTTATCTCTACCTCAGTTGTTATTATCTCTAACTTTCAGTTTTTCTAATATTAACAGTATGGCATCCCTGGTCCAGGCCTTATTGAAGAAGAGTAAAATAGATACCCTTTTTCTAGAGCACTGTGAGGACTCATCTGGGCATCCCATGTACCTTTGTACTGAGCATCCCAGTCCCTTTAATCTGCTTTCTTCTCTGCATCTGTTGTCCATTAAAACATCTGTCTGTCTGTCCTCTGACCTTAGCCAAAGTGTCTTTGGCCAAGAATATGCCTCCAGCAACGCTGATGCCTGTGTGAAAGCGTGTCTCTTGAGAATCTGGGTGTCATAGGTATTAAACATCTGCCCCTCTGAGTAGATGCAGAATTAATAACTTTTTCCAGTGTCTGTAAAATTTTAAGTCAGGGAGCTTTCAAATTCTTTGTACAAGAAACCATTACGGTGGATATGACATGGGAAGAAAATTCTTAGACTAGAAATATTTTATGTTTTCTCTACTGACAAAGGCTAAAGTAAACATTAGATCTCCCTGGCATTTCTCTGTATGCTTCCTCCTCCATCAGGATGGAGACTATCCCTGGAATCTAGAGCTTGAATGTGCAGAAGTGCTGAGGCCCACATGAATGACCAACAGCAGCAGCTTCACTGCGCTGTATCAGGCGTTTTTTTCTACCCTGGAAGTTGTATCTGTGATAACAGATGCAGTGACATGCAGCATTTTCTCTGCTTTTCTCAGCAATTGCATGAGTGACATATTTTATAATCCTACTCCACAGAGTAGCAGATGGTGCCTACCCTTTTTCATCCCGTACAAGACTTGGTATTTCTTCTCTGTCAGTCATAAGACAGGTTTTTTATTTTTGCTGGCTGTACAGCAGTAGTTACTTCTCCTGCCAATCTCATGTCTCTTGCGGTTCAGACTTAGAAGAAGTCTTTAACGCTTGGTGCAACTTTTATGCCAAATGTAGCAAGCCCTGAATGATCACTGAATAACACTATTCTTTAGAAGGACTGACACTCAAAGTGTGTGACATTTAAAGGCAGAGGCATGCCACAGCAATTTAGCACAAAGATTAACCACTCTCCTTGCCACTAAGAGCAAAGGTATCTATTAAGTAGAAGGCCTGCTAATACTGCAGCGAAACCTCAGAAGATGGGTGCATAGTCATCCACCTTTTTTGCTCCACCTCAACATGAGATGACAGTCACATAGCACATGAAAGCACATGAGAGCACATGAAAGAAAAAACTACTATAACATACTGTTCAATAGAGCCTGTTCATTTAGGTTCAAAATGATGCTCAAACAGTTATGCTCAGTGCAATGTTCCTTCCCAGCCCTGCACCCATGAAAAATGTGTCCAAACTGTATCTCACTGTGTGATCCTGTCCTCTATTTCTGGAGGGATACAGTCTCACTGACCCATTCACTCATGAGACATGTTATGAAATTTGCCAGGGACCTTTATCAAGAAACTACACTTAGCACATGAGAGCTGAGGCAGAAATGGATATCTCAAAAAGCAAAACTACCCAGGAGTAGAAAAGTCTAATCATTCTTACCTTAACATGCCTGTCCAGGCTGAATGAGACAAAGTTGAGGAGACTGCATAGAATCTGTAATTTTCTGTGATATTGGTGAAAGATTCCAGTGCTGATAAATGAGCTACATACCTAACTTAACTGCATTTGGCTTCAGTAGAAATAGTTTCTACTCCTCCCTTTTGCTATATTTCTTATAGTTGTTTTTAGAAGTAAAAGCATTATTCCCAAGCACACATCAATTTCTTGACAAAGACTAAGTCCTGCTTGCCATTTTGCTCCCTATTAATCTCATTCTTATGTGCCAGCAACCACCTCATACCATGCACACAGTATTTAGAAATAATTTCATTACAATAATGAACACTACATCAGTTCTGAGTAAAAAATTCATTAAGTCATGCATATCTTCTAATATTATGCTATCTTAATAATATTGAGAAATAATGTAAATATAACATTTACATTAAATAAAAATAATGTATTAAAAGATTATAAAAAGAACTTTGAAAGTAATATTGTTATTGTGAAGAGAAAAAACAGGCAAGGACAATTAAGGATGTTCCTCC
Source organism: Pipra filicauda (assembly GCF_003945595.2). Taxonomy (NCBI): domain Eukaryota; kingdom Metazoa; phylum Chordata; class Aves; order Passeriformes; family Pipridae; genus Pipra; species Pipra filicauda. The sequence continues at coordinate 2,865,955 of NW_024104776.1, read as the reverse complement.
ATTGCTGAATCTTTTTTTTTTCTATGTAAACTAATAAGATAATGAAGAAATTAAAAAATATACAAGTAATGGATGTTATATCATTGCTGCTTCAAGAGAATGTCTTCAATTTTCCCATATTTTAAGAAATTAATTTTATGAAACCCTGAACTTCTGCTTGAGGGCTGAGTGTTGATCAGGTAGTTGCAAATGAGGTAACTGTCAGGGAAGGGTACATCTCTAATTTTTGAGACCCAGGGTTATAACTGGAAGGCATTCAAAGGTTTGTGCATTGAACACAGCTGCTAGTGCAGAAGGAAATGACTAGATGAAGTATTTCTATCTAAACCTTTTCTGATGAATAACTGGCTTTGTTAAGGTGATTTTCTATGGAAAGAGTTTGCCTTGCTTGAAATAGATTTCTGAGCCGAAACTTAGGATCTGACTTGAAGAAAAATGTTGGTTTTGTGAAGTTCTCCCCTTCTGGCAAAAATTAGGAGTTCTTACAACAGAAATGAGAAAAGCCATTCAGAGCAGCATTTAACAAACCAGCCTTTTCACCAACACCCAATAACATTCAAACACATAACGTTGAAAACATGTTGTCTATCCAAATCATACTAAGTGCAAAAAGGACAAAGTAAACAAGGCAGAGGAATTCAAAAGCACACTGGTATTATTTTTTTAAATAAAAAAATACAAAAAAGGATATTTTTATCACATTGAGACAACAGATAGGTAGGACTAAGAAGAGACTTGCTGAGTGAAGTGCTCTATCCTGCCTTTAAAATGTATTAATATCCAGCAGATCATAAGAGCTGTATAACCTGCATCAGTTTCCTCATAGTACTTAGCTGATGTCAGGGTAGGTTCATAGTTCAGTGGTAGTTCAGTTGTCATTAAGATGTTTGCTGGTTTGCTTTAAACAATTTGAAAAGGTACGGGGGGTAGGGGTGTGTGTGTGTGTGTGTGTGTGTGAAAGGCTGTAAGTCAGTTGTTTTTGATTTTTATAGTTTCTTTCTTTCTTCTGGCCATGTAAAGTGCATGCTCTATTTTATAACTAAGCAATGAAGCACAAGCTGTATGGCAGCTATTCTTGTGGGAGTCAGCCTGAAAGAAGTTGCCCAAACAGCACACTTCAGTGCATCTGCACTGTATGTTGCCTTGGAACAGGGAATCGGGAAGACAGTATTATGCTTGTGACTGAAAGAAGAAAAGCTGAGATCAGAGCAGTAAATGTCTCCAAAATTCATTTGGCGTGTTCAGATTTACCAGCATGAAAACATCACTGCTCTGCTGCCAGCAAAAATTATGTTCTGCAAGTATTTGCAGGTCACATGGCAAGGTTTTCTCTCATTACATTCTTGCACAGGAGATTTGCTCTTTCTCACCTTCAATTTGACATTTTACAGGGATTAAGGACATAAGGCAGAAGGTGTATAATGTATTGTTTTCTCCCTGTGGCTGACTGCTGCTAATCTTAAGACAACAAATGTCAGATTTCAATTTTACTGCATTACTGCATCACAGACTGCAAAAATCAATCTTTGTTGGCTTTACTGTTCTCATTCTTTCATATACAATGAGTGGGGGAAAACATCTTTTTGCTATACCTGCCTGACACCTGCTTATAATCATAATTTTGAACATCTGATTGAAGCAGTCAGAATTGCCAAAATACACTGACTACACAAATGCCTGGTTTTCATGGTGATTTTATTATTTTTTATGAAGGAAGATGCCCCATTGTTACTTCACACATTTTGTCTCTATAGAAAAGACAAAAGACTCCTCTGGAAATTGACCATACATCACTGAAAGAAATAAAAGTCCTTGGAAATATTTTATTATGTGGGAACTTTCTCATGGACACTAATGTGAACATAAAAAAAAGCCAATGACTTCAAGGATATATGAATTTCAAAGTTATTTCAAAATTATTCTTATAAGAAAAGTATAAGGAAACCCCAGTCCTTTGTAGATTAAGATTTTTGTCTTAGAATTTAATGTTAAGTACTCTTTATCTTCCATAATTAATAGAGGTAATCCAGTATCATAAGGAAGTGTTTACTGAATCAAAATAAGCATTATTTAAGTACATCATTATTTGGTACAATTTGAACAAAACTTTAAGAAGCTTTCACACTTAACGCAACTACTTAATTGCTCTTATAATATTGCTGTCCTGATTATTGTGGATTAAATTGTTACTGATTCTTCTTAAAATTTGTTTTGAGAATGCTTCATGACAACCTTCACAGCTTTTCTTGACCTAAAGCCCTCTGAAACCTTTAATGGACTTCAAGATCTCTGAACCAGACAGATTTTTTATTTTTTAATATTTTCCTACACCCAGCAGTGTAACTACAATGTTAGCACAGGAGAAGCAGTTGAAATGTCACAATCAATCCCCAGAATGTATTTTTAAAGTGTTTAAAAAACCATGTGTCTTTGCAACTGAGTTTGTAGGGAGATAAATAAGTGTTGAATATCTCTCAAAGCAAAACAAAACAAAAATGGAATCAGTACTGGAAGAACAGAGTGAACTTTAGGCTCAGACAAAGTAGGTGGCTGCGTCAAACCACAGACGGGAAAACAGCAAAGCCACGGTGCAAACATCATCTGTATTTGCAGTAAACCTTAGAAAAAAACAGGACTGCTGCAGCCACTGCTGAGGCTCAGGTGAGGGTTAGTCTGTGTTCCACAGTACCTACTCCAAGCCCTCCCTCAAGCTGGCAGATCCAGCTGATGAGACATTATCCTTATCCCCTTCTATCTTTTCCAGGGTCGCAGGAGCAGCAAAGTCATCATTCTGCGATTTTGCCCTTGTTCTCTAGGCAGCTCTGCCATTTGTCTTCCCTTCCTATAACAAGAACACCACAGCTCCACGCTAGCTTCCACTTCTCACCTTCAGGCTTGGAAAATTACATTCTCACATACACTGTGGAGAAGCCTTGAGTCAAGGGGGCAAGGTGTTTACACTGGAACCACTTCAGACTGATTCTGAAGTTGTGTTTTCTCTGGGTAAGCACATATGAACCCTCCTCATTAACACCTAGTAGAATCTTTTACCAAACAAATACTCACCAGCACAATATTTATTGAGTATCTAGGCATGAAATAAGGTTAAGGAGGTTAGCCAGAATTTGTAGGCTATAAATTTCAGGGGATTTTTAGGTTCACAGGGGGTCAGCCAGCGTGACTTAAATATTAAGCTAGAATCTTGTACAACAATTCCAGGGCCTGGTCCAAGTGTTCAGAAGACCATATAATAGAGTTTCACACAGCAGATCAATATTTGCTTCCCCTTTTGAAACTAACTCTACTAGTTCTCACTACATAATGAGACTTGGAACTTCTTTTTACCTCCTGATCCAAAGCCTGTGGAAACTCATATAAATACTCTGGTTGAATACTAGGAGCTTCGAATTGGACCTCAAATGATGAAACATGATGAAGCTGATCTAAAGAGCAATAATCAGAATTTCTCTGCAGAAGAATTCATAAGACCAAACTTTACTTTTTCCCAGTCAGGATGATGGACTACACAAAAATGGCACATCTGTGTTTGACTGAAAGCATTTTTCTGCAGCTGCTATATTTCTTTCTTACTTGTAATATACCAAACAAAATGGCAATATTTGTAAAATATAATAAAAATCTTATAATAAATTAGGTTGTGAGGGGTAGATTCACTATTTTCTCACTAGATAATACAAAATCTTATCAACAATGATCATATGATATTCTTCATACACAGTAATAAATAACTAAAACCAGAAATTCCTTATAAGTTCTCAACACCTCCCAAAAAGACACTTTTTTCTTTTGGTTTGTTTTAGGGAATTTTACACATGCTAAGAGGACCCCTGGTGGTCTAGTGGTTAGGATGCAGCACTCTCACCACCATGGCCCGGGTTCAATTCCCGGTCAGGGAACTCCTCTGGGCAGATGGAGCTCGTCAGCCCTGTAAGGCCATCCATCTAAGAGAAGGTCACTCTAAACAAACCTACGTCCTGAGGACCTCACTGCCACTGTCCAAGTTTGCTCAACCCCGGTAGATGAACCTTAGGATTAAAGGGTGGGCTCAGTTCAGCACACACTGACCTAAAAAATCCACTGCGCAGGCTCGAAGGGTAATGACCTTTCCCAAATCTCCATTCACGAAGACTGGCCATGAAAAAAAACACATGCTAAAATGTAGCATTATTGTACCAATATAATGCATTTTAAATTCATGAAAGTATATCCACACACGGGACATTGTACATTGTATCACTGTATCTATAACAACATTCAACAACTAACTTTCAAAACAGGTTTTTAATTCTGTTGGAAAACCCATGAATTAGAATGAAAAGAAAAAACAAGTTTTGCATTAAAAAAAAATTATGGAGGGAACACTCAAAAGCTGACAGAAGCATGAGGTTATAAAATAATTTTATCTTGTATTGCATAAAATTAAAATAATTCTAAGAAATTCTCTACGGAAAAATAAAGTGTTTCATTCTGAAATGTTCCAATAGTTTCATTTTGACTTTATCAGGATACCCCTTCCTAATGTATTCATCATCATCATGGCTAGGCTTCGCGAACGAAGATTTGGGAAAAGCTCTAACCGCATTTGTTACAAGCACGCTGGTGGCTTATGAGGCCAATACGAGACAGACATATCAGATTGCAAAAGGCACAGCAGAAAGACTCCTTAGGTGGTGTATTCTCCAAGACACGATTCTTTCTGCTTTGTCTTTTCTCCTCCAGAGAGATCCTGAGTGCTTTCTCAAAGGAAGCAACAGTGTTATAGATGGTGTGTCTCCAGGCCTCCCGATTTGAGGCCAGAGTAGACCAGTTATGTTGATCAATATGGCCAAGGCTGAGATGTTTTTTCAGGGAGTCCTTGTATCTTTTCTTCGGGGCTCCTCTCTTGCGGCAGCCAGTGGCAAGTTCACCATAAAGCAAGATCTTAGGGAGGCGGTGGTCCTTCATCCTTGAGACGTGCCCTGCCCAGCGCAGTTGCGTTCTCAGTAACATGGCCTCAATACTTGTGACTGCTGCTTGTTCTAGAACAGATGTATTGGTCACATAAACATCCACACCAGTGGATGTTTAAAAAGTTATGAAACTGACATATTTCTAAAAATATTTGGCTTTTGTAAAAATGGGATTTCCTCACATACAAATGGCATTCAAAAACACAGGTCAAATATTATAGCCTTTCTAAACAGGCAATGAATATTGACCTTTTATACCTTAACCAAGATGTGACAAGGCAGTTCTGCTAACGGTCCTATTTTTTTATTACCTTTACTCTTTCATCTAAATTATTATTGTGATAATGATTTATTACAGAATTGCCAGTTTAAGTAATACACCTTATGCCATTATAAACTCCATTCTTGCTTCATAATGTACGTATCTGCAATTTCTTGCCTATGCTAGATATGAACCAGCTTTCAGTGGCAAACATTCTGTAGCAACAGACAGAGGACGTAATTTCTTTTTCTTTTGTTTGTAAAGTTTGCTGACACAGAATCATAAAATCATTAAGGCTGGAAAAGACCTCCAAGATCATCAAAATGAAAACTCTTTGGATTTCCTTTGAATTTCCTTGATGAACAAAAACTGTATTATGACTAAAGCATCTTAATGCCATTTATCTAAAAGGTATCTTGGTGATACTGAAATACAACTAATCGTTTTTAACAGCTACTCCCCATTAATGAATTGAAGTGCACCAAACACCAGAGCAATAATGTTAAGAATTCTGGACTTGAATCTACAGGTGGTGATTACCGGTCTTTTGACCTGCATATATTTTACATAAAATAAAAATAATATTTTGTTGTTTTGATTTTTCCTGTAAGGCGATGTGTGTTTTTGTGAAGGGATTAATACAGTTGTTTTGTGGTGCTTTTTTTTTTTTTAATGAATGAGGAAAAATAGTGAAATTTGCTTGGATGAGGGACAACTTGGAGGTGATAATATTGAAGTGATACAAATATATCTAGTTCAATCTTCAAAGCAAGTTTATTGTAGCAATATGGCTGTTATCATGTTACTTCAATTACACAGCAAAATGCATTTACTTGTCATAGCGAATTAATCTTCTGTATGAGGTGCCGACCTAGAAAGCAGAGAACAACTGACAAAAATATTCAATTTACCCTTACATTTTTTCTCCAATAAATGTTTTACTTTCAGTCTTCATTTGCTCAATAGCATTAAAAGTTAAACTGCTGTAAGAACTCCTTTATTTATTTTTTTTTTTTTTTAAGATTCTGTGTCTGCATGTACATGTCTCTTCCTTAGTCTTGCTTTATTTAATGAACATGTAAAGTCTGGTCAGCCATGAATGTGAATTGTAGCAGTATAAGATCTCAGGAAGGGAAGAGCCTGAAATTGCTGCCAGCCATCCATCTAAAGTGCAGCACACAGTCAGTACCCGTTGAAAGCAAAGGCAGTCAAGTGCCCATCTGCTTGCTTCAGAAGTATTTTTCTTTCAGAGTGGAAGAGGACACTTTAGTTAAGCTCAATAATGAACTGATTAGGTTTGTTGTGAAGCCAATAGAAATGAATAGCCTGTCGATTAACAGTCAGCTCACATGATAAAGTAAACCCACCCAGTCACAACGAGGATAACTTCTTCAGTGGTTAAGGAGTGATTTGAAGTGAAGAGTAGTATAATTTCTCAAGGGCTCCTGAACTACTGTAACAAGTGCACAGCAAAATAAAATCACTAAAGACAAAATAAAGTAAGACAAGAAGAAACACATCTTCTCGGATCCCTTAAATAATAGACTAAGTCCTCCACCACTGTTCTGAGGGAGGGTTGGCACACAGCACTAGTACAAGGCCAACATAACTTCCACTGAGATAAAAAATTGGTACTGAAGATTTTGCCTCATGATTAAACAAAAGAACAAAAAAAAAAATCTGCTCTCAAGCTTTCCTCTTCAAGCCACAGAAGACAATCAGCAAATATGATGACATTGGGCGCTACTCTGAATGAGAGATGGTGGCAGAGGTGGTCCCATGAAATAAAATGAATTTCTATCGTTCAGCTTTTAGTTAGAAGACAAAAATCTTAAAAGATCATACATCTCAAAATCTGATTTCTTTTTTTCCACCTCAGTGGTCTGGTGTACATGTGGCTGCGTGAGCCAGCCCTTCATACACCATGAGGGAGGGTGGACCCAGCCCTCCTTTCAGAGAGCTCAGTCAGGTGTGTTCAATGTTCCACTTGCATGTCTGCCACAAGCACCCCCTGATGGCACTTTGCTGAATGCTTAAATTGTTAAAAATTATGTAAGTCACATTTCATTAAGCTGTGAGCTGTGAAATATCTGATACACTTTGATCTGCGTTAGCACTGAGATTCCATTACGTAGATCAGAAGCAGTTTGCTGAAAGATATTGACAAAAAAAGCATGATAAAAATGTAAACTATTTTAAGGGATAGTGAATTAAAAAAAAAAAATCAATAGTAACAGCTTCCTATTAAACATGTAATGCTGAATATATCGATGTTTGGGGGGTTTTTACTATTTTCTACCTAGTAATCATGTACTCTACCGTATCTGTTTACAGCTCTCAATTTTTGTGAACTGTATGCAAAATAAGAATTTATATAGAATGAAAATTTCCCACAAAATACTAACCTGGCTGTTAGAAAACTGAGAACAACTTCCTTCTGAATTACTGGGCCAACCACTGCTCAACTGGCAATTTTCAGCAGCAGTTCCCATTTTACTGCAAAGTTAACGCCATGTTTCTTTATTCTTTCAAATAAATAGAATTGTCAGCTCACAAAATTAAAGATAAATCACTTACAGAGACTCTCTAAACTACTCATATCCTCCCTACTGGTAGAAAACTCTGTACCAATCAGTGATTTTTTTCCTCAGGACTGCGCAACAGATAGAAAAATTACTAAAGACAGACATATGGGACTTTGACTTACTCTTTACTTTAAGAAGGGAGAGGGGGCATTTCAGGCATTAAAGTTAAATACTAAATTTCCCTGACCCCAATCCCAGTTTATGTGTCTGAAGGGATTTAAGCAGAATTTAGCAACCTGCGTGCTGTGAACAGAATCACCCTCAGTCTGAAAGTGTGAATTAGAGACTGCAGCCACTGAACAAAAAAAAACAAAGCAACCACCTCAAATTTGTTGAAAACTGTCTGTTTTTCAGATGTTCTAAATAGGTATCTATTAACAAGACAGTACCTCAGGTCAAAGATTTCAAGGGAATGCCTGTGAAGCTCTGAGATTTGATTTTTAAAACCAGTTCCTCATCTCAACACTTCCCATCACCTAATGCATGTCTAAATGGACAATAAGTAAGCATTGGCTTTTGGCAGCTCCCTCCTCATTTTGTTGACTGAAGTGGATCCTCTCTGAAAGTGCTAATCTTTTGCCCTGTAATGTCCAAAAAGCCTAAAATCTCTTTGCATTTTTTATGGCCCTAAAATTTTGCAGAAATTTGCCTTCCCTGAAAAATATTTCTTTGTTATTCATATGCTATCACAATGCTGAAGTGTAAGGAGCTATTGATATGTCTGTCTTCAGTTTCTCCCTCTGACACAAACATTCTGCCAGACCTTGGGAAGTCACAACATCTTTTAGTCCTATCATTCATACTTCTAAATATTTTAAGTAGGATGAGAGATCTTTTATTTGATTATTTGATTTAATGTGCTCATGAAAAAGTGAGTACCGTGAGTTGGGATGGGAGCTCTCTGCCACAAAAAGTAATAATTTTCTGGCCATTCTGATACAGACTAGAGTCTTTCCAACAAAAATATAAGGTCAGATGTGCACAAGCAAATGGCACCTGTTATGCACTTATTAAAAACAAAGATTTGCTTCTCAACAACTGGAAGCTTAAAATTGCTTAAAAATAAGTTTTCTATCCTGCATATTGGCACATGTGCACACTGCACATGGAAATATACTAGAGCAGATACCAGAGCACAGACTGTTTAATCAGATTAAATAAACTAAAAGAGGATGAATTTAATTCCTATAGGTAGTGATTTCACTGGGAATTTTAATACAATTTTGAATTTTATGGCATCCTTTATTAATAAAGGTTATGAAGCATACTACATCCCTGTGTACAGTATTGCTAACTGCTGCTGACCATCATGGACTCCACGTAATTCAAACGAACAACAGCATAATAAACTGAAAAAAACCCAAGATAGCAGTAGCCAGCGGTGACCAGCAGAGACTTATATAAATTTTCATCATTACCAAAGCATGGATTTGGAGATGTTCTTTAAGGAGTTTCTTTTACAAACCCACTCTCATTCCACTGATGATTTCGGTTTTCTTGCTTTGATGACTTCTGCAGACTGACAACAAAAATATCACATCTAATATAGCATCATAAATTACTCTGAAGCTTACAGTATCAAACAAATATATCTTCATATCCATATGGTCAATCATTATCTATGGATCATTAAACTAGAAATTGAAGGAATCTTTGATTCATGAATGGCTCTTTGTTCAATTATTACCTTAAGCAATGAGGAAAATGGAACCTGAGTGAAAAGAAAGTAGAATCCACATAATGCATACTTGTAATATAAAAGATTTTTAGTCAGTATTTGATGCTAGAAAAATGAGATACTATAACATTATTTATAACTCTCAGCTCCTATGTAACTGATCATTCATAAACAAATAATTTGATATATTACAATGATTTTTACACACTCAGATTCTAAGCTTTTGATAATTTTCCAACTAAGCTTTTGCATTAATTTCCCATTTCAACATTTTATTTCTGTCTTGGACCATAAAAACATAATTGCTACCATTGAAGTCGTAGCTCTTCTATTCCCAAGAGGCCAATTCATTTTATAAATCACATACACTGTACAGCTTATTTGCCTTCATTTTCCATCATCAAATGTTAACACTACTTGAAGGAAACTCTAAGTTAGGAAAATAGCAATGAATAATGAAGATGGCTTCTATAATATGTGTTTGCTGTCCAGCGTAACAAAATGGAGCTTTTATTGGAACCCATTTCCAGAGTTGAGCTATTTGATCTACAAGCTATTAAAAAAGTAGATTATTTTTCCATGGCACCATAGGTACAGGAGAGTTAATTTCCATAACAAACAATAAGAGGAGATGAAGTAGACAGTAACTAACATGAATTGCTCCCAGGCTAGTAAGTAGTCCAATTTCCTATACATCCTCAATGTTCGTACACCCTGATCCATCACAAAAAACAGCAAAGTAAGAAAATAGTTTATAAATAATAGTTCTTTGAAAGTTTACATAGGTTCAAAATAAGTTGGTGGTAACATATATGATTTACTCAATTTGACTTTAGGCAGAAAAAATGGGTAAATTCCATTCCTACAGTATCATTTTACCTTTACAGTTGATGGTAGCCTGTGTAACACTGTTGGCTCCAAAGGTCATAGAAACATTGGGATCTGAGGGGATATATATGTTTGTGGAAGTGGTACATGGGAGTTACTGGCACAGAGAAAGAATAGGAGAGGATAGAATTTCCTCAAAACATTTTGTAACCTCATACTCACAAAATACAGGTAAAGGATCTCATCTTCATCATGCACAATGGTCACCATATGTTTTAAAATAGTCTTCATGACTAACACCAAAAAGAAGGAAGCATATATAAAAATAAATTTCCTTTCCAAAAATTATTTTATATAATCATATGGTCATTAAAAAATGATGAAAATAAGAAAACAAGGGTTTGGGGTTTTTTAGTTAGTTAACAGATATATTTTGAAGCTTTTGAAGCTTTTAAAGCTTTTAATTTCAGTGCTCTCTAAAAGCCACAATACACTTCTACTTTTCCACCACATTTGCTTAAAGAACTTGAATAAGAAAAATTTTAAACCATGTCAATATATTGTTTTTCCATCAAATTTAAGATTATAAGATTATTTACTTTACACCACTATATCACTAATACCTAGTTGGACATAATAATTTGTTTAAGGTAATAAGAACTTCCTTCACTGTGATGTAACTCCAATGAATCCTGCAGTTAATCTGTCCCTAGAAACTGACTTAGATGCAGTTTTGTTTATTTATTTTACTAAGAAAGTCACTCTAAGTAACTTTTAACTCTTTTCATATAACATAACAATTATTTTTTCATGGTGGTTTTTGAGATGAAAGGAGAAATAAAGGGGAGAAGCTGAATGAAACAACTTGACACATTCAAAATACAATTTCTCTGAAATTTGGTTAATTCAAATACGTATTTTGACAAATTTTTAAAAAATTAATTACTCTGCCATCAAAGTCTGGTTCTAGCCCCCAAATGTTCTACTTATTTCCTACTTTCTGATTTATTAAAAGAACATTTAACATTGTTTCATTATACACAATTTGTGAAATCCCAAATATTACATCCAGGTTATACTATGTTTTTCAGATGAATTTCTAAGCTTCAGGTCAAAATGTATCAAAGATAGTATTCTTTCTCTCCTTTCTGTGCTGAAGAAGCATAATAAGATATGCTTGGAGTAAATATTTGGCCCAGATAATTTTATTTTTTTTTTTCAGAATCCTTGAAAAAATCCACAAACATGAGAAAAAAAAACATTAAATACCAAATATGTTAAAAAATATTAAAAATCCCCTCAAACCACTACGACAAACAATATGGAACCTGGAAATGTTCTGCCCACCTACTGCAGTAGCCAATTACAGCCAATAACTGTTTCAGCAGAAGATACACCACTGTGTATTAATTATTAACTATGTATTAATTATTATTAATAATAATTTTTAATCAAGTAACATTTCCCCCTATTTTCTCAATGCTACAGGTTAGTTTATGACCAGAGGGCATTTTTGTTAAACTCTGAACTCCCTCTCTATCTTTATTACTGGATGTACATATGTTTGTATAGAAAAACAGGAAAGGAGATACAAAAAAGATAAATACACCTAAATAATTAAAAAGTCAGATTTCATTTTGTTCTACTTGTAGATCCCTCAGTTCATGATTTCCAGTATATTTCCATAACACTATTCACCATGATTTTTGAAACTAATCCATTTATTTTCATCCATCGATAACAACCACTACTACTATATATAAGCCACTACATTTTTCACCATAAAATTGACTTTTATTTCTAAATACCTGAGGCACTTACTTGTCCAACATATGTTTATTATCTAAAATAGAAAGCCTGTACAAAAAACTTGGCTTGTGTTGGAAGGTCACAAGTCAAGTGAAATCCTTTAGGTCCATTAAAACAGTGGTTTAAACTGAACAGTTACTATTTTCCCTGACCCATATTTTGCAGCCTTAAAGCTCTTTACATACTTTTGGTCTCTTTTATTTTATTTTTTTTTCTTCTACATTTTTCACTGGGGAATAAAAGCATCCCATAAACTTCTATATCAGTTTTTTCTGCATGCCATCTACTATTAAACCATTAGTTACCCTCTGAGAGTATAAATACTTTTCTGACTTCCCTTGCCAACCTTGCTACACTTATCCTTACATTCTACATAAATTCTTTCCTTTTAACTGTTCATAGTCTTGTATGATGGGCTTATTTGGGGACCTTTTTGTTTCTTATGGAAATAATATGATGAGCAAATATAAAATGTAAATCCTTCATAAAGCTAGGCTAATGCACCCAACAAAGCCTAGGAAGACTAAACACATTGCAAACACTGTTCCCATTACAAAAGCAGTCAGGAATGAAAACTCGAACAATTATAATCCCAACTCAATTAAACACAGCAGATAAGCAAACACTTATTTTCCCCATTAAGAATATACACAAAATCTTTCCAGGTAGTGTTTTTCACTTCCTGCTCAAGTCACCCTGATGTTGCACATACAGATCTGAACTCCTCCACTAGCTAAACTCAGTTCCTAGGAAGAAAGAAGATCAAAACCTTTTAATACTAGGTCTTTGGGTCCAGTCAGGGAGGTATGACCCTCCAACACCAGAAATTGATACCTTTCACACAAATATATTATCATAGAGTAGTGACTATTCAGTCTCTTTTGTGCTTGTAAATGGGAGAAGACGTCCATTTAGGTCAAAAAGTACTGCCAGGTGAGAAACATTGATTTAGTTATTCAAATCACACTAGTGGGGTGATTCTCTGTACATAATGTGTGCTCTAAGACAGACTTTCCTTAAAGAGCTTCAGTTCAGAAATGAAGAATGCTACCTAAATAATCAGTGTTTTCTTTCATTACTGAGGAACATATTTTCCAGAAGGTTTTTAACAGCAACTCTAAAACTTAACTCTATCTTTGTAATATTAGTAAGTTAGCAAGTTATCATGCATATAAAGTATGCTTGAATACATTTTACAAGAGCACTTATTTCTGCTTTTAAATTTTTTTAAAGCTTGTTTCTACCCACCCATCAGTTCATGAAGGAATGATAACTATTTCTTGTTCAAATCAGCACTCTGAAATCACCATATAAATAGGGCTTGCTTGAATACTATGGCAAATGATCTATGCTAAAAATCAGTAGCTTCTTTTAAGCAAGGAAATATTAACTTCTATCTTACTTTGATACTTGATAAGTTAAAAAAGATAGTAATTTGGCTCTGAGCAAGATATTCTATTTCTTTTTTTTTTTTTTTTTTTTTTGTAGCAAATTTAGGATGGCAACCTTTTCAGAACCAAAAATAATGCATGGAACTTCTTACGAGTTCTGTTTCTGAAATGAATAAAATAAGGACAATCACAAGATGAAGCATAACGTAATACAGGAGACTGAAGAAAGTAGCTCTCAACAGTAAGGTTATTATTAATATTTCACAAACATTAGCATAAACAAAAAAAAATTACACTTTTTTTTTCCTAATGTTGCATTTCAGCTCCCTAGACAAATTACTGTAATTGAACATTTGTAAGTCACCTCAAATTTTTATAGTAGCATCTAGCATTGCCAATGAAAATTGGACGATTAACTTATCCTCCATTTTAAAAAAACTTGTAATTAAAGTATAACAAGAATATCCTGGGGTAAAAAACAAGCACCTTTATAAACAGGATGCCAGGAAGTACAGGGAGCACAATCTATAAGATATTCTAGAAGAACCCAACTCCTCTGTACACTTATTTCAGTGTGGATGACACTGGATCCCACGATGCACCTAACACTTTCTCCCTGCTGTTCTACAGTTTTCTTTCTGGCACAATAAATTGCTACAGAGCACATCAGGGGAGGCAAGAGGGCACTGGAGGGTGGAGGGAGCTCTATAAAACAGAGAGGAGAATACATCACTCTGAGAAGACGCCACACTGCTTATGAAGGAAAGGTTGTACAGAAGGCTGCCTTTGCCTTCACTGCCAGTCTTACTTTTTTTTCAACTCTCAGCATCCTTACCTCCTTCTTTAAGACCTTCATCTATGAGATCACTCCTTCTCTCCATCCTTTTCTTTCAAGTTCATTACTTCAAAATAAATTCCAGTGCTTTAATCACTTCTGGAGACATAAGCTGTTCTTTCAATATACAAACCAGACAAAACCATGCATTCCCACTCTTTCTAAATCATAGGGGAAATTCACTGCACCTTGGCAGATGGCTGGTTTATTGCTGTTTTGCACTCTGAAAATATACTTTCTAATACATTTTGGAAGAGATATTTATAGTAGTGAATCTTATCCTGGACTTTCATGCTGGAAAGTCCATATAGAGAGTGATATATCCTTTTCTGATATATGCATACATCTTCCATTCATTGCAATTGCATAGTAGAAATCTGGCATCTTTAGCTCTCAACTTGAGTGGGGGGAAAAGCTGTCCAGTGTCAGACACAAAGTAGACTCACACTTACAGAGTTTGCCAAGAGAATGCTACCCGAGTAATACCCTTTCATAGCTCTTCTGTTTCTTCCAATCCCATATTTTCTTCTGGCTTTTTCAGTATTTCCCCTCAGCCCTGACTGAAGGCTTCCCAAATCCTCTTGACAGCAGCCAAGAAGCTCTGTCTTCTATAATCAGTAAGTTCCTTGCTACTTTGTTCCTTACATTGAAGATGTTTGTCTGTTATCACTGACTGCAATCCGAAAAATGATGTGCAGAGACTTGAAACAGTCTATCATTCCCCGTTGAGCAGGAACTCAGCTATATTTTCACACATGCAGTTAAGCAGCAGATGTGATTTGTCACTGTGGTCAAAACCATTGGTACAACAAGAGTAAATGCGATGTGAGTGCTTGCTATGTTAACAACTCAGATGGGGTGAGAATGGTTATGTGACTATCAGTCAGAGCATGACCCTAGCCACTACACCATTTTGATAGCCATCTCACAGATGGATCCTATGGCTTTTTTGAATTCAGTATCTTCATTGAAGGCTGAAGGTTGTCAAATACATATAGAGTGCTGTAATCACCCAGATGATTTATAAATTTGGCAACTGTGTATTCTTCTTGTGCTCTAGAGTGTTTAATTTGTTTGGGATACAGGAGTTTTATGCGAAGAAAAACCAGAGTCTCATTTTGTGATGCCTGGCAAGCTATATATCAGAGGGCCAAAAACTTCAAGTCAATGCCATAACTCAGATTACTCAAGGATCTGTCTTTCATAGCATTATACAGGCCAGAGATTTCTGGATCCTCCTCCTTACCATAATTCTCTTATAACACACAAAGAGTACATGTGACTAGTCTGTACACATCCAGGGAATGTGGACTAGATGTGTAATATAATTATTTAACAGAATGAAATGCATCCATTGAACCACTTCCTTTTGAAATAAGACTTAAACCTCTAAGCCAAACAACTGAGAAAAGCTGTACTTAGGTAACTCTAAAAAGTGAATCTTGTCAGGTTTCCACCAAAGTCCACCTAGTGACAAAGCAATTTTTAGAGAGCATATCCTCTATTTTGTATAATCTCCTCCTTCCTATAGACAGACATACAGTTATGTGTTCAGAAACTAGACTGATTTCTTTTCTTTTTGATATAGGAAGACTACACCAGATGATCACACAGGATAAGAATTCCATCACTACATTCTAAGCAGAAGATGTTCCTTATCAAAGCATATTCAGATAAAGACATTTTTGCATAGACAAGGTATATAAGCATCGAGTATATTTTACCCATATATCACCTATATACTTGTAACTTTTCTATAAAGAGATAAACACAGACAGGGTTTGCAAATCTTTGCAAACACATTTCTTATTTTCCTGAAGCAAGGTAAGAGCTCTTGAATATTTAAAGAGTTAATTAGATGTTCCTGTACTCTTTTTTGTCTGTTTTCTCTGTGCAGTGCCATGCAAAATTCAGGGATGATTCTACTTCCTGACGTAACAAGCAACATCTCGTGCAGCTTAACAAGCTGGGTAAAAATTTCAGAAGTATACATCTGACTTTGAAGCCCAAGTTGCACTAATGGTCAGAACAGAGAGGCTGCTGCTGCTCTGTCAGCATTTTTATAGGCTTATTAGTTACTCATTCCCTATTTTGTCCTGAAAATTCATCTATTATTTGTGACGAAGTTGAAAACTAGTAGCAAGTTTTGATTCTAAGAAAAAAATAAACTTGATGATGCCTAAATTTGATTGAAATGTTTTTTTGGACATTGTTCTTTGTAAACAGAGGCTTTGCTTTGTAGAGCAGTGTCTGAAGTTTTTTGGTATGACTTGTAAACACTCAGTTAATATGGTTGTAATTTATTTATAATACTTCTGTGCTTCAAATGCAAACTTCAAAATCTCTCTTGGAGAATCAGAGTACAAAACAGAACTGGTTATAGTTGCAGAAAAAGGCAAGTATCTTTAAAATATGATTAGACAACCAAATTTGACTCATAAGTTACTATCTGTGTTTGCCCCCATCTTCAACACTGTGAACAGCTCTTGTCCCCCTAGCAAAGACAATAACAAAAAATCAGAGAAGGGAAGATGATTACAGGAGTGTTATGCTTTCAAGTATAGAATGACTAAGTAAACAAGGACTTTTCAGACTAGAACAGAGGTGACAGGTGCCAGGCTGAAAAGAAATGCTAAAAGATGGCACTTAAAATAAGGAATAATTGCCTTGTTGGACTCTTTGCCAGAGGACATAGTAGATTCTAAATTTTACATGGACTCTAGGGAAGACTGAAAAACCTAATGGAAAAGAAATCTATTTAAATTTGCTAAATGCATCTAGCTCAGTCCTAAGGCAGGGAAAGCGATCAGAGGAAGAACCTTACTTTTACCTTGTTTGTACTCTTCCCTAAGTGTTCACATATGGCAGCTGCTGGAAACAGCATACTGAGTTGAATGGTTCTTTGCTCCAACCAAGTACAGCCTTTTTTATCTTCTTATAATCCTAAACTCACTCTTCCTTCCTTTGTATTCAGTGGAAAACTTATTTTGTCTGCACTGAGTTACATTAGGTGCTTAAACAAATTAATATCTTCACAATACTTGAAATCTTATTTCTTCCTTGCTCATGTCCTAATGGGATAATTTCATTCTGAAGGACAAGTCACTGACAGACAATCAGGTATTTCTCCTTAACTCCTCTTTTTTTTACCCTTTTTTTTTTTTTCTCCTTCAAGCTATTAGTTCGGAAGAGAAATGCCAGTAGAAATGTGGTAGCTATGGGACTCCAAAATGTCCAGCCCTAATTCATCTATGTTAGAGTATATGCTTGAGGAAAAATGGGCTAAGATCCATGTCCCTCAGACCTGTAATATCTTCTCTTTTTATCAAGTGGGATTGAATTTATAACTGTAGGGATCTCAAGAGTAATCTTCTCATACCCACTCCTCTTGCTGGTGGCCTAATGTTAGCTAGAAAAGACTGGAGGCAAGAGAGCTATAAGCTGGCTCATACACATTAAAACAGACATACATTAGCTTTAAGAGCCAAAGAAAAACTCTACTGATTTTAAAAACCACTTATTCATTGAGTCTCTGAGGACTGGGTTCTAAAAAGCCAATATCAAATTTGGGCAGAACAGCAAAACACCTGTAATTCTGTTGCACTGTAATTTCTCTAACATCTGCTGCAGAAAACTTGCCAAGAATAAGGAAACCTCACTTTGGACAATTCAACTCAGAATCCTCTTTATAAGGTGACTCTATCATAAAGAAAGTCTGTGACAGGAGACCAATGTAGGATTACAGCTGACATGGCTACAAATTCAAGAGATAGAAAGGATAGAAAGGATGCCTCTGGAAAACATCTCAGCCCTCATATGCAGTTTTATGCAAGTATATCCTTTGCAGTTCCACCTGAAGTTTAGGCTAATTAATTTCTTCTTTTATCTTGCTTGAAAGGTCATTTCAAATTAAGTTCAGGGGGTTTTATTCACATTATTTTTGTCTATTTGCCTTACTTGCTTGGTCTACATATAATATTTTCTAAATAAGTTCTAATCTTGTTGATCTTAACTAGATCTTCTGTTCAGATGGTCTGTACCAAAACACAAGCAGCATTGTGCACTCATGCAGCAGAAAAGGTAGCCAAGGAGTGCCATGCACTTTAACAGAAAGAAGGAAATGAACCAATTAGGAAAAAACCAAACTCCTACTACCTTGTCAAACTACTTTACTTTCTAACATATTGGGTGACAATCAACTTTGATGATTCTGATTTAAACCTTTATTTCAATTTCAATTGTGCAGGTTTTAAATTCAAGGATATTATTTTTAAATGAAACTGAATTGAAACCACTGGGGCTTCTTGATTTCACCATTTGAAAGCAGAGCAGGCATCATCCTTTGTTATTGTGTTCTGCAAAAAAAATAACTCCACTGGTGGCAAGTCTCTTCAGAATGTGACTACATTATCACATCTGGGACATGTACTGAGTTCCAGGATTTGGGTGCAGGATGTAGCCATGAGATAAGTCTAGACATGTAGATTCAGAGCTCATATAAAAGTACCCTGAAAAGAAACCAGCCCCAGGAATACGCTGCCAGAAGTTCAGCACATAGGTATGGACACAGTCCAAAATATGTGATTTTTCACAAAACCGTAGCAGGCATGCTAAGCAAAAATCCTTTATCATTATGATTTCAGTCAGGTCTTCAAAGAGAGCTGTAAATCTAAAGCTTAGCAACCACTTGGCCTGTCTTTCAATCTTTTAAACCTCTGTGATCTATTTTGCTATCAATAGGTTTTTCACTATTCAGGTGCCCAAAGCACAGAAATAGTGCCCAGCTAGTTCTTGCACAGCTTTTAGATAAAGATTCAATATCTTTCTTTATTTAATATCAGAGCAGAGACTGCCATACTGCCTTGTAAGAGAATAAAGTAGTAATGTAGTTCAAGTGCCAGTCAGTATTCTCCCTTTGTGTTTTTGATTGCAGGCTGATTACACAACAATAATGAGAGCTTTTATTTATTTATCTAAATGAACAGAAGCCAACACACAGAAAACAAAAGAGGTTAAATCTTTAAAGAGATCTCTTTTCCCGGTTGTAATCAGGCTGTGGACAGAGCTCCTTCAACTGCAGAAGGAAAGGAGGAGGGGCATATGGGGGGAACGTAATGCATTGCACAGGATGAGTTTTACAGTAGCTGTCTTCTGGCTCACCTCCCAAATCTTATGCCACCCTGTCATCAAGATGAAGTCTCTGCCCCACACTTACATTTCTCCTGCAGAAAAAAGGCTATCTAACCTCAGCTGTTGCAGCCCTGCTCAGCATCATTATCTTCAGTGCTACTACGCCAATTTACAGTGGTAAAGCGACTGGATTTTGAGGATACACATGTATGGCTGTTCACTGCTTATTCACAGAAAATAAATAAAACCCCCAATGCATAGAAGATATGTGAAAAAAATTGAAAACAAAGAATACAAGTGATGAGACGTAGGATTTTGTTACATAAAATTATTTCGCTACAATCTAGTTTCATAACACTGAAGCAGGAGACCTAGAGATTTTGCAAATGACATCCCAGTTTTAAAGTATTTCATTTGAAGTGCTTGGAAATAGAAAGCTCTCATATCCCTCACTCTTAACGTTTTGTTTTTAGTAGTTCACAGACATACATATTTTATGCATCCATTCCTAATGCAAATCTGTGATTTAAAAAATAAATTAAAACCAAAGCTAACCCTCCAGATGTTACATTCTGAGATCTAATTTGTCATTAAACAAACCACATATGATGCCAGTAATTTTCACTTTTGTAAAAAGTGTTTAATTATAAAATTAAATGAAGCTTCTTTACAGAACCAATTGTGCTATTCTCCTTTGCAGAAACCTGAAATGATAGCCACATTGCACAACAGCTAACATAGACTACTATCATTACAAACATTACAGCAGACAATTGTTAACATGCCAAATTTTTGCATCCTTGCAGATGTCTACATTGTTCAGACCTCTACAAAGTATTCTGATCTTACCCCTTTTTCTCCCTGTTGTTCATCTCAAGCTGCCACTGCCTTTTCATTCACACTACATGCTTCCCTCCTCTCATCCCCACTATCAGCCCAACTCCTTGAACTTGGCCTTGTACATACCATGCCTTGCATTGGCATATTTCACTGGTTCAGAACTAAAATATTAAGGATCTACAATGGCATCTTTCACCAACCTAAGAAATTAAGGGAGGGAGCCTCCAGCCTCCTTAAGACACATGAATGAGGCCCCATAACAGCATTTGTTTTGATCAGTATCAGAATCAGTGTCTAGCCTTTGTGCTGATTCCAGCCACAGCTATCAATCTGAACCAGCACCAGAAGCTGTGCAGAAGTCAGTTCTGTCAATTTACTTGTCTGTTCCCGAGTTCTGCTGTGTCATATACTTATAGCTTGATGAGCTAAAATATTGTGTTTCTAACATTCCAGAAAATTACCTTTTCTTTTACACGACTATATATCCCACATCTGGGCATTTTCAATCTTTTAAGAACATCAGTCAAGGTCATGGAAGTTGTGTGATTATCTCATATGTCATGAGGTCAAAAGTACTTTCAAATGTTATTTTTTAAAATGCCTTCTCATTTCTGAGTCTGTAGGGTCCTCGAAAGTAAGAGATTTCCAAGATTTTTACCCACAAGTTAGGAATAAGCAATAGGCTTCTAGTTTATATTTGTGGCTGCACAGCAAAGGTGACACTCCTGAGGGCCATCACATGGCAGGGACGTTCTGGCATGTATCTTCTCCTCCAGTTATGTCCTTTTGCTCTGCTGTGCTGGCAGCAGTGAAAGACATAGCAAAAAAAAAATAAAAATCTGCTAAGCCTTCTGATGAAAAAAAGAGATCATTCTTTCCACAGCCTAGAGTATGCCCTGTGAGCACAATAAAAATATTCTATTTACAGTGTATTTTTGGCAATACTAAACTGCAAAAATTAAAAATTCTAGGCTATAACCTATCCTGTATTGATGGCTACTTCTGTCAATGCATAATATGAGCTAGCATATCATCATGTTTTCCTAGTGCCAGCAGATACTGACCTCAGTTAGAAATACACACCCCCAAAAAATGTGATTCTATATACATTCAGGCAAGAGATATTGCTACATATTGATTAAAACTACTATTTTTTCTTCTTGATATAGCTTTTGTGTTGGTATCAGGACATCAAAGAACATCCTATCATTTGGTCCTAAAAAGATGATCACATAACAGCAGGATGAGAAGTGATGTTGTGCCTTGGTATTCATAGTTCAAGAGTCAGAGTTCTCATTCTGACATGAAAACCAACTATTTTTGATATACTAATCTCCTGGGTAAAGATCTTAGGCTACTTTTACAATCCTTTTGCAGTAAGAATTGAATGGTCCATTGTTGTAACATATAGTCTCTGTGGGTACTGAGTGTAGAACATAAGGAGTGCTCTTGAGTCCAGAGGTAATGTTTAATACGATGTGCTAATTTAAAATACATTAGCACTCTCTGCAGGATCTCTAGAATGTCCATCACCCAGGAAATGTTTCTATTTAACAGAATTACAATGACATAGATTTGAGGTATCACTGAGGATTTCTTTTTGGAGAAGTACACCCGTAACTCAAAGTCAAAAGACATGTAACCAGTATATGTCATTTGCTAAAAACATTTAAAATAGTTTAACATTTGTTTATTTAAATTCAACACTCTCTAGTCAATTAAACAAACTTAGATTTCTAATAGGGCTAGTCTTTTCTTCTTTCAGTAAATTTTGTCTCTCTCCAAATTTTGGAGAGGTACAGCTAACAAAATTTACAGGTGAACTTACTTAGATGAGTGAATTTTTATATCAAAATAAAAGCAGAATATTCAAACTTCACTTGTAAATAAGATCTACAAGAATAAAATATGATAAAATATGGTTAAATTAATTTTCCTTTATGTGTTTGCCAGTGTTTTCAGTGCTATGAACAGATTTGCCTCAGAGCAAGAAACCTATTAAGCTGCTGGCAATTTTGTCGCAGTTGAATTCATGAAGGGTGCAAAAGACACTGCAGATTTGGTTTACCACAGAATTCCAGCTAGGAGCTATTCACAGTAATAATGATTACAACTGTGAACGATATGCATTTTTTTGGATGAAGGTATTTTTTTTCTTATTTTAAATAAAAAAGGTGTATACAACTATAGCAATAAAGCTGCATCAGAGAAAATAAGGTTAAATTCTTTTTGTTGGTATAAGATGACATTCTGAAGTGTCTGTTGGAGTTTGCAACCACAGTTATATTCTGACTACTTTCTCTAATTTGTGACTTTAAGAAATTCTGATGGATTCCTACTCAAAATGCCTGCAAGTATGATTTCTATTTTTAAAGCAACAGAAAGAAAATATAATGAAACAGTTCATCAAATTTACTCTTGATAAACAAATATATCTTTCTAAAACAGATAAAAAGAACTCTTATAGTGAAACTACAGAATCAAAAAGAGGAACATAGGATGATCAGTCTCAGAAAACTTTCAGCTAAAATGCCACACTAAGAAATAAAGAAGTTCTTGATTTGCAAGGAAAGCAAGCCACAACCTAAACAGTTCCCAGTAAGCTTCCTACATCAGAGCCTGTTTTAAGTTCTAAATTCAAAAAAAATTATTGTATTTGCTGAGAGCCTTCATCACCTTCAAATCTTTGTGCAATTCACTGCATATATTTTCTGTGTACGACTTAGTTCAGCACTATTGACGTTGCTTGACTTCCAGCATTTTGACTCTTTCCCAAAATTAGCAGAATTTTAGGAACTGGGCGATATGCATGCACAACATTTATACTACGCTAGACTGTACTTGATTTTAGACAAAAGGCCAAGAAGTCCCTCACTACAAGAAAAACATTGAGGTGCTGGAGCGTATCCAAAGAAGGGCAATGAAACTGGTGAAGGGCCTGGAGCACAAGTCTGAGGAGGAGCAGCTGAGGGAGCTGGGGTTCTTTAGTTTGAAATAAAAAAGGCTGAGGTGAATTTTATCATAACTCTATAACTATGTGAACGGAGGTTGTAGCGAGGTGGGGTCAGTCACTTCTCCCAAATAATAAATGATAGAACAAGAGGAAATGGCCTCAAGTTGTGTCAGGTAAGGATATGAGCAAAAATTTCTTCACCAAAGCGATTGTCAAGCATTGGAGCGGCCTGCCCAGGGAAGTGCTTGAGTCACAATTCGTGGAGGTATTCAAAAAATGTGAGAGCATGGCACTTGGGGACATAGTTTAATGGTGGACTTGGCAGTGCTGGGTTGCCTTGATGATCTTAAGGGTCTTTTCCAACCTAAATGATTCTATGACTATACTGCAAATTATTATGTTTAAGGATAAATTGCAAGTGACTCATGGAAGCAGATTGAGATTTGAGCTATTTAAATTCAATTTCCATCACACCCATAGAATCCTCTATAAACGCTATATAAGTTACTGAATTTTAGTCAATAAAATATAGAAGCTAACAGAAATTTACCATTTAGACTACGAGATCTTAAAAGTTATGGACAATTTCTCCCACTATAAATAATACATCTCTAATAGTAACAAAAAATTAAATTAAAATGGAGTTACTAAGTGTTCACTGAAAACACAAAATAAAAGTCACTAAGCACAAAAGTAACTGCAAGGCATCTAAATGTGGTTAAAATCACCTTTTCATGAGGTTATTGCATCTGCTTTCAGTTAAAAACTGTTTGTGTATCTAGCTGATTCTGTTTCAGAAATCCAACAAAAGCAAATTGGTCCTATTTGTACCTGTTTTGCAGGATACATTATAGAGCACAAGTAGTAATAACTTAACAACACATTTAATAGCAGTTTTTCTAACCTGACCCTATAGAGTTTTTCTAAACTTGAATAACATCTAACCATCTTTTTTTTATAAATGATATATTTACATTTAACTTCCAAGGAAATGTAATTTTTTTTCTTTTCATTTTGCCTGCACCTTTAAATCAAAAAGAAAATGTCACCTATATTAATTTAAGAGGCAGTAAAGCAATGATATATATATTAGCTGTTCAAAACTGTACCTTTAACTTCTAAACTTCTCAAGGGAGATTCTTCAAAGGGTGTTATGAGTCTGTTGCTATGCAGAGCAAACTGAGCTAAATGCAGATGAAGCAGATTGCTGGCAAACACTTCCAACAAACTGTGAACAATGAAAACCAGAAACCTTTGTATATTGTCCAGCCTGGCTCTTTACTAATCATTCTATTCACTTCATGTATTAAGGCTATTAAGGCGTGGCTATTATCAGAGAAAGATGGAATACAAATAAGTAAATTCCTACTCACTGAAATCAACGGGAATATTCATTATGTATTATTTGCAAATGTACCCTGGAGGGATTTAGAGGTACAGACATACATTCACGTAACAGCAACCTAAAAAATTCCTAGTATATCAACAAAGCCAGGGTATTTTCACGTAGGTTTGCTCTTTTCTTTCAGTAAATAGAAGAAAATTCATCTTAGCCTAGCCTGCTATTAAAGAGTGTTATAAAGGTTAGTAATTAGGTTGAGGAATAGATGAGGGCTACACTCATACTTTTAAAAGTATGACTAACTGATAGTATTATGTCTATAATACACAAGTTTTCATATCACCTCTATTTTGCTCAGCAACAATGCAGTTCATTCTTTAACATGAAAAATTTATTATTGCAGAAGTAAACCTTTCTTTCAAATGTCACCAAAGGATGCTGGCAGTTGAGAAATCATCAATATTGAATCTATACCCAGCAGGCAAAGCTGCATCCTATAATTGAAAAGCTTCCTTTGGTGCCAACAATTGTGTTATAGAGCTACATTGGTTAATAGTTATCCTGTTACAAATTAACACAGCTTGGGAATACAAAAGAATAACACTGCTTTGAAGGAAAAAAATCAAAATAAATACAAAGCAAACTTCCTTTTAACTTCTCGTTCCATCAGTACTCATTTGGTATTTTGAAACAATGTTCAGCTGATCTGTTAAAGTGAATAATAAAGTCTGTTATTCAGGCATTCACAGTGCATGACATGTCAGCTCATTAAGACCTAAATATTCTAACACACATTTTAAAGTCTGTACTCCTCAGTAGCTGAATGTTTTGTTTCTCCTGTTTCTCAGTTCATTTCTGTGTACCTATCCTAGTCCTCACCACCCCTGAGATTACGTTCCTTGAAATCAAGTGGCAGCTGTAGGATGTAATTTATGAAGAGAACATACTCAAAGATCCTGAAACATAGAAGAAGGTTCGAAAAGTAACAAAATTAACATTTCAAACTAAGATTCAGAAAACACGGGAAAAAAGTCTATTTCAAGGCAACCTGTAGGAAGAAAACACAAAAAGGTTTTAAAAAAAGTCTAAAGAAAATGTAAGCAATTGCTCTCTTAGAAAAGCAATTAAGAAGGAAAATAATACTGGATTTCACAGATACAAGTATGCATTAATTATCTCTGACAGTCCACCTTTTATCATGCTCCTGGTATTAGTTTCCTCTCAGTTTTGTACATAGCATTTATTCCCTGTGAACAACCTTTCAGAAAATAGCTGGAGATAAATAGTGTCAAAGAATTTGCAATAGACAGCAGCATTTTTTTTACAACACACCTTGTTGTTCCTATCATAATGGGTATTTTCCATGCAGCTCTCCCAAAAGCCAAAGTTGGGTTCAAGAATCAGAAGGTCAAAAAAAATTTACCTGCGAGAGTACAGTGACATGACCTAGGATGACCTAAAAAGCAAAAGCACATGCTGCACAATCATTCAGCAGTCACTAACAGGGGCAACACAGGGCTAACACTCTCCAGAAAAAGAAAACCAAAATCACACACAACAAACAAACAAAAAAACCCAAAACCAAAACAGAAAAAACCCACCAAAACCCAAAAAAACAAAACCCAACATTAAACCTATTTCACAATTAAATATCACATAAAAAAGACTTAAAAACATGCAAACTTTTGCTTTACAACATCCTGTAGTTCACAGGAGAGATAAAATCAGGTCTTATTCTTGCTATGTTTAAGGTATATCCCAAGCATATTCTTCTAAATTAAATAAACAAAAAAAAATCAGTTAAACCTGCAAAACTCTGCTGCAGAACACTAGATGCAACTGAGATGCACCTGCAGTTGGTTATAGATCTTTGCAGCAATAAGGATGCTGAACTACCTGTGCCTCTGGATCTGATAGATGCTGCCTGTGCCAGCCCACATTCAGCAAAAGAGATCCAGAGGGCTTCAGTTATTCCAGTCATCTTGATTATGAGTCTTAAAAACAAAATAAATTAAACACACTATAGAACATTCATGGTCACTGCAACTTGCTTACCTACACTTAAATTTAAGAATATTCTCTGGGCCAACTATCAGTCTCTAAAAAAATTCCAGGGTGTAGTTCAGGAACTAGAAGAGGCACTATTCTAAATACACAATTTGCATATAGCTAACATGTTTATAGACTAAGAGACTTCAAAATTAGGGATTGAACCAGCTGTCCCAAGAACTGAATGGGAAATCACCCTTTCTGTTCTAGGAATATAGCTGTTTTGTGGTCTTTTACTTAACACCAAATGTACTTACTGTGGATCCAAGGGCAGACAAATCAGGTCTTGCTATCAATACTTTCTGAAAAGTAACAGTGGTTTCCATATTCAAAACAAACAAAAACAGATGTATTTTTTAATTTTAAATACATACACTTGACCATATCACAAAGTTTTGTGATATCCTAAGTGGTGAAATAATTTTGGGGAAAAAAAAGAATAACACAAATGTATTATTTTACTAACAACAGCTTTATTTTATGCAGGATGTTTCACAAAATTTTGTTTGGACAGTGTATGCACTGGAACTGCTCAGACACAGAAATCTACTTACATGTAAGACCATACACATATAAATCTAGATTCACCCTACTTCATTTGAAATCTGTCAGTGGGCATCTAAAGTAAGAGTTCCATCACTCTTGGCTTTTGAGTATTTAAAAAGAGGGAAGCAATATCTGATTTACCTTTGAAGGTAGCATTCGCTTTCCATTGATTCTAGAGTGACAAAACTCCTTATTTAGGTATGAAAGTTAAATTACCTAATATGAAATAGATTATTTCAGGTCATGTTCATAAACTCCACAATATCTTTCTCAGTAAAGGCAGTAAACAAAGCGTTGAATTTATACCAGTATAAATTTAGAGCCTTTCAGAAATTATTCTCTTATAGACAACTGTGAATGAAATCAGACTGTCCTTGTTTTCCTCTATCACATATAACTCTCAGCATATTGTCAGCTCAAAAGATGTATAGTTTAATTTAAAACAGTATAATTTCAGCAACATGAAATAGCACTTTCCCATTATTAAGTATTTTCTGAGACAGCATGAGATTACCCAGACACATCCTTTATGAGAATAGTGTTGATCACATATCAGCAAATTTCTCTTCACTGAAGAAAATCAAAGTTCTGACATTTGAAAATTGTACTTTGTAGATTATTTTGAATATAGAGCAATTTTATTTTTTTACATTATTAAAATACATTTCCTTTTGTCACCAAATAACAAGAATGGTAATCTTTCATGATCATTTGAGGTATTTACTTCCTTTAATTTCTTCTGTTTTGGAATAGTCAAGCTAACTAGTTGATAATAGTTTACTGACATTGGATGATAGTATTTTGTTCCTGTTGAAATCGATAGCACAACTTTAACTGAGATCAGCATGGTATCATTCCACTTATGTTCCAAATCTGAGCAGCTCTCAATTTACAGTTTTGACTCATAACTCAGAATCAATAATATTCCACAATATGGAAATATGGAATTTGAGACTGTGTCTCCAGACAGACTCTTCACTTGGAAGACAGCCCATCCATTATGCAATTTAAACAAAGGTTTCAGTCTGAACCGAAGCTAAAGGGGAGTCTAGAGAAAGGAATGAAAGCTTATGTTGCTCTGATCACTCTGATCACAGAACTGTTAAGATCCAGTACTCATCCTCTTGAAGAAAATTTGTGTAAATAAAAAGAAATAATTTTGATAAATTACTGTCACCTAAAGAAATATCACAGTTTCTAATTACAAAACATTACAACATATGGAACCCAGCATATGGACCACTTGCAAAAGGGGTAACTTTTTTAACTTCTAGAAATATTGAGATCACATGTTTTCATCCTTAAACTTGAACTACACACTTTAAATGTTTTTAGGAAATGCAGTATTATATTCCAGTTAATGTATGTTTATGTTCACCAAATAAATAGTATCTCTAATAATGGAAATAACTGACTGTAGGGTAGACAGAAGTCTGCTAGTAGTCATACCATTTGTTCAACAGCAAGTGAAACAAATAAAAAAAAAATTCTGACCCACGACTGCAGCTTTACAAATCAGTTAACAAAAACTTTATAGAACTGGAAAAGAAATTTTTGTTTAAATTCCATTTTAACACAATCAGAATAGTATTACACCATGAGTTGTGCTATATATTTTACATAATTGAGGATCTTGTACAGAAATTAAACTCCAGATCTGGCAAATTAACTGTTCAAACATAAATTTGATGAGGACTGCATGCCAACTGTGTGTTAAGAGGGTGAAAGGGACAAATCTGACCATGATACTGAGGCTCATCTACACAGATGTTGCTCTAGCAAAAAGCCTATTGGGAGAGACTATAGATTTAAGCTATTTGATAGAACTCTGAATGCCAAGACCTATGTGCGTCTCCCCAGGGCCAATGTCACTTAGTTACAAAGCAAGTAAATAACTGACATATTTTCCTTGGTGTTTATTTTTCTTATGCTTCCAAATATGATTCAGAGATAAGCATTTAAATTAAGCCTGCCTTTTTAAAAAAATACATCAAAATCTTAGCTGTGTCATAATTGGACAATTCAAACCACAATATAGTACAAATAAGTATCAACATTTAACAGAAGCAGATTAAGGAAGCAAAGTTAAGATAAAGTACTGAGACTAGTTTTCATAAGCAGAACACTTTTCAATACAATGTACCTAAACAGGCATGCTTTTCAAAAAGGTCAAACAATTCTCAAAGTTTACTGACAGTCTTAAACACTACTATATGGAGAAAGGGGAGGTTAATGTCTGTGTCTATGTGGTGACCATTCCTCCTCTGGATTCTAGTGACAAGAGAATAACTCTGTATACCCACAAATCTTACCTTCAGTTGCCCTAAAACATCTGAGAGAGCAAAGCCTTTTTATTTGTTCTGGTTTAGAGTGTAAATTGTGGAAATAGAAGGTGAATGCTGAAATTTATTCTATCAAGTACAAACTGAACAGACATCAGTACTTTTTTTTTAACATACAATCAAAAATGGCTTCAGAGAGAAGTCAATTCGAGAGAATGATACTTGTTTCACTAAAATATCAATGTATATTTACCTGTTTAATATTTCTTTTAACATGGCACTCCACCTAGCCAAGGGTGAAACACAGGTCTGAAGGGGAAAATACAACTACCTCTAGTAAAGGACAGGTAAGTTATTGTAAGTGAGACCACAAATTATCAATAGCTTTATCATGGTAGAGACCTCTTTTCACATATTAATGACTGCCTGAGAAAGAGCTATTTTTATCTAGGTCGTAATGAAATATCCCAATGTGCTCCAAAGGATGTGAAATGTACATATGGGAGGGACAAAACAGTGGAGTAAGACAGGGACATAATACTAAGATTAGAAGAAAAGACAAGAACTTCTATACACTAAAAATTAGCAAGGGTACCTGTAATCTGTACGAAGAAACTCACTGCACTTTTGACATTGCCTAACGTTTACCACCCAAATAAACAGCACTTACACGCATATTTCAATACAATAAGCCAAAGCTCTGATTCCAGCTCCCACAAACCAAAGCATATTTCAGGACAATTCCATTTGTAATGAAAAACAAACGGTAAAGGAAATAGATGTCTCTTTGTGATCTGATTTACACATCTGCAGACATTTACAATATGCATGCATTTCCAGGGAATACTGAGCAAGTTAAATTGGGAAATGGGAAATTTTTTTCTTAATGGACATGTGAAACAAAGAGTGTGACTCAAGAAGAAAATAAGCTGTGACAAATACATGTCTATCCTATCAGGCCTATCTGTTTCCAAACCAAAATCATAGTACAGGATCATGTTAAAGAAACACCAATCATTATAAAAATCAGACAACTTTGGAAATAGTTTACTGCAGGGAAACATCACTCAAATGTGAGGTGGCTTAGGGACAGGTGATTTTCAGATCTCTCCCCTTGCTGCAAGAAGACCTGAGGTTAGCAATGGCTGTCCTTCAGAAATTCATTATACAGACAAGCAAAACATCCCTCAGCAACACAGACCTACAGGTTTATCTGAGGTCTTCTAAATCTCAGACAGCCATTTTATGCAAACATCAGCAATAAGCCATGGCCAATGACATCTGGTCCCATGGCCATTTGCACTGGTCCCAAGGAAATTACGCACAAGAATCACCAGAGAAAAGTGTTACAACAAAGAAGGATGGAAGAGTCTCACTCGAAAAGAGAAAATCTATGCAGAACCTCTCAGACAAGAGGTACAGGAAAAAGCAGTGCAAGAAGCCAATATGTTAATAACCTTCAAAATTAGGTTATGTTGAGCCAGGTCAAAACTACACAAAATCTTCTCCAAATTTAACTGCTCATTTGGGGAATCTTGCTAGTTTCTTAGATTTTGTCCCATTTCTTTTTCTCCAGATAGTTTACTTCAGGCTCACAAAGGGTACCACATTATCAGGCATAGAGAATTAAGTCTTCTCTTTCATCAAACTTCAAAACCCAGTTTAAGTACCACATCCCTGCGCTGAAGGAACCATATCCTACAATGAGATTTCATATCCACATCAATTTCAATCCCAGGCCTCTCTGCTCAGTCTGTAAATAAGGAACTAGATTTACTCAAATGTTCTGTTTCCTCCTGCTGAAGGGATGCTGAACAACCTTAAATCTTAGCTTATGTTTATTTTGCACCACTATAGTGACCAGTGAGACACAGACAGAATGCATAAGTAAACCTGTCCAAGGGCGCCAATTATCACCACTGGGAACAAGACCAGTTTAACAAGTATAATTTCATATAAGCCATCATACAATCATAAAATGGTAAGTACTTTCAGGAACTAACCACTTGGGCTGGAATCAGACTGGTGAGCTGGAGGTGAAAAGCTCTCTGTTCTATTACTAATCCCCTGAGCTATAGAGGCCCCAGATTGTAGTTCTGCAAAGGTTCACACAGCTTTTTTTGAAAGGCAGCAAAAGTAGTTACGATTTCTTTTTAAAGAAAAACAAATCAAAACAAAACAAACAAAAAATCCTCCACAGTTTCAAGAACAGTTACTTTTTTCTTAAAATAATCTCTCTGAAAGTAGCAGACTGTACACATTTTACAAGAATAAACAAACTTCTATAGTATTTATCCACAAATTGGGAGTCAGAGATCATTAGTGCAAATTTCTGCTGACCAGCAGCATTTATTCTATAAACTTTGGGTATCCTAAGTGGTCCATCAGTGAATAACAGATATCCTCAATTTGTCTAATCTCTTCACGTGGCATGTTTTTTTTCCAGGCATGAATGCTACTTGGTGAAATTTCCCCTTCATAAGGAAGATAGAAAAGACCGGTGGAGGTGGCAAATAATATTTGGTTTAAGCTAGCGGGAGGAAGAGGAATACCAAGAAAGGCAAAAATTGTTTCAGCCGTCTTCTGAGGAAAGTTCACAATATCTTCAAACTTGATCAGCTGATAATTTGTTGGGAGTAAGTCCCCATTTATTCTCATTGCTGCTGCTGTGTTTGCTAGCCATAAATAGGACAACACTGAAATAGGATTTGAATTAGAATTTGAAAATTCTTTTCTCAGTGGTTCATATTCGGAGGCATAGCCTTCATTTAAACTACATTTTTCTTTACCATTCTCCCCTTTAAACATTGCAGCCAAGTGTTGTGGAACATTTTTCAAGGAGTAAAGGCTTGGCTTATTTTTGTACAACATCGAATAGACCCATGCCCGTGGGTCCCTCACTACATATAAAGCTTTCATTGATGGTCCTAGGATTTCCTGAAAGAAGGGAAGCTTTAACGTCCAGCTCCCACTGCTTAAACTAAGCACAGGTCGTGCATTAGGATAATAGATGAGATGTCTTCTCAGTTCCCTGATATATTCAGCATCTTTTTCTTGACTCACTCTTGCCCTGCTTCTTTGCTCTGACAGGGATTCTCTCTTTCTGGATCTTTTCTTTTTGTCCTTGCTTAATGCAGAATGCTGAGCAATTTTATTTCTGCTAGCTTCATACAAATGAATGTTTTGTAAATGCAACTTTGTATCTCGAACTAGAGACTGGAGCCACCCTTGGATAAGACGAAAATTACCACTCTGAACATCAGAAACCTTCCATTCACATGGATCTACAAAGGAATCAATTTCAAATTCAGTCTCGGGAATTTCAAGATAGGGTGTAGGTATTCTAATATATAAAAAGTCACTGGTATTGAAAAACAGCTGTTTTAAAATTTCTGCACCAGAAGAGGGAAGTGAAGTAATGATAACATCTGGCAAAACAACGGGGTTTCCTTCTAATTGTTTGGCTTTATTGCCTTTATCATGTTCTAGCCTTACCATGTCACTGCTCCATTTTGCACAGATGGGCTGAGTACACATGCTCCACACATCCACCAATTCAATAAGCCACAGTGTGACAACCAGTATCAGAATCCAACGCAACATTTTGCCAAAGGATATGTAAAATCGCCACTGAAAAGCCAATATGACCAAACTGACACCCAAAATTAACCCTGCGATCATGTTCACTTTGAATCCAAATGGGAAAACCACTCTATTATTTTTTATCTCTTTTTTCACAGATTCAGTACCGACACCAAACTTGGTCACTTTATTTTCATGAATTACTTTGGCAAAACCACCAAATCCCAAGTAATCGAACCTTGCCTTTAAATTCTGATACTCTGTCACAACAGAGATGGTATTTTCGGTGTGGTTGACACTGAGCGAAATCTGAAATCCAGATTTTGCATTATCTATGAGTCTACAGTCAGAAACATTGACATACGGGCCATAGAAAAGGTAAACAATCCTTGTAAGTGTATTTTTCATTGGAAAGGTAACATTTACAAACTGGGTCCATCGCTTTTTGAATTCAGCTGCTTGTTCAGCCTCCTGTATCCTAGCAACAGGGCTACTCCCACGATGATCAAACCAAAACATCTTGTAGTGGGCATCCCACACATCCATCATAGCTCCATTGTACTTGTTCTTAAACTTATAGGGTATGTACTTAAAATCAATGTCAAGATTATGAAAAAAGGCACTGACAGAATTAACAGGAGAGTCTTCCTCCTTCTCAATATGGTCTACTACTAACAGTGTCTGAGAATTTAAGAGCAGCAAAACGCGATATACGCTTTTCAGTTTCATTGCTGATGTGTAAGCAGATACTGCCTCACCACTCACAAACATCATGTCTCCGGCCTGGGAGGCTGTTATAATTTCTCCAGTTGAGTCTCCAACCTCATCACCAATCCACTTCAGC
Source organism: Pipra filicauda (assembly GCF_003945595.2). NCBI lineage: Eukaryota > Metazoa > Chordata > Aves > Passeriformes > Pipridae > Pipra > Pipra filicauda. Next base: position 2,832,029 of record NW_024104776.1, on the reverse strand, counting down.
CATTGGGCACATTCACCAAGCTGTCCTTCCCAAGGTTGGTTGCACTGGCTAGTAGGAGATGGAGCAAAGACCAAGACATTGTTTAGGTGGCTGAGTTTAGGTCCATAAAGAGCCTCAGATACAAACACCTGTCCATTGGGAGCAAAAGTGAAAGAGTTCTGATCAGGATGTTCATGTCCTGGATTGAAACTTCTCCACCCATCAATCCAGGTATAGGGTTGAAAGTGAACGATATCATAGACAGCACGTCCACCGAGTTTTCCAGACTTAAAGGACACAAAGGTGTTTGTCTGACTGTTTGGCAATCCAGCGCCATAAGTAACAACTCCCCAGTTAGGAAACACATGCATTTTAGCAGTACCATAGTCAGGAGGAGGCTGAGGAGTGATTTCAGCAGCATACCATATAAATTCAGTATGTAATGTGCTCCACCTCTGTGCAGTGGATGGCACCATTGGCCCATCTTTGGGTCTGTGTTTTCTAATCTGTTGTGCCAGCCAGTTGCCGGCTCCATTCTTCATTATAAACTTATCCAAGAAAACCAGTTGGCTCTCAGGACCATAAAACCAGTTGTAATTAGAATCCGCTACGCCCACAGTCCTCTGAAAGCCTGGTAACAGGGTGGCATAGTAGAACCAAAAGTGCATTTTGAGCCAGTTATTCTCCAAGTTGTTAATACCAAAGTGGCGCTGGGCCAGGAAAACATACTGGGTTACTGACTTGGCTGTGTAACTCCCATAAGCTACTCCTTCATCTAGAGACCCATCTACAATATGATTGAGCAGAAACATGGTTTTCTCCATCACATCAACAACAGTGTGTTTCCAAATATTTGCCCGAGATCCTTTGTCCACTCCTGCAACCAAAGCTCCAATAAGCAAAGCAAGCATATTGGTTGCCTGGTGATTATGGAGAAGCTGCTTTCCCCAGGAACGAACCTTGGAGTACTCATACATTTCCTCGCTTACAGACCATATCTTCTCCAGATATTTTTGTCTTCTCTCATTTTCCAGTGAATTATACAAGAAGTCAAAAGCAGTGGCAAATCCTGTTAGAGAGTGACCAAGTGGCACTTCATCTCCAGGTGCGTTCTCAACCAACCAGTTTTTGTAGCCAGCCATTCTATCCATATATTCTATGGCAAAATCAAACGCAGCTTTATCTTCGGGGCACAGTAAACAATAAAATGCTAGAGGTGGCAGATTGTTACCATAAATCTCATTCCACTTCGCAGCAAAATCAGCGTACTTGGGTGGAGGTAGATAGTATAAAGGGTTGGACAGCATAACCATCACGGCACTTCTGATGACTCTAAAGAGATGCAAATGGCTTGTGTGAGCCTTCTGCCTCAGTGCTTGAACATCTTGAGCGTCGAAATACAAGCTTGGATGAAGGACTGTTTTTTTCAGCTTCTGCTCAGCACTAAGGCCTTCAAGTTGCTGTTTTTCATATTGATCTACATTTTCTATGAAAGTCACCCAATCAGAGTAATTGTTTACAGATTCTTCAAAAGCGAAGACATCAAACATCATTAATGCTAGAAATAAAGTATGCCCCGCGAACATCAGAGCCATGATCCATTAGGCAGCTCCTCTTCCCCAGACATGCATTTCCTTACAAAACACAATGTCCAGATATCAAAATTTCATCCAGTTAGTAAAAACTCTAATATCTTAAGGCATATTTTTAAGAGAAAAGATTTAGCGTACACTGTGCATTATAAGAGAGGCTCAGACTACTTGCAATCTGAGGTACAACATTGAAATGTCAAGGCTCTTGAAAACTTAAATCTCAGGTGCCTTGTCTGTTCACACTTTTCTCAAACACAATACAACATAAACACTAAAATCAGGTTAAAAATAAAATCTCTAAGATATGAATATAAAACACAGGTCAACAATGCACAGTACAGAGTGAAACATTATCTCTTGATAACTTCAAAAACTTCACCTGAAAAAAGGAATCAGAGTCACAGGTTTGCTTTTTTAAAAAGCTTTCAATCAGGTCAGATTCCACTTTTAGAATTGACAAAAACCCCACTGGTCAAAAAATGATACAATTTATTCAAAACAGTGTGTTATATTTGATAAAATAGGGCATTTACAGCACTTGGAAATAGACTCCAAAACTGAAATTACTGTCTTCAGTTTTCGCTTTATCTCAATTTCCATACACATTCTTTCCATCTTTCTCTTTTGGGATTCATGGAGGGGCAAGAAGGAAAACAATAATAGAAAAAATCAACATAGATCCTCCATTAGATCCTTTTGATGAAACTGCAGCGCTTCTAACCACTATTCTTCTCTGTTTGTGAAAAGTGCATTTGAATTAACAGTCACAGAGTACTGACATATTTTCAAGTCTTCTTTCATCTTATCTTCAGCTAGTGATGCCCAAATTTGGCCTCAATGATTCAAAAAATCCTTCTCTTTCCATTATGATGCAAAAGGAAAACGTGAAAAGGCAGAAAGCCAATACTTCCTTGTCAAAAGAGCAGTTTCAGGTTTCCTTCCACTTGGCATGTTGGTTCTTTCTGTGAAAACAGAAACAAAAGTTCTCTGAAGCTGTGCAGGTGTCGGAACATATCTGAAGTACTTTGACTAGCGAAGTGCTGCTACCTCTCTAAGAAAGATGAGTTAATTCACCTTTCCTTTTCCAGAAATTAAAAAATAAATAAATAAATATGAAAGAGCATTTTCGAAGTTCCACAACATTCATCCTTGGCATAAGAGCAATTCGGATTCACCTTTTCCTGCGTGAACAAGAGGTCTCAGGGCATCTTTTGCCGTTACGCTACCCGAGAAAATAAATCTGACCGCACGCCACCAAAATTCAACCAAGCTCAAATTAAAAGCAAAATAAAAAACCATACGCGTATACGAACCACGCGAGCGGCCGTGCCCCCGAAAGGACGGCGGCAGGAGGCAGCCCCGGCAGCCCGACCCTCGGCGGCCGCCCCTGGGCCGCCCCCGCCCCCGCCCCCGCGGGCCCCGCACGGAGCCCGCCTGCGCCCCCGCCCGCGGCCACCAGGGGGCGCCCCCCTGCCGCCGCCGCCTCCGCGCCCGCCCCGGGGCCGCACAACTTGCACAAGTTTCGGCGCGGCCCCGCGGGCGCGCCCCGCGCTCCCCGCCCCGAACGGGCACCGCCGGCCTCTCGCTCCCGGCGCCCCCCAAGCGCAACCCCGTCTTACCGCGGCGGGTCCCGGGCGGCTCCCGCGGGGCTCGGCCCCGACCGGCGCGGCCCGGGGCGCGGGGCAAGCCCCGGCCGGGGGCTGCGAGTGGCGGCCGCCGCGCCGGCCCCGCTCGGCTGGGCCGGGCCGGGCTGGGCTGCGCTGGGCTCCGGCCCCTTCTGCGCTGCCGCTACTTTCCCCTTTCCGGGCTGGCCGCAACTTCGGGTCCCTGCCCTCCGCCGGCGGCTCCCAGGAGTTGATGGAGGGGGAGATGCGGCGCCGGGTGCCCAGCGACGGGCACAGACAGCCAGGCAAACTCGCGGGGATGTCGCTACGGAGGGGCGGGGAGGGAAGGGAGGAGGGAGGGAGGCGGGGAGGCGGCGGCGGCGGGGGTTGGCAGAGCCGCCCCCGGCGGAACGGGGATGTGCCGATCCTCCGCGCTGTGCTCGGTGGCCGGTCCCGCCGCCGCTCCCGGCGGCTCCTCTTCCCTGCGGCTGCGTGAGCCGCCGCTGCTCCCGGCGCCGAGCCCGGCCCCGCTCCCGGCGGCGGATGCCACCGCCGCCCCTGCGCCCAGAGCTCGGCGGGGGCGCCCGGGGGCAGGGCCGGGGCTGGGGGGCCGCGCCCGGGAGCGGCGGAGGCGGCGGGGGGAGGCCAGAGCCCGCGGGGACCCGGTGCAGCGGGTCCCGGCGCGGGGAGCGGCGAGCAGAGGCGGGTATGAGGGAGCTGGTGAAAGAAAAGCTGCCGCGGTGGGACGCCTCCGCGGACCGGCTCCCGCGGCTCCCGGCCGGGGCACCGCCAGGGGTGGGCACGGCGGCGACCCGGGGACCGGCGAGCAGGACAGGGCTGGGCTGGGCTGGTCAGGGCGACAGGAGCCGCCGCTCCTGTGGGTGACAACTTTGTGAGCGCGGAATAACTACCTAACAGTGCCCGTGTCTCAGGAACCACGGGGATGAGCAGCATTTGTTTTTGGAGCTGTCCCACTTCTTCATAACTACCTTCCTGCGCAGGCACTTTGTCTTGTGCAGTGCATTGAAATGATTCTCATTCAGCTTTAGCTGTAGGCTTCTGAAGTAACTATAAAGCCTTAATGAGGTGTAAAATCCTCTGCCCCTCGACTCGGTCACGGTCAGTGATGCGGTGAAGGGCCACAAGGAAATGGTGGCCTGCCGGCCTGATGAAGTTCACCCGCGAAATCCAAGAGATATAACGCCGTTCTCGTCTTTGAATCACAATTTGGATTGCCGGTGAGGACTTTCAGAGCCTGATTTTGTAACATGATGTGATACCGAGCTGTTCTTTGGTAGTCGAGTGCAGTCTAGAAAAAGAGTGAGAGATTTTGGATATGTTACCACTTACTATATTTATAATCTGTACTTCAGAGAATTTTGATCATCTCAAAAAGCATAACTTTTTCCCAGCCATAGCCTATATCCTTTTTATTTCTCTGCATACCTAGAAAATACAGTTGCATATTTAAGTATTTCTTAAGCTACTTAATGTGTAACTATCTTGAAATGAATATATGAATATATAAAGGCCATACATTATGGATACTGATTCGGTGTCTTTGTACTACAGAGTGCACCTTAGAAGGATTAAATTATTAAATTATGCCTATTTACATCAATGATTAAGTATGCCTGGAACCATCCTAATCTTTCAGGTGTGCCCTTTAGACTTGGCTTAAAAGGGACGAATACTGCTTATTGCCTGGATCATACCTTCCCATCAGTAGAAATTTGCATAACGAACAAAGATCAGCACATAATTCCCTGACTGTGAATCTTTTACAATGATGCCTTTTCATCCTACTAGGGAAGTTATTCCAGGAGGAGAGCAAAGAGAGATGTAAAGCAACAATAGAGGCCACATTCCCTCTTAAGTCTGTAGAAACTGAGTGGAATACACTACAAATGAAAACCTCCCAAATCTTTTTCCTTCTATTCCCATTGTAGCCATTACATTTTTCCCAAGGCTGGTGCATTCTGGAACATATTAAAGTCTGAGAGAATGACTTCTCCCATAAATTGTCAGGCAATTCAGAATAAGCAGAATATGTGGAGGACTTGTGTTAGAGTAAAGCTCTCCCAAGAGCCCTTCTCAGTCCCTGGGACCTGTGGTGAGATCATTAGATATACAGTGTTCAATTGCAATGTGATATTTCTGGAGAAACATGAAAATGAATTGCTGACTGGCCCCATACATTCACAAAGAGTACCATTTTGAAAAAGTCTTACTTATCAGGCAATGAAGGCATTTGTAAGGCATTTCACTTTTTCTGTGGCAGCTCTTTCACATTATTGGAGATACACTGGCAAAATAGTTCAGGCTGATTTTCTGCTAAGCCAATTGCAAAGCAAGAGTGTCTTTAACCACCTATGATTTCAAACAGTACAAGCTACTTTCTGTCATTTTCAAGTCATTTTACTTCAACCACCATCCCCCCCAAACCCCCCAAATAAACAATAACAACAAAAAAAACCTAGAATAAAACAACCTATAGTGGTATAACTAGTATTCATTTATTTTTTCTATTAGTAGTTTTCAATAGTCAGCAGAGACCCGTGATTACTAAACTGCAACTCAAGAATGAACCCAAAAACTCATGTATACAACTGGTATCAAGGATAAACAATTAAGTGAAGCAAACTTCAAAGGAGTTGGATTAAGGTAATTAGTAATAGTGACTCTGGGTTGTAGCCAACTCTTTTGTCTAAAATGAGCCTGAATTACACTGGCATTCTGCTGTTTAAAGAGTGATCACTAAAATCAAAATCACTTTCAGAATAACTGTTAATTGTGAAAGTAACTATTAAAAGTTACCATTTACTTTTTGTATTTGTAGAAACAGTGACCATCTGGAAACAAATTGCATTATATTGCTAGATTTTCATACTCTTCATAACTATGAATAGCTGAAAAGCAAGTCTTATGGGCTATCTGCAGGAAAAATGTACTGTAAAATATCTACCAAGATAATGAGTTTTGACTTATGGGAAAGTGACCTCACTGTCACTTCAGATTCTTACTGTAAGAAATCATGGGTCATTGTTGGTGATGTGTGTGGTGTACTGCTTCAGTGATAGCATTCTGCACCAATATCAAAATCAGCCATCTGAATGATCTTGAAAATAATAGTAGTGTTATTCTGCTTGAGTACAGGCCAAGTGCTAACAGGTGGATGTGAAGAGTAGAATAGTCAGCTGGACTGCAACAAAATACTTGCCAATGTCAAGGAGATAATAATTCAAAATTTCATACATGAATGAGATGCTGCTGTCAGATATGAGACATTGATTCACATTCACAAAAAGAGCCAGGTATTTAGGAATGATCTGGACTGAGGTAATTAGGTTCCAGTAGTAGTGAACTCTTGAAACTTCTACCTAACTCCTCAAGCAGCAACAATACATAAATTCCTAATTTTAAAGTAGGGGTTTTATTTCAGAATCATCACAAGTTTGAGGGAGAGTCCTTTACCACTTAGAAGTCTTTCCATATTGATAGGGCTTGGTGCTTATTTCATGACTCAATCTCTCTGTGGACTGAAAGATACACTTTTCTTAATCTAAATCCACTTGAAGACTTAATTAATTGTGAGTTCTTGAAACATACCTCATGCACAGCTCCTTTTGCAACAGACAAATGAGAAGACACTGAAGGATAGAAAATGCAGTGCTGATGAGGATCCACTTTAAAGCAATAACCTATTGGTCAAAAGCAACCACCTTTCACAGAGAAAACACGGTTGCAATGGACTTTTCCACTTTAGAGAATGCTAACCACAGTCTCTCAACTCTCACATGACCTAATCTCTCGTCTGTTTCAGCGTACAGCATCTCTGTTCCAAACTGGGGGCATCGCATGCCCCATTAATGAAATACCTTTCATTAATGTAACCACACTTAGAAACTTGCACACATAAATGAATTGTATTGGAGGGAAGGAATTAGACCCTCTGCCATGTAAGAATAGCTCACGTGTTTTACGATAAACGGGTATTGGAATGAAGCGTGTACCACATTCTCAGAGAAGGGAACATTCCTTCAAATCATGTCTCCTGCTCTGAATATGATACTGCTTTTTGCAATATTCAACTTCATTTCCTCTCTGTATAACCCCACTTGACAGGAACACACACGAACTCCACGTTGTTAGCTAGTGAACTACTTTTGGAGGGAAAAATCTGATGGTACAGATGAAAAATTGACAAATAAAGAGAGTGAAAGGTAAAGTATATAATTAATTGATGTCAAAGTTTCTGTCTTTTGGGGGTCAAATGATTTCAGAGGACCCGAAATTCCCCTGTAGAGTACACAGAAAAGAGGAAAACCAGCATGTAGTGATGCTCTTTTATTTTTGTTATATATTACTTATTATTTTATTTATTTTAAGATTTTTTTTAATTTAGGAATTTTAACTAACTAAAAGCTAACAGCAACAAAACACAAAAAAGCAGGCAAGAATATCCTGGTTTTATTAAAACTAAAAATTAACATATTGCAAAGACTCTTGTTAGTAAGGTTCTCCATCACTACATGACTAGAGAGGCTGCAAAGTGCTTGGTGTCACTGTCAGCAGAGAAAGGTAGGATGGAGCAACTTCCAAAAGTCGTGGTGCTGCATTCCCTCCATCCCAGCTGTGAGCTCCTGTCAGCCCCTTTGTGTCTGAGCAGTTGGCAGTCTCATTGCTACATAACTGGTCCTGCAGACTCAACAGGGCAGCACAGTTTTAGGCCAGCTTAAGTAGATTGCTAAACTGCACCTTAAAAATGTCAGCTGCATAGAGGGGTAATTTTAAATCCATTTGTGAGTACCTCAGACGCTGCATATGAAGCAAATGGGATTATTTGTACTTTGGTAGCATTTTAATCAAACAGTCTTTGGTGGAAGTTTTGTGTACAATGATGGGATCTCAGGAAGATTCTCAGCAGTTGGTCAGAACAGCATAGGGCCAAGTTCTTAGGGTTTCAAATTCGTTGGAGTAACTTTTGTGCAAGTCTACACCGGAACATGTTTTTCACCATGAAAACTCATCACCAAGCAACCTGTCCCTTGTTGCCATATTAAGTACAATATGTTGGCAAATTAATCGTAACATAAAACCAAAAGAGTAGAAGAGGAAGGATTCTCTCTTTTCCTTGACCCAGTGTCTTGCAATATAAGAAATTCTTGACATTAAACTCTCCACCCCCAAAGAACACCCAGAAAAACAAACCACCAAGAAAACCTAACACTAAGTTCACCAAGCATTAAGTTTGAACCAGGATATGATACATTCAATGGATTTGAACCAGAGAAGGACTTAATATCAGAATCTTGTGAGGTAGATAAGCTTTATATAATATTGGTGTAAAGAAGGTTTTACCCTTGGACTGCAGGTAAAGGTTACACATGAAGAGCAAATGCATGGAGGCATACCTGTCCTTTGATTTTAGTATCGAAGTAACAAATTTTTCTAACAAATCCTGTTTATTCTTTTTAGCTGAGGTATTTCAACTGTAGTTTTGTGATCCTAATGTAAACTCCCTGTTGTAATTTCAATGAGGTGCATGCTTTTCTAATGTCTTCATAAGGCTTGTATTTGGCCCTGAATCCCAGTACCCAGTCACTGGTGACCTTTCACCAGCATTTATTAATACAGTATTCTTACTTGCTAGCAACCATAAATTAGAATTAGCTTAAAGATTTTTAAATATATTGTCTAGCCCATGAGGAATAGATATAAAAAATGTTCTTACTGGACAAGCAGAACCTACAGAGGCAGCAATTAAATCATAAGACTGGAAATAAAAACTCTTGTGATCTACACCATTGTCTCCAAATTGTATGATTAAGGAGATACTAAATTATACATTATAGGGGAAGAGTACAACTACAAATCTTAACTAAGCATATTTTTTGTAGTTCTATTCATTATACTAATGTACAGGCTTATATTTAGAAGCTTTAGGAGCATTAGAAAACAGGAAAGCTACAGATTACAACCCATATGGGTATGCTCAGGTTGGCAGCAGTGATTAATAGTATCTCCTGGGTTTGCCTTTTGTAACCAAACAATATTTAAGACATATTAAGATGATTTACATCACAAGGAATTCAAACACTGTACTTACTTTAACAAAGCCTACTGCATTAAAAGGAATGTCGAATGGACCAACATGTATTAGTTCAGTCATTATCACAGGGAAACAGGCAAAGTCTCAGGTTAAAATGGAATATCTCAGTTTGCAGCACAGCACCCTGAATTGAAATTATACTTAACCCATTCTACCTAAATATCCTAAGTAATTTCCTGTCAATAAAGACCGCATTCATCCAGGTCAGTGGGACATCTTAGTTTGCACAGTCCTATTAGATTTAATAAAGTGACTCTGAAGTACCACTTAATGGAAAAGTGTAGTTCTGCAAGAATTGTGACATTAATGAGGGCTCCTTGGATAGGAGTGATCTACCACTGTTGTCATATCTGATTGCCTATTCCCGTCCCCTCCTTTTCCAAGGATGATACAGGTGTGATGAATCAGGTAAGGGAACTGATTTTGCAAAAATCTTACCTGACAAAATGAATGTTAGTTTCCAACTAGATAATTTCCTTCAGCTTAGTTCACCTGGCATAAGGCAATAATATATATATGGAGGTAGGGAGTAGTAAACAACACTTTTAAGTTGTTCTAAGACTATTTTAAGGTAAACAAACTTTTTAAACCTGGTTGAATCGTTCCATGCCTAATTCCGATGTTTTGCTCTACAGTAGGAGAGGTCATGAATGCCAACTGTATTTAATCATCCTAGTAGACCTGAACAATTTGATGTCAAGCATGTAAAAATGTTGAAAGTATAGTCTATCAAGCCTTTCAAGTAAGAGCTCACTATTGCAAATATTTTTCAATGTTATTGTAAAAAATACATTCTGAAGCACTTGGAGTTACCAGTCAGTTTTAACATTTGCTATGCTAAATGTTAAGGAGCTTGCCACTGGGCTTCTTTTACTCATGTAAGGAAAATGGTGCAGAAATATTAATGTCATAATATACCAGTAAGCTGTAATTGGCTTCTGGTGGATTATAGACAACACAGCAACTCTCTTAAACTAGAATACAGAATTTGTATTAAATCCCTTTGTATCTCACCTGGATCATTCAAACGATAAATATTTAGAAGTTTCCACTTTTATTACATTTTTTTCTGCTTATGTATTTTGGCCTGTAGGTTTCTATTTTAAAGTATTGTCTCCATCTGTACTCTGTTATTCGGAGTACCTTTGTTGTTATTTTTTTTTTTAACTTGTAAATGGTTCCAGAGAGACCGATTATGTCTACATAACACTGTGTAGCTCTTCACACAGGTACCCCAGTTAGTTGTAACAAGCTTAGCTAACTGGAATAGATAACATGCTCTATTAATGAAGCTGTTCCTTCTGGGATCTAAGCTGATACATTAAAAATTAGCCTGAATATTACTTCAGGGCAGTGGATGGTTCTTAGCTGACCCATGTTAAAGAGAAGAATCTTTTTAAATTTTGGAGGATAAAGATAAGATGCAAGTTAATCAGTCTGCAGATTAACCACTGTGACACAGAGAGGTCACACTGCAGGGTTTATATATTAACTGCAAGAGTTATGAAATGATCAAATAGCTGAAACCTGAAGCTCAAAATTTAATGATTTATAAGTTGTACATTATTAACAGTGTTTGTAATTAAAACTGGAAGAGCTTTTCAAAGAATATGATGGATTGTCTGTAATTTGAAGTCTTTAATTAAGACCAAAGGTACCTCTGAAAAGATATTGTCAAATTTGATAATAAAAGAACTATCAGGAGAAATTCAAGGGTCTTAAACTTTATGAATTTTTCATCACATCAGACTTTCTTTTATGGCATTCATTCATCTAGAAGAGTGGAAAAATACAGTGGACATTTATAAAGGTCATATAAATATGGTTTCTTATAATGGCAGTTGAATTACTTTCTGTTCTGCCAACATAACTGGTTTTGGAAACAACTTGAGACCTCTCAGAAGCATAGACAAAAATTAATTTTGCTATTCTAAGCAGGGGGGGAAAGTCTGCAAGTAAAAGAAGACATAGGGAGAAGAAGTAGGGCTGAAATGGGATGACAGAATTTCATGTAACGCTTACTGCCGCTTTTCTCCTGCCCTGGTTCCACAAAGCAGTAACTCCTAGCCCATACAACCTGATCTTTCTTGAAGTATTAGCCAATCAAAGTGTCTTTCCAGACATATAGCATAGCTACAGGAAGATAGTTAAACTATGGATGTTTTCCTGTCCATTCCAGTTTACTGTCTAGGCAACTGCCTCTACTGCCAATGCCTGGAGTTGGCCCTAACTACACTAGTGATTCATTTATCTGTTTCAGGCTCATTCAGAATCCTGCCTTAGTAACCATTACAAGGGTATCTATAATAATCTGCAGTACAACTTTTAAATCAACAGTTCATATATTGCATAAAGACTTTGTTTTGTTTATGAGGCTTTATGAAGTTAGGAACATCTATACAGAGGTGTTGTATGTCAACTGACAAATATGTTTTTTCCTATGCTCCTATACAAACAATAGATATCCTTGGCTCACGCGAACAGCATTATTTTGACTCACAGGAATGAAGTATTCACAGAAAGATAAATGCACTCAAATGTACTTTCTAAATAGCACTACTGAAAAGCAGTAAATGTAAGAACAAAAAATATTCATCAATTTAACATGAGATGCTTGCCATCATAAATGGTTCAGAGAACACTTCATCAGTTAGCATATTTCTAGCATTTTTCATTTCCAGAAGACATGGCAATTGATGGATCTCTTTTCTATCTAATTGTCAACAAACATGGAGCCTTCAGTTTCAAATATTTTTCCCCTTTGCTTTTCTAACACCCAAAAATGAATCTGTCTCCATCTCCAGATCCTTTCTAATACATTTACAATCACAAGAGCAGCAAGCAAACAAATACACAGACAAAGCCAGTCAAAAACCAAGATGAGTTTAATTGCCTGTGCTGAACTATGCCTGTCCCACAAACACAGGATTACCTTTGGCAGCCAGGAAGGCAGGAAAGTATCCCTAATAAGCTCTGTAGCCTTCCTTCTTGCTCTCAAATCCACATGGTTTTGCAGTATGCCCAGAAAACTATCCAAGTTTCAGCTAGTACAGCTCAGAGCTCATTAGACTTGTGACAGATATGCACTGCTGCTGCCTAGAGTTGCAAAGAAATTACTGACAATTGTTCAGAATTTTCCTGACACTTCTCTGTAAAATTAAATGATTTATTGATATCACTGATTGATGGGATCAAAACATTCAAGGTGACACATGAAATCTTTTGAAACTGTGGCAATAACTGAGCAAATTTCTAGTCATTCGTATCTCTATAGTCCTCATCCCCTTGGCAGTTCACTTGTCAGGAGCAAGGTGTCCAACCTTCTCTTAACCGCTGATTCCTTTGCAACCTAATGAATAAGAAAATAAGGAATTTCAGTCTGCTGCTAAATTAGCATGAGTGTTTTGAATATAGTAGAAAATAGCACAAACCTGTTCAAGCAGTTTTTCTATCTTTGTTCTACTACAGAATAAACCTTTTCTTCAGGCTTCAACACATTAGGTTGCCTGGGAACATCAAAGAGGACAAATTAAATAAAAAGATGTATTATCTCCATAATTAGAACACCTATTATTACGAATATTAAAAATCAAAAGACTTGCCTTCAAAATATAAAGCATTGAAACACAGTGAGAGAAAAAGCTTAAAGTATCAGCAGTTACATATTTAATTATGTCAAACGTTATACAATTTAAATATTTCAAAGCAAATTCAGCTTTTGTTTTAAACTGGAAAAGTTTCCTCAAATGGCGGTGTTTTAAAATTTCCTTCTGTGTCTGAAGGCCTGCCCTAAAAAAAACCCCAAAAACAAATAGGAGGGGTGCTGAGAGGTATGTTTCCTAAGTCTTCTATCTTAGAATATGTTAAACAGTATACAATAAGAACCTCTTTTTCTCCAGGCTATGGAAGAAGTCTGAATAACCAGTTCAGATACAGGTTACTGGTTTAGATATGTGGGTGTAGATGGAGATGAATCCAATGTCTGGTGTCCAGTCCAGCATTATCTGAAGTCAAGAAGAATCTGTTGTCTACTTTTCAGACATTAAATTAACCCCTTGGTCATGAACAGTAAAGCAAATCTTGTGATATTATACTTTTAGGTGTACAACATCCTTTGAGAAAAACTGTGTAAAAGACACGAGCTAGTCCATAGCAGTGGGGATTATGTAGCATCAGATTATGTAGCATCATTTGGTGAAACAATGCAGTACATCAGTCATACACTGTGCAATATTTTAAAGGTTTTCTCAACATGCTGCAGCAAATTTATTTTAAAAATGGAACATTAAAAGAAATATCCTGCTATGAAAGTAGCTTGTTTTCATCCTAACAATGACATGAGACTGCAGTCAAAAGAGCAAATATGGTATGAGGTAATGTATGACTATCATCGTCATTATTTTCAAACAGAGCTTTATTTGGGACTGTGAGATTTGCTATGTCCCCTTCAGTGACAGCTCTATAAACACATATGGGGAAGAGGCAGGAAGAGGAGGAGGGAAAAATGTTGGAATTTATGTACAAACAAAGATTTATGCAGTTAAATTTGTCAGTTGAATGCTTTAAATATAGGACACTTTTGTTCACAAAAGTGTAGGTGGCAAATCTGCATTAACTGTGGATTTTGTTTGACTCAAATTGAGGACCAAGGGTAAATCCTAGTTCTATCAGCATAAGTGAAAAAACCCAACCAACCAACCAACCAAACCCCAACAAAACCCCAGCTTTCTTCATAAGTGGGTTTCTCTTAGGATTGCTTTTCAAGTTGAGTGACACTGAGTGAAGGAAAAGTGAGTTAGTCTACTCTTCTAAAACAAGAAGCATCTGAACCACAAATACTCAACAAAATATTGTTATTAATTATACTGTCTTTTCCAATCGGCTCTCTGAAGAGCACTTTTACATTTGTTATTCTAAAATCCAACCAAAGGGCAAAAGCAGACAGTTTGCTATAATGTGCTAAAGGTGAATTTCAATGGCTTTCCTGAAGAGGAGCTTGTTTCCACTTGTGATATCCACTTAGGTGGAGACCTTGGTATCACAGGAACTTTGTCTTAGTAAGCATTTACTAACTATACTGCAGTTTTATAGTGGACTTTGAAGCTTACTAATTTAACACAGTGATTAATCAAATTCAGTCTGTTACTGAAATGATGAGTGAATTTCCAGAGGGTTTGTACTATGTGGAAATAAGGGCACAAAGCCAAGTTCCTTTCTTCCTGAAGAGGGATACGGTTGAGAGATAGCCTTTCTTTAGCCTTCATAGCAAATCCACCAACAGATATTGAAGAAATCGTCAGAAATTTTATAATTATTTTTGCACACCATTGTTTTCTTCCATTACAATCAAAATAATGAAAGATATGTCTAAATATGTACATCAGATTTAGAATTTGTTATGTCTATTTTTTCCCCCTACATTTTACTTTAGAACTAAATGTGCCCTGCTGTTCCAAAATGACTTTTGAAGTATCCCAGATAAAGTATGTTCATACAACAACATAAAGAGATTATAATAATCATTTTCAAGAAAACAAAGTCAACAATAAAAGAGTGGTCACTGTAAATATATGTATTTAAATTAACTCACCAAAGTATAAACTACTACAAACAGATTTCATACTTTTTCCTGCCATGTGATTTCTCTGTCAGACTAATTACTCTATTGCTTCCTTAGAAATTTCCCAATTTAGTTTGCACATTTGGTAATAGAGAGAAGGTACCTCAGAGCTGTCAGTTTAAAGGTTAGGATCTACATTCAAGACCAAAACAATGGCATTAAAAAGCATAAGGAAAAAGGTATGAGATTCTGACAAAATGTTCCATCTTAAAATTAATGTATTTTAAGGTTTCCTCTTGCATGGATAGTTTTTTCTTTTCCTTCCCCCCATTCCCCTCCCACCCCCCACACTAGAGAGAAAAAAATGCAGTGGCATAGTGTGAAGATAAAGTAGTTTTTATTCCAATTTCATAGCTCTTACCTAACCTTCTTGTCTTCTGTTTCTCAGGAGTCCTATTTTCCAACATCATAACATCTGCTTTTTGTTTCTTGACCTTGCACTTTCCCTCCAGGCTATTCACTTATTTCCATTCCACTTCCTCCTCCTCACCAGGACATCGGCAGGGGGAAGTGCAGGTTAAGCAGAAGACAGAAACTCTGTGTATATAGTCTTGATTTTCACTTGGCATTCCAGACAAACTTCTGTCTTCCCTCCTCCTCCTACAGAAGCCAAATGCTATGTAGTTTCAACTCAATATGTGAAAAAAGCATTTTTTAATAGTTGTTCTTTTGCTCTTGTTTTTCCCCTGACCCCTCTAGGCTTGGTCCAACCTTTTAATTCCCATATGAAGTGACACACTCTTGATACTAGACAGAGAGCACCATCTCAGCCCTGATGAATTCCTTCTCGTTGCTCAAAAGAAACAAAATGCTAGAGTTTTGTAATGGACTTTTTAGCATATTTTTTTTTTAAGAAAATATGATATTTTAGCTTAAAAGTCACCCCAAATACTCAGCCTGAGGCAGACACCTCACATAGACACCTTTCAGTGCTGTGGTTTAATTTCAGTGATTATGAAAAAAATGCAGATAGAGTTTTATAGAGACTGTAACCTCACAACAATTAAATACAATGGAGATGTAACTATATTAGTTTAATGAATTAATTTCAACTTTTGTCCACTATCATTTTTCCACAGATTAAATTGCATGTTAGTTTAGGGTCCTCCAGCTTCAATAGCTGTTGGGATAAAGCTGGGACCTAATTAATTTTTGCTTGATATGTTTTGCTTTTTAAAATGTGGTTTCAATACAATAAAAACTTCTCAGTTGTCTACAGAGAAAATACAAATTTACAGGAAAGTCAATACAAGAAACTCATTTTCTTTCACAGGAAAAGGAAAAAAAACCCGAAAACTAAAAGAGAACAAAGTTCTCCCAGCTAGTTATAGATCAGGTTTTTCTCATTTAAGGGTGATTCCTTTCTACCTGACAACTTCTAATAGTAGAATAAATGTAATTTATTTCAGCTTGTTTTGAAGGGTATAGATGTTAGTGACAATAATATATGTTCTGTTGTACTTGTTTTGCATTATCAAGTTCCTATCTAATTTTTGCTCCTGTATTTGCAAATAAAAGGAATGTATTTAAAAATTATTTAGTAAACAGGGATAATAAGGCAGGAAATTGCATGATAAATCAGATAAAGACAAAAGTAAACATTTAATTAACTTTCTTCCTTCTCTTCCTTTAACCTTGCGGGATATTTTGTCCCTTGCTCCAAGGTAAACACATATCTGACAAAACAACGCTTTCAGAATTTCTGTTTAAATTTTTATTCCTAGATGAAAGGAAGATTATAAGCATAAATTAAACTGTCAATCAATGCTTTTTATGAAAAAAGTTTATTTCTAATAATTTGGGAACTGCTTGGAAGACCTTTTCTGGTTACGAAGAAAATAATTCAAAGCTGAGAATTTATGTCTCAATCTGTGGTTGATTGATTGGTTGATAAATTAATTTTTAAACAAGAAAGGGGAAGCTTTGACTTAGTACTTACTAGTGATTAAAATTGGTATAGTCTATATCAAAATATTGCATCATATTTATATTTAAATATGCGTATTTATAATTTGAGAGGCAGATGGATGCTCAAAATACAATCCAGTTATTCTTCTGAAAACTATGAGAATACCTAGACATAAATAGGAAAAAAACCCACTTTTAAAATGCTAGCAATTTTTTACTTTATTCCTTAAGAAACATAAATATTGGTTTAATAGTCATCTAGAAATGAAGTGTCTTTGGCCATCCATTGAGTAATACAACTTAATTGTTATGAGTCAGATGTAAACATAAAATTTTTAAAATCTTGCTAATAGTGGAATCAGGAACTCTCTAATTCAAGATGAATTTCTACAACTCTTTATCAGCTTTTGAAATTGCAAGACCATGTTTATGTTCCAAACAAATTTAAATGACCACTGGCACTACATCATGTTGGCAATGCTGATAGGAAATTGATGGTTTTGACAGTTCTTTTTGACTGGGTATCTCAGTTTCCTTAAGAACTTTGGAAAGTGAGCCTTGCTCCTGCTATTACCATTGCTGAAGCAAATGTCCTCGCATGTCAGGAGTACTCACTGTATGTACTCAGGCAACCAAACCAGTAGGACCACTCCCCACTCATATGACAACCACTGGCAATATTCATTCCAGCATCCTTAGAAATCCATTCCCAAATGGCTACAGGAAAAGGAAGCCTGGGTCTCCAAGGATCTTTTCCCAGATCAATCATCCCAGCTTTGCCCTTTTCCTCTGTCCTTTAGCTTCCCTGTGGCAGAAGCAGCAAAATTCAATTTTGTCTGCCCTGCTGAGAATTCATAGTCTGCTATGTCTGAGTGCTAAACACATTCATGAAGAATAGCACCAAAGTATTGAACCAGTGCATAATGAGTCTTTCTAATCATACCCTTGCCCTTCATTTCCAATAGTCAACAGCTCTCAGAAGTGTGAAGTGTACAAACACAATTAAGAGCTTTCCATAAGTTATTTGTGTTTACTGTGAATAAAAAAAATAATTTGGCATGTCCCTGACAAAGTTATATCCTTAATTAATAAAATATTTCCAAAAGGTTAATTATACAAAAAGAAAATGCAGTTCAGCATTTAAACTCTGTATTAATACATTAATTAAGTCTTAATGATCAGGGTCTGTAGCACTTCCGGGGGATTAATGACCAGCTGGGAGAGTTCATGACCCGAGTCTTTTCCGCAAGTAATTTTTTCCATCTATTTATTTATTTTCTAATAAATGATCCCGAGTCAAGGTCATTACTGATAAGTCACCTGTATAAAAATGAATTGTAATAACAACCACCCCCACCTTGTTTTGTTTATATTACTATGGAAAATTTATCCGAAGCAAAATATATACTCTATCCATGCTACTTCTTCTGATAGTAAATATTTAAAATGGTAAGAAAGCAATTACATAGATATATTTTTTAAACTCATTTTTATTGTCACATAAAGAAGAAGACAACATAACTTTTTTCTTCCTGCTCATTCTGAGAATGAGTGAAAAAAAATCAAAATCTCGTCTTGCACTTTTTGCAGTAAACTATCTTGTCTTTTTTTATATGTAGTAATGATTCAAAGAGCTAAAATTCACAAACTGATTAACAAAATTAAGTCACATGTGAAAACAAACAAGCAAAAATCCATCAATAGATCTTTCCAAATTATTTTTTCTTCCATTTGGCTATTCTGCAAATGAATCCTGTGATATGAAAACAAGTTATGATTTTCTTGATTGAATGAATGAATATCAACCTGCAGCCTTTACTCAGCTCTGGGGTCACAAACTCCACTATCAGGAAGTTATATGAAAAGGACACGAAGGCAAAGCAGCATGCATCATCTAAAAATTGCCGATCTGTCAGAGAGATGACTCCTCACACCTAGCGACCTTGTCAATTTGTAATTTCGGCTCCTTTCTTAGGTCAAAAGCTAACATGATTCTTTTTCCAAAATTTCAGTTCCTATAGTCATCACAAACTTTTATTGAAATCATTTAGTTTTTTGATCCTACTTGATGATGAGTAGGATTGAGAGACTTGATGTTTCCTTGATAAATGGAAGCAGCAGTATGTTTTGGGGAGTTTTATCATGCTAATAGCACAGAGACTAAATTTATTTCTAGATATAAACCTCAATATTACATTGCATCTTAGGAATACCATTTCAAAATGTTTTGATGTTTTTCTGCCTTTTTTTTTTTTAATTTAATTTTTTGCTCACATAATTCCTAATTATTACATGGAGCTTTACATTCTCACTTTGCAGAGACTGTACTAACTTCCCATTAATTTCTGGAGGTAACTCTATGAAGTTGTTTTCCTCTGTAATTATATGTGACTCAGGACCTGTGTTTCCTGTGTTTTTGCTGTGTTTTTGAGGCTGTGTCTGCATCATGATAGCAGGGGTTTCTGAGCCTTCCTGTGCTAGCTGCAAAAGTGGAAGCTTGGAGTAGGAAGGTGATGGGATTTGTAAGACACCATTTATTTCGTTAGGCATAGGGCCATGCCAACAGAACTTTCTCAACTTTCACAACTAACTGTCTGTCTGACCCTGTGGTGGTCATGATTTGAGAACGCCTGCACTGGGTACATGTTCCCTTATGCAGACTTGGCAATGGCCATTCCTGTTAGGTAGGAAGATTTGATGATATGTAGATTTACATGTAGATGCTGCTAATAACAATGGGCTCAAAAATGTCCAGATACTTAACATGTGATAAACTATTGTTTAATAATTTACTAATATTTTAATAATTGATCAGAGCAGATGATTTCAGCAAAAAGAATAATGTGTGAACAACAGTGGAAAGGGGATAATGTTTCTTGACTGTAACCGGTGTTAGGGTCTATGACAGTGCTTAAATGTGTGCTTATTTTCTTTATTTGTTTTCTCTGTGTTTCTTAAAAGGCTTTCCAAGAATATAAAATCGGCTTCCTTCTGAAGCTGAAACATTTTCCATCTGAAAATGTTTTAAAAATGAGTTGACAGAGCTCAGATCACCTCAAAGGGTGATCTATTTTGACTTCAGAGAGACGCTAGTAATGGAGCTTGAAATTCAAACGCTGCATTAAAATATTGTGGAGAGTCTCCTACCTTTGCTAGGTTTTCTTCATCTCTGCTTTACACAGAACCTTTCTCTGCTATGATTCCAAGTCTCTTTGCAGACAAGGCTTTGTTTCTGTAAGCTGCTATTATAGTCTGACAAGCTAAGGGAAGCTGTCAGATATTTTACTTTGATGTCATCCAGATCCAAACAGAGAAGCCTTCGGTTCAAACATATCATTATCATTTCCTTGCTGCCCTTTGCTAGTGATCAGTACATATACTAGTGGAACTGCACAAACAGAATTTCTTCTAATTTTCTCTGTTTGTTTGGGGTATTTTTAATTTCCTTTATCCCGTAATAGATGTTTCAGTGACAAAATCGTTACATTATTTTGCATATTGGGCCTAATGATGAATCTTCTAAGAGTCAAATATTACTATGTTAATAATTTTCTCAGACTTGCAAGAGTTTTTAGAATATATTTGCAGAAGTTGTATATTCAACCACGTTTAGTTTCTGGGCTGAAGACAAGACACATTTCCTTCTAATTGCTCAGTGCTTTCTGTTTAGTTTTTATCTTGTGTCTATATATTTATGACTTCTGGTTGTATGCTGAATCCAGATTTGGCACGGAATTGTAGTGTCTTCTTCTGATATTTTCATGTACATATGTATTTCAATATATCTTTGTTATTTAACCATTCCCATTACATTTTAATTCTTTCCACAAAGCTCTTCTTAAAAATAAAATTAACAGAAACAACAATCAGCACTGATAATTTTTCAAATTATTTTCAAATGAAAGTGTTAGATTGAAGCAATGGAATTTTTCATCCCACTGCTTTGTGTCTTAGGTGCTTTTCTGAAATATACATCTACACTAGATTAAAAAAAAAGCAACAACAAAACAACAACCAACCAACCAAATAAAAACCCACAGAAAACAGGTTGAAAGACTGTTACTTTAGATTTGTAGTTGAAGACAGAGTCAGGAAATGCAGTTTGATGTTTGCTTCTGCAGTCTCCATTCAGTCTATATCTGAATCCCATCTTAGATACTCTACTGATTCATGGGTTCCAATAAAAAAGTATCCTACACAATGATGTCAATGGAAAGTGCATACTGTACTTCTACACAGAGAGGTGTATTCAGTCAGTGTAAAGAATATGAAGTAAAATATTTTTTAATTTCAGGTGCTTCTTTTGCAGCCTGAGTTACAGCAATCCAAGTGTTGAATCATAAGCTGACATAAAGCCATAGGAATCTTCCCCATCTGTCTTTTCCCCACAGAAGGGAAAATCTCTGTTAAGGAAGAAGTACTGTACAAAGAGTCAAATGGCCTGTTCTCGATCTGCTAATAACCCTCCCCAGAGACAGAGGTTACTACTGCTTTCATCACACTGGAAGGAACAGTGAAGGAAACTCTGACCTAACAAATCCCTCTGAGTCACTCAGAGCAGCTCATTGCAGCTTCTGCAGTGAACTAAGGGAGTTGTGGCACTTACAAAACACTTGGCTGTTCCTGAAGCTGGGAGCCAAATCTGATGTAAATAATATCGTCTGGCATGAATATCATTCAATTTATTAGTTTCTAAGAAAAGAAAAATATGAGCAGAAAAATCTCTATCATATCCTATAAGAATAACCTCTCAGGTGTATAGCACAGGCTTTTATCATATAAGATACATGACTAACTACATTAGTTGACATCCAGATACTGTCACAGGAGGAAGGGATTCTGCTTAAGCCACAGGCATTGAGCTTCTTTCACATCATTGTTCCATATCTCCTGGCTCTTCCTAGGATGACATGTGCTGCTGCAGCTTTATTGGTTGACCAGATAGTCCTGTCAAAAGTAGATATGCTTCTTTATTAAATATTTTCATATCTACCAGAATGTCTGTGATAAATACATGTTAGAGAAAGGCCAGAACACATTTCAACCATTCACATCACAACAAAAAGCCAAGCAGAACATCTTCAGGTGAAAAAAATCCCGTTTGGTTTTGGTTGGGATAGAATTAATTTTCTTATTATAGTAACTGGTACAGTGCTATGTTTTGGATTCAATATGAGAATAATGTCGATAACACACTGATGTTTTGTTTGTTACTAAGTGGGGCTTACACTAGATCAAGGACTTTTCAGTGTCTCATGCTCTGTCAGTGAAAAGGTGTACAAACCATGAGAGTGCATGGCCAGGACAACTGACCCAAACTGGCCAATGGGATATTCCACACCATAGACTGTCATGCCCAGTGTATAAAAGGGATAGAGCTGGCCAAGAGCCACTGATTGCTGCTCAGGGACAGAGTGGGCTTTGGTCGGTGGGTGGTAAGCAACTGTATTGTGTATCACTTGTTTTTATTTTTTTATTTTTTAAATTAAGTTTTATTTCTCTCTTTTTGTTATCTCAGTTTTAAGTACAACTATTTCTAGTAGTAGGAGTAGTATTAATATTGCATCTTACTTTATTTAAATTATTCAAATGTTCTTATCTCCAGCCATGGGTTTTACCTTTTTCTTATTCTGCTCCCACCAGCAAGGGGAGAGTGAGTGCATGTCTGTATGGTACTTAGTTTCTGACTGGGGTTAAACCATGACATAGGGAAACTCCATATTGCATCAAATCCAATAGATACACAGAATTTCTCGTAAGATGTCTTTAGATAATATTTTTATAACCAAAAGGGTTTCTTGCTAACCAAAGGAGTTGTCTTTATCTTCCTTTATCAATTATGATGTAAGCACTACAAAACCAGTATTTTCTTGTTTGCCCATAAAGAAAAGTCTTGTCAAAGGTTTTCACTAGATTATTATTTTAGAGATAACAATGAAGAGTCATTCGTTTCCTGGTAGAAAAACTGGCATAAAAGATTGCCTCTAGATCCCATTGGTGCTAGTTTTTTTAATGCTTCAGGGTAAATAAAACAGTAAGATTAAAAGTGTTACAATATAACAGTTCCAAATGAGAGTGCCATAAAAGCCTTTAGCCTACAGTTTACTATCAGTGAATATCTCTAAACTGTGATATGAACCAAGGTTCCTCATTAGAAAACTGAAGACATATACCTTGGCTTTTGAAAGGCATCAGCTGTTTGTCTGGGAAAGAAGAGCTCTGACTCTGAAGTGGTAGTGCATAATGGGAAAAAAATATGAAAAACATCCACATGAAGAAAGAGAAAATCTGCCTTCTCTATGTTTGTCTAATGTTTATGCATTTTCCAAAAATATTTACATTAAGAAATACTGTGAATGACAAGTCCTGCAAGATACAATTAAACAAAACAAAAAGATCATACGTGCAAAATGGAAAAATATACCTAGCTGCAGACAGCTACAGTGGTAGAAAACATTTCAACTGGCAGTGGCTGATGCCAAAAAATCTGAACTTGCATGTTAACTAAAATTTCAACATTTCATATATTTCTGTGGTGGTTCATTTTTTTTTAAAAGAATGTTATTTTAACAGATGTGCACAATCACTTGTTTTCCCCTTATTGTTGGAAGATGGAAATTGAGATTTGTAGTAGCTCCTCTCAGATCACTTCAAATGACAAATTCCTTAGAGTGTGGAGAGACTATGTGAAATACACAGAGCCCAGACAATGCTGTCAGTTAATTCTGGGAAGCAGCCAAATCTTTGACGTGGGTTCTGCATTAATAGAACTCTGCGCTGTGTTGAACATATGCTTCTCAACAGGCAGTATAGTACTGTTTACAGCAAAGACATGGTGCAATTATTTGCAGAACTTTACTTTTGCCCAGAAGAAAACACATGATCTTTCCGTTGATAGCCAAAAGAATTCTGAGGTTCCAGTACTTTGAAAATCAAGCTGTTAAACATTCCTAGTACAGGGCAGAATAGTACAGATTTAGGATCTTAATTTTAGGTACACATTAAAGCATCCTAACTTCCTTTATTTGTCCCAGTTCCTGAAGGTTTTCAAATGCTTTCTAGAAACTGGAATACCAAGTTTCTGAAAGGCCCTACCAGCATATTGTAAGGTCTAAATAACTCAAAACCCATTAAGCCCTTTAAAATATATTAAATACACAGAAGCACAAATCTAAGTGAAATTTACAGTTTAATCTATAAAGTAAGTTTAATTCATCTAAACAAGCAAAATACTGACAATTCTAACTGGCTGCTGTTATGAAATTCATATCCCCAAAGTAGATACCTCACTTCCTAGATATTACATATGAATATTAGTATGACTTTTCTCCTCTGCATTCTCTTTCAAAGACTTTTGTTTTTGTTGTTGCGGGTTTGTTTTTGTTTGTTTGCTTGTTTGTAATTATTTTTAATTAATATTCCCATTACAACCTCTGATAGCTGTACCTGCCTTAGAAAAAACTGCAGATATTAAAATACATCACAACACATAGCCTGCTGTGTACAATCTCTGTGGTGAAGGATTTGGCTTAAATGAATTCTTTCTTTTCTTGATGACAGAAGTGCCTCACTTTGTGATGTGTCTGAAGATGTGATGTGTCACTAAGGATTTAGAGACCTCATTTGGATTCTGGAATCTTGACTTCCTTTAGAAATAGGTAGAGAATCCTACTTTCAAAATATCGTGGTAAGATGTCTTTTCTTAAAGGATAAAAACATTCAGAATGTTGTAAACACTGACTACAGTTCTTTCCTTTATCTAAAGAAATACGGATCTGTAGTTGTACCCTCTCGTGAGAGTATTCTAATCATTAAATAATGGGCTCTCAAGCCTTTCTGTTCAAGTTTCACTTTCTTTAAGAAAGAAGAGGCAAAAGAATACCTAATTTAATAGTTGAGAAATTTACACTTGAATAGAGAAACCTCAGTTTTGCTTCCTACTCCAATGGCTGTTAATAGAGAGGATTCTCAGGTACAAGTATTTCACATTTTTTTACATATAGTAACCAGAATCTTGCACCATCTGCTCTCGATTTTCTGTCTCCTTCCAATGGTCAGTTGTAGTGCAATTAACTAAAGCTCCTTTTTTGTCTTTCAGTTTCAACTCACCACATAGCTATGCTCCTGTCCACAAAACGAGTGAAAGCTTCTTTTCGTGATAGGCAATGGAGAAGTAGAAAATGACTGACATTCAAGCCAGGATATCATGCCCAAATCCCTGATAAGTGGTTTCAGAAAGTGATTTCAAACAATCAGCTTGACTGAAAGTTGATATATACTCATGAAAAAGGCTCAACAGCAGCAACCCAAATGCCATTACCACAGTCTTACTGTGCTGAGCTACAGAAAGTGACAACACAACTTGTATAAAAGGAAATACCAGATGTTTGTGCAATTTGCCCTCCTTTCCCTCTACATTTGTTTTTCTTCTTTTAGTTATAGTTTTGAATCAGAAGTCACATTCTCCACTGATTCTCCAATGCCAGTGCACATTAATTTCTGTATGTCTGAACACAGTGATTGTTACTGGCATAATGTTGATTTCATGTTTAGAAGTCCAGATGCTTGCAATTTTCCACATATTTGCAAATTTCTTGAAATCTATCAAAATATCAAATGCCTTAGATTGTGAAAACATATTGTCTCCTCAGTCCTTTGTGTGCATATAACAGATCATGCAATACATAAGGCAAAAGGTCTGGATGCTGGGACCATTTAAGCATGGGATTAGAGATTGAGTTACTCATCACTTTCAAGAGTGAGGCGGTTCTGAATATTCAGGATTTTTGTTACTTCAGAAATCTTCATGTAAAAATATGAACTTTGTTTTCCAAAAGAGTTAGGAGGGTGTCCAGCAAGGGTTAAAATAATGAAAATCCAGAGTCAAGAGAAATGGAACCTTCAGTCTAGCCTATGTTCTTTGGGGTCTGAGTTCTTCTACCTTGACACGGAGCAATGTCTAAGTTTATTTTCAACTTTAGAAGGTGTTAATATTTTAATTTACTTTCCATTTCATTTTCTTATCTATCTGTAGAAATTTCATTTAAAGCTTTTCTTCTCCTACCAAGTCTAGAATAATGATCACACCATTTAGAAGTTAAAAAGTAATTACCTAGTTGCATTTTTTTCTTATCTTTCCATTTAAACCATTCTCTATAGTATTTAGGTAGGAAGTATACAGTGATTTAATATGTTTTTTTTAGTCATCTCTCTTTTTAGCTAATATATCAGTAAATTAGCAGTTGCAAAACTCTAGAGAACCTTCCATCTTTATCAGTTTCAGAATAGTTTCAGCAGGCTCTAGACCTTGGAGAACTGCTGATTACTAGAATCATATTAACTCCTAAAAAGCTACAGTGGATCCCAGCTATTTGTCCACGTGTACTTCTAAAATTAAAAAATAAATTAGCTTCCAATTTAATTTCCAGGTCCTGGTCTCCAGGCCATTTGACTCCTCAGGTGGCTGAGTCTGTGCACAGACTCTTTTTTTAGAGTTCCACTTGTCGTAGGAGTAGTTCTGGGAAGAGGTTTGTTTATGGAGGAATCCTGACAGGTATTTTAAACATGATCCCACAATGTATGGCAGCCTACATATGAAGTCATCTTTTAGAACCTTAGCCTATGTGGTGCCTTTCATGCCATGCACCTTCATGCCTTACATCAGGAAAGATATGTAAGTTCATAAGCTTCAAGAGTTTAATATGTTACCCTTGGTAGGGCCATGCATTCTTTCAGATGTTGTGAACTGGCCAAAAAACCCCAAACCCAAACCAACCAACCAACCAAAAACCACAAAACCAAACTAAAACACCTATTATAGAAACAAGAGCACCACACATTAAGTCCAGACCACAAGCTATGCAATGAGAACATAGCTGCCTCCCCCAGGTAGATGCAGCTGTCAGCTGAGAAACGAGGACATGAGTTGCTTTATACCACCAAGTCTTGAAGACCGGGAATCTCTCTCTGGGGCGATATTTTAGCAGTACTAATGTAGCTTGCTATTCCTAGACATATTCCTATTCCTAGCAGAATTGGGATGACCCCCTATAATAAATAGGATTATATTCTACGAAATTATTTTCTTTAATTACTTTCACTAAATTACATGGTAGCAATAAAATTATATTGGCTATTTTTTTGTTTGTTTTGGTTTTCAGGATTTATTTTATGAAAATAAATCATAAGATAAGGAAAGTAATCAGTCAGCCTTCATTCTGTTTCTTTCCTCGTGGGAAGGAAGGTACATTTCAATGACAACATTATGTTTTCATGTAATTGTGAGTGTTTTCACATTTATGGGTTTTGGTTTTGTTTGTGGTTGTTGGTTTGGTGTTTTTTTGCCAGACCTGAAAGACAATAGAAATAGCATATTAGAAATAAAGAAAAATATATCCATGCTCAATTGCATGTAGGCAAGAGAAAAGCTTATGAGTGAGTTATCACATTTAATCAGGAGATATTTGTGTTTAAAGTCACTTTATGTTTCTTTTTTTCTTAAAAATTATTGTAAAGGACTATTTGCTAACAAACATGCCTTTATTTATCCACACCAAAGCTGCAGAAACAACAAAACGAACAACAAATTTTTTGACTAATACACTGAAATTGAGAACTTTGAAGAACATAGCTCAACTTCCTGCAAATTAATTTTCCTCTGACTGCATTCAACATTTGGTTCACTTGAGACCTTCTTCAGGCTTATATTATTAGAAACATTTTTTTTTCAATTAAATTGAAGTTTTTATCCCAATTTATTCTCTAAATGCTCTTACAGTTCTTTTCCCTTCATGTCTCTAAAGAGAAGTTCACTTCTTCAGAAATTTGGTTGGTTATGCTGAGTAGATGAGACTAATTTTTCAGTTTTTCCTTTTTTTTTTTCTTTTTAAGGAAAAGGAGAATACCTGTTCAGTGTATGGATCACTTGCTATGGTTTATTCAGACCTTAGCTTGCTTGCTAGGGCTGCGAGCAATTTTATCTGTCAGCAAATGTATACGTATTGCTGTAATGCACTTGCTGTATTAACAGTGTTTCTGTAAGAAATCAGCTGTAATATCCCATTTGATGTTTTCAGTCTGCTTTGCTATTTTATCTGCCTAAACTTGAACTGTTGATTAAAATCTAAAGGAGAAAAAATAAGTGTTGAACATGATCACATCTAATGCCTAGGCATTTTTTCCCTGAAAATAAGACAATTAAACACTTCTTCTCACTATTCTTTTTTATTCTCTCCTTTCTATTAATGGATTTAGGTCAAAAATCTCAATATGATGTGTGAATGCTCATATTTTCTAACAATACAGTAGCTTTTTTCTTCTCTCCCTCCAGCATGAGAAGCCTCTTCCATAGAAAGTTTTGAAAATTTTTGCAAACATATTTAATTACTTTCAAAAAAGCCACATGGACATGTTTCTTATTTAATGGATAATTTTCCTCCAGGCATTAAAGTATTTACTTTTTCCACTCACCCAGATTGAGGTGAGCAACCAAAAAAGCAGAATCCAAACAAACAAACAAAAGAACCCTACCAGGCACAAATGCATTAGGTCAAATGGAAGAACAATCGTTCTCAAGAGATGTTTCATTGACATTTACTCTTGAAGTGAGGGTTGAAAATTTTAAGGGGAAAGAATCCCTAGGTCAGTCTATTCATTAGGGAAATGTGTTTCTATTCTTAAAATGCTAAATATATGTTCAAAATACCCAACTAAAAAAAAAAGAAAAAAAACCCCAACTTATTCTAACTCTATGTGGTTCTTCAGAAATATGCTGCTGATGCCTTAGGCCTTATGTGTTCGGTATTTTAAAACCTATTTGCAAAATCCAGCCTCCTGGCATTTGTTCAGACCATGTTAATTATGTCTATTGACATTTAGATGAGAGATTAGGAGAGTAAAATTCTGCACTGCTCTTTGTGCACCACCTTTTATTTTTAACTGGTTCCTTGAGTATTATTGAATAGGACAGTCTGTCACAGATTTGTACTGTTCAGTAAGTAATGTATCTCAGCTTCACATTCTTTGCTGAAATATAAATAATACATCAAAAAAGGGATTTTTTTTTTGTTACCGTTTAGTCTTTTGATCCTTCCTAGTCAAAGACTAATATTAAAGAACATTTCACTTGGCCGTGTTAGTAAGATTAAAATAAAAAAGAGAGAATACACAAGATAAGAAAATGGGGGGGGAAAGAATTGGAAAACAGAAAACTTGAAAAACAATACTTCTACTAGCATATTAAGCACAGTTCAAAATAACCAGCTGATCCTCCCAACCACCAGATGGGTCCAACCAGCTCCATTTCAATTATCAGATGGAGGTTCTCTATGGAACCTAGTAAGTACGATAGAAATCTTGTCTTGTTTCCCCTTCCTTATTTTCTTTGAGCATAA
Organism: Pipra filicauda; assembly: GCF_003945595.2. Taxonomy (NCBI): domain Eukaryota; kingdom Metazoa; phylum Chordata; class Aves; order Passeriformes; family Pipridae; genus Pipra; species Pipra filicauda. Next base: position 2,802,822 of record NW_024104776.1, on the reverse strand, counting down.
GCTACACGCAAACTAAGTTTGAAAACCTCTTTATTGGACAAAACTGTATGTTTGAGCAGTAAGATATTTTCAGTCTTTTAAGATTATTCTTATTTATACATTCAGATGTACTTAAAAAAATATATAAAATATATATGATATTCACTTGTCTTCCCCTCCTCTTCCCCCAAATTCACAAAAGTTTCATCAGACCTTTAGTGGTGCTTTGTAGGATTTAAGGGTCTGTTCATGAGCCATCATTAAAGAACCATTCCTACCTGGAACATTCTAATTAAAGTTTATTCAATTGTTTGTGCCTGCCAGAAAGCCCCAGTTATGACAAGAAAGTGAAAATGAAATCCAGATGAAGTAAAAAGAATAATTGGTTAAGATTCAAAAAGTGTTATGTTCATATTTTAGGAAGTTACAATAGATAGTATAATGGAAAATCGCTGTATGTCAGCATTAATCTAATATTTCTTGGGAACCTTTGGAATATTCATAGGCTTTTCATCCTTTGGATCTTTTTCTTCTTATAGCATGTAAGTGTGATTAGAAAGAAACAGAAGTACTGAAAATCAGAGCCAGCTTCATCATGGTGTGCTGGCCAAAGTTCTTCGGAGCAAAGAATATAGAGAAATGAGAGTAGAAAAGAAAATCTGTTCTATTTAGAAATCCAGAAAAGGACTTTGGAAGCTGTGTGGGTTTGAATAGATTCTCTTATTGTAGCTTTTTGGTGAGGAAGTGAGGTGCATTTTGGAGAGTGAAATAAGAAAATTGAGTGGACAGTGGAAAAGACTAAATAGGCTCAAAGATCTGCAAGTATAGGGTTAGCACATTTTATGCAAAAAATAGTCCAACCCAATCTAAGTTCATTTTTGTAATCTGTAGTATATGTCATAATTGTATATGTAGTAAATCTTATAACAGAAGTTATACTGAAGGTTAAATGATTAAAGATCCTTGAAAAGCACAAAAGCAACAGACAAGAAAGAAGGATTGAACAGTAATATCACAACCTAAGATAAAGGTTCAAGAAAATTTCATATTTTTCTTATAGAATGTTCTTTTCCTATTGGAAATTGCTTAATCATAAATTTTTGTTTTTAAAGGAAAGACAAAATTTTTATATTTTCATTCAAGCTCAACCCATCAATGAATATGTTGTTGAACAAAGGAGTAAAGATGCTCAATTATGGTTTAATAGTTGCAGTACTTTTGTAGTCGAGTTTAAAACCAAGTATTTCTCCTTGCTTGTTGGACTCCAGCAGTCAAGAATGGAATTCTTTTTAAGAGCTGGAAAATCAATCTGTAAAAAAACCTTGAGAATATTTTGGCAGAACACACTGAAAAGAGAATATTAGTAAAAAATTAGGTAAAATGAAAAACCCATCAGGATTAAGGATATCCTTTTCTGCTGTTAAACAATTTGAATTTCAGCATAGCAATATATGTGTGGTGATATGTAGCATCCATGACTCATACCTGATTATGAGTCTAAAAATCAGTGAGCACAATTTCTGAGTGCTTTTCTTCTTTTTTCTGTTCTCAGATTCTAGTTGACTAGGAGGTAGTTTTCAAAGAACCTACAGGATACAACTTTCAGTTTCAGAAAATAGACCCCTAAAGCCTCCTTGTTCTGCATAGCACAAGTCTCAAATTGCTCTGCAAAAGACAGTCATTTATGTTAAGAAACCTAATCTTATATACAATTTGCTTTTCCTCTCAAAAGGAATTATTTGGCAATGAGGTAATAATTTACCCTTTAACAATGTAAATTTAGACAAAGAATGAAAAAAATAGTTTTGATCAACATTTCCTATGTGTTATTCTCACACAAATTATTCTCAAAGTACAGATAGTTTGCTTTTATACTGCCTTTTTTAACTAAAAATAAAATTAAATCAAAGTGTTTTGTGTGGAAATTCGAGAAGAAATACAACTGGAAAATTATCTCAGACAACACAAAAAGGTGCTCCAACAGACCTGGAAGAAACATAATAATATTGTATTTTTCTCATACTCAGAACAAAGCTTGAAAAACCAGAAAACTCTTTTATGAGATGTGCCCAGTGGCCAAAAGGTCAATGTTTCCTTCCAATTGTGTCAGAAACTCTCAACATTTTCAGTTAAAAATACTTAATGCAGCATTTTCTTCATTCTGTAAGTATAGACTGTAAGTAAAAGTGTGTTGTTAACTAATGTAAAGCCACTTGTAATTGTCTTGTACACTTTTTTATGGAGGTGACCATCCCACTTTCTGGAAGTATTATACAAAACTATATAGAGGAGTCACCACTTAGATCCAATTAAGATTTAGCAGAAGATAAGTTTACTAAAAGAAAAGGACTCTTTCCTCAGTGCTAGTAATACAAAGGGGACAGTACTACTAGCGTGTTAAATCCATATTTTTAAAACAGCAAACAACAAAACAACAGCAACATAAACAAAAGAAGATTTGAGGAAAAAAATAATAATGTACTGTTTCAAAAATGCTTCACCCTCAGAGTCTTGAAAAAATTGTTTTTCAGCAGTGACATTTCATAGTATGTTGTCTTGTGGCTAATTATGCCATTCATTTAGCCTGAGACAATAAACCTTTTTCTGTAAAATATTTAGATTCCCATGAGAATTATGAACTCTGGAAATGCCTTGGCATTACTTTGTTAAGCTTTAATCAAATAAATGAAAAAAAAATAGTTCTCTTATTATTTTATATCTCTCCTCATTCCCATGCATTTATACTTGTTCTGATCATAAAGTTATTTAAAAATATTTGCCTTCAACTAATGATGATTATAGTCACAGTTTAATAGACATCTGTTTCTGTGCCATGGTACGTTTTTAAGTGAATTAATTGCGCTTAGAATGGACTTTCTTTTTTTTAATAGTATCCAGTTCAAGGCTGATAAGTAAAATATTAAATGTTCCTTTTTTGTTATGTGTCATGAGCAAGGTATAGCAGGGAGAAATACACCTCAGGCCTCACAGTCAGTGGTTGCCCACAGTACTGTAATGTCCACAAAGTAGACATTGCCACCATTTTCTCATTCTCATAGCACCTTTTTTCTGATAATATGGCCTAGGACAGTGATCCAATACTGGCTATTACATTCATCATTTCCAGAAGCAAAAAATCACAGAATGGATCAGGTTGGAAGGGACCACAGTGGGTCATCTGATCCAACCTCCTTGCTCAAGCAGGGTCATCCCAGAGGATATGGCAGAGGATGAAACTGCCAGATGGTTCTTGAATATCTCCAGTGAGGGAGACTCCACAACCTCTCTGGGCTCTGTTCCAGTGCTCAGTCACCCACACAATAAAGTTCTTCCTCATGTTCAGATGGAACTTCCTGGGCATCAGTTTCTGCCCATTGCCTCTTGTCTTATTGCTTGGCACAACCAAGAAGAGCCTGGCTCCATCTTCTTGGTAACCCCCTTTAGATACTTATATGTATACTTATATAGGTTCTGGTATATATAGGTATATAGTATATATATATATACACACCTTTATATATAGGTTCTGGATTCTTCATCTCTGAGTTCTGGTAAAACAAAGAAAGCAAGGTGTGGCTAGGGTTACCAAAAGAGAAAGCCACAACACTTGCAAAAGCTTTACCAAAGGGAAAATGATATAAAAGCCAGGTAGCTGATCTGGGGCAACTGGTAGGCAAGATGTGATATGTGACAGGTGCCCCATCCCCAGCTTATGGCAGAAGTCTGGCCTCTCTCCTAGCAGCATCCCAAACCATTCACCCTGGAAGTCACTCCAAGCATAATTTATTGCTTACATTTCTTATAAAATAATACTATCAAGAAAGGTTGGATGAAACCATGGAAGTTCAGCTCTTGTAAATAAAAACAAGAAGCACTTCAGGAAAATTGAAATTACATACAGAGCAAAACAACCCTTCAAACTAATACTTAGCTTGGGGATGCATTTCCCTGAATGCCTGGAAAAGAGGTTTTTGAGATTTTGGGTTTAGAAAATCAATGTGATACCATATTAAAAGGAAATCAAGAAATGTAATTCCTTTTATGGGTTTGAAAAACGATGGGGATAAAAAAATAAAAATTTTATATTCTGCAACATCTACTGTATGAAAAAACAGTATACCTTGAGCAGAAACAAGCAGTAATGGATTTTAAAAATGGACAACTAAAGCACTATATATTCAGCAACAGCCAACACAGCTGGGCTTTCCACAGGAATCTTGACTATAACCAAAAACTCTTTCTGAAAGTTCTGAGTCCTATTTCACTAAAAAAAATTCAGAAGTTTAATTAATTAAAATATTGATAATTTAATACAATGCAACACTTGATGTCTGACCTGTTTTATATATGATTAAAAGTGATGGCCATTTTAAATTACTGAAACAAGTGGCAGTGGTAGTTTCTTTCCTAGCAACAAGTGTAGCTCAAATTATTTTGAAAATGATAATTTGCAAAAAACAATTTTCTTCTTTGAATAATACAAGGGTATAGAAACTGAATTTAAAATTATCTGTTACTGCTAATCTAAATTTCTTAAAAATCAACTGTGATATATACATAGTCTACTTCGAGAAATGCTGAATGCTTCTCCTTTTGGAAATAAAGTCTCTTTCATAACAGAGTTTCTTTTTCAAAAGACTTGGTTCTCCAGCTCTAATATTACAAAATGATTCAGTGAATACTTGAATATGATTCAATGAAATCTGAACAGTGCTGGAGCCAAGAAATTACAAGAATAAAGTCTGCAGAAAGTGTGCTACTATGTGTTGTGTGTTTGCACTTGAAAATAAATATACTACTAAAGTACTAGTGGTACATGTTACTATGTATTTGCACATATGTTTGAAATGTCATACATATATTTGAAAAACCAAAAGAGAAATTAAAAATAACAATAGTGATCTTTTTCACAGTAGTTTTGTTTGAATACTAATTAAGAATAAGAGGGACCACATATCAGTAAGACACATTAAATACAGAGTTTGGAGAATGTATTGAAAAAAATTAGTTATGTTTACTACCCGACTACATTTGCTTAACAGTTTTAAGGGTGTGATGACTAGTAAAGGTCAAAGACACCGTCATGAATTACTCGTGGAAATTCCCATTTCAGGACAAAAATGGGAACGTAAACACTGACTCAAGCCAGAAAAATGGGTAAGATTTATACTTAACTGGAAATTATTCTTGAGAGGAAAATTGTTGTCATAGCTAAAAAACACTGCATCTCAAATTGCTGTTTTCTGATTCCAAAGTGTTTGGGTTATAGAGTCATCTGGAAACTGAGTTTCCATTCTGTGATTGTAACAGAATGTTAAACAACAGTAGCATACGGCTACAAAACTAATTCTCATTCAGCTACATTCAGAAACTTCATATGTGAGTTTGAAGTAGGAAATTACTCCACAGCAAAAAAAAATGACTATAACCAAGATTATTTATAAACTCAAAGTCCTATACTGTTTGGAAACACTGGTGTAGGATCACCACTTTCAGCAATAAAAAGATTTCTGTTTCATTCAGCAGCTACTGGGCGCTTCCAGTGTTGAGACAGACCATCCATGCAACTGCCTTTGAGGTAGGTTTTCAAGCTTAACAAGGCTTCTACTCAAAACAATTTATTCTCTTCAGCTGTGCTGTCAGTTTTCCTATATTTTAGAAAGCCACTGTTGACATCATTCAGATATTTTACTTTTTTCATAAACAGAAGCAGGGAAATTTATGTATGGAATTTGACATAAGCAAATAAATTTTGAAAATGCTGATTTAGAGATTAAAATATATAACAGATACCCTCCTACATAAAATGACTGCACCAAACACACTCCTTATCCAAAAGGAAAAAATAAGTATGTGATTCTTCTGAATTCGGAAACTCCATGCTATTTTGTGCATTTATTTAATTCAGTAAATAGATATAAAATTAAAATGTAATAAGATATAGCAATAATAGTATGATTCTAAAGTAGTGAGGTAAAGATGACTAAATGACTTGTGCAGTCAAGAAGAAGTATGCCCTGGACAATTAACTAATGTGGTTAAAAGATTCTTATGAAAAGAAATATATCAATTAGGTAAAAATATGTAAAGCTTAGACTGATCAACCAGAAGGTCCGTTTCCATGTAAAATTAAAATCTAAAATATTTTATAAGCATAATACATTTAATAAAACATTGCATAAATAGAACACATATATGGAAAACTATGTATTTGTGGCTATTAAATATGTAACTGTTTGTTTCCTAAATACTCTTTCTCTATGTGTGGTTAAAACAGAGATACCACTGTCATCAGATTTCACATTAAAAAGTTCAGTCTCATATGAACTTATTAACTAAAGCATTTTTTTACACATAACAAAACATATAACAAAACAAAAACAAACCTTCATCAGTACCTGTATTCAGAGCTCCCACACTTCACCAATGCAAGCTGCTGCACCTCCAGTTAGGATACCTAGGGACATAAATTTTCTGCCCATGCTTTTACAAACATAAACATAATTATTATAGTAATCCTAAGTGAGAAAAACTTTTTTAGTGTTCTAAACAGAAGTACCCTCAAATTTTGCAAAGTGGAAGTGATGACTAGGTCTGAGGCCTCTATGAGTTTCTGTACCTGTCCGCAGAGACCTCTTCCTGCATGAGATGCCAGTTTGTCTCAAGGGGGTGAAGGTCTTCTCTACATATACCATGACAAGGGACAACTGAAGATATTTACACCTTTCAAGCCATTTGAGCAAAAATGAAAGGAAAACAACCTTTTAGAAACTTAATAAATAGACTGGATAATGGACATGATGCAAGCTTTCTGATAAGGCTAATTTATACAGTGATTTTATGCCTATGTCCTTGAATTCGACAGGACTTGAATTTTTAAAAGCAGTTTAGATGGAAAACTCTTTTGATTTGAGTTTGTTTGTTTGTTTTGTTTTTTCTCCTCACATTAAGGCCAAGATGTTAAATCAACCAAGAAAATTATATATTTCTTTCCCAATTCTTCATATTTTTCTTTCTAACAGCAGCTTGTTCTTTCCCCCTTGTGTTTGGGGCAAGATTTCTGATGAGTGGAGGACTGACCTCTAAAATAACTTCTCCCTGCATCTACTTGATGTTTAGGGTACCTGTTTTCTCAGAGCCAACCATCCTACACCAGATTTAGTGAGATTCACATGATGGAACTGCTCTAATCACTGGAATCTTCAATGGCAAGGAAACTTAGGAAAAGTTAGACATTTTTGAAAAATACTTTTGTTTTGATATTTACCTTTGGAAGTGTGTTATTATGAAAAGTTTCTGAGAGAGACACTGGGACTTTGATATGTGCATCCCTACACTAAACAAATAATAACACCACAGGTGAATATATATTTCACTACAAATTACTTAATGTTATTTCTCTCTGTAATTTAACTAATCTGAGATAATACCTGTAGCTAATTCCTGGTTTTAATTATTTCTTATTTAATTAATACTGTCTTTGCCTAGACTAATTCTATTTTCTTCCCTTGGGAAGCATATTGTATCAGGAATATTAAATAAAATATGGAACTTTTTACAACACAGTAGATTTACTAGGTAGCTTTTGAGAACTTTATTCTATATTCTTATGTGTTTGGGGTTTTCTTTACCCTTTTAAAAGACTTAGGTAAGTTGTCACAGAGTGATGGAATGCTTTTAATAATGTGTTTAGGACAGAACAGCAGCTTTGTACTGACTGTGGTACCTGGAAATGGGCCAGACAGAGCCCTGTCCATCCCACTGCAGTGTCTCTGACAGCAGCCAGAAGAAGCAAATGCTTAAGGAAATAACAGAGAACACGGACGATAATTATTTTCTTAGTATAGCTTGCTTTACTCCAGCAACACCCAGTAACTTCCTGAGCTTGCAGCTGAATTCAGACTGTTGTAATTAATAGTTATCAAAGTATTTAAAGTTCCTGTATTTGCATAATACATTTTTAACCTCTGTATGCCTGTGCAGACTCAGCTATCTTAAGTATATGGAAGTATATGAGAAGACAGAGATTTGTTCTCTGCTTTTCACCTTTGTTTCTAGATGCTGTATGCTTGCTTGAAAACATCTACAATGGATTTCTAGAAGAGTTATCACAGGTTTATATCATATAATTTCAGAATTTATGCATATAAATAATTTTTTTAAAAGGTTATATTTAGTAAAAGTTCAAGTGTAGCGTGTAAATTGCCAAAATTGTATCTCAGATTCATTGCAACACGAAGTAACAAGGTGTATATGTAATAAAAATTTAATATTTTGCAAGAAATAACCATCTATTGTCAAAGTTCATGTTCTAAGGTTAAATTTAAACTTTCAGATCAGTGGGCTAGCTTCACTGATGCAGATAAGCAAGAATTTCCACTATGATGTTTGCTTTTCGTGCCAGACAAACATATATGTAACCACGAAGAAACAACTCCTATTCTTTCTTTTCCACTTCCCTATTATTGCCGTGGCTTTTTCACATTTAAAAGAAAGCTTAAATGGGAGTTACAAGTGAGAGAGAAAGGTAATAACTTAGGAGTTAGGCACACTCAAATCAGTTAGGGCACTGATGGCAGATTCTGTGCTGCGATTCTTTTCTCAACCTGAACCACAGAGAGTTTGGAATGAGATCACTGCTAACTTTTTTGTTTCTTTTATTCCTTAGGATTTCCTAGAGCTCATTTTATGGTTTTAGGTCTGGAGGATGTTTCTGTCAGTTCAAAGATAACCTCTTATGAAAATATATTTTATTTTTATGAGACGTGCGACTACCATGCTGTTTGAAGACAGATTTTAGACTATAGCAAGTGGTATTTGAATGCATTGTGCCAGTGGCATTTGAGGTGTTCAGTTCACTGGATTTTATGCTCTTTTTGTATGAAGAAGTTATTTTATCTCCAGTTCAAAGTGGATTTTTCTTTTTCTGATTGTTTTTGTTGCCTTTGAAGTATTCTGTGACGTGGATAGCAATAGTATATTCAGGACTGGCTGGGATTTTACTGATGCCTGCCACATATTAGTCTACTCTTGAAACATTTAAAATCCTTAGAAGGCTCAGAGTCTCTTAATAGTTTCCAACAAACATTACAGAGTATTAAAAGTTTTGGTTTAGCTATTTTTATCAACTTAAACCAGTAATTTAAAATAAAATATATTTTCCAGTAATGCCCTCTGTAAACTGGATTAAGCAAGAATATAATAGCAAAAAACACCAAAAACAAAAATGACTAAAAACCTTTGAGTCAAAGCTGTATTTCATCACCATTGAGAAAATATTATGAATTATTTTTTTTTTATTCAGTACTCTCATTGGAGAATAATTCTCAGACACTAGTGGCTTTTCTGTTTAATTTTGGTAGATGAACCTTTTAAAATAGGGGCACATTTAGGAAACCATTTACTTGTTTTTAATTTGTTCTTTTCCCTGGCCTGGAGCAGCAGAAATTACAGGAATCAGAACCAAAATCTTAAATTGGTACCATCAGTTTAAGTTAAATTGTTTTCTGATATTTTATAGTCATGGCAGTAGTCAATTGTTTTTCATGTTGGCCAAAATCTGTACATTAATATCCCAGCAGAAGTGTTTTGTATTTCAGCTGACCTATGTTTCACATCTCTTCTCAGAATTGTTAAATTTTATTTTTTTTAATATATCCAATTTGTACTAAAAAAAAAAAAAAAAAAAATTGAAATTTTGTTATTTTGGTTATAAATGTCCTCTCACACCATCAGTCAAGTCCAAAGCACACCACCTCCTCTGCTCTTGAGAGTGTTAAGTGCCTGATGTAATGCTAATTACCAAATTACCTTGGCATCACACTACAACAGTGGTAAACAACCTTGTAGCCTCAGGGATAACTGTATCTACTATATTATTTGGCATACTGGCCTAATTTCTTTTAGAAAAAAATAGATGTTAATTTACAATACCAAAAAAAAGAACCAGTGCAAATCCAGTCTGTTACTTTATGTTACATATAAAAAATAAATTGACTGGATATTTAACAGGAACTGTGTAACTGGAACTATTTGCTGATGAAGACAGGTTTGGGCTGGCCTAAGCAGAGGGAAATGGAATGGAGCTAATTAAGGTAGAATCTGTCCTAAGGTGGGTCACTGACTCTACACCCGGTACTAGTTACTGGAAAGCAGACATGAAGGAAATGTTGAAGAAGCAGCATAAAAATATGATCTGTAGATCACCCAAGCATCTGACATTTTGCCCTCTGAGACATAAAGCAGGTACCTGCCTGTCCGTAGACAGTTGCTAAGTGAACAGGAAGAGTTAATGCTTCAGGCATGTCCATCATAGTCAAGAAGAAAGTCTTATGGCTGCAACAAAGGTGCCAAATCCTGTTTGTTTTGTTATCATTTCATAGTATCAGCAAACAGAATATGCATTCTCGGAGAAATGTGCCCCTAGGTTTGTTGCAACCTAAAACAACACAAGTTTCAGGTGGCAACCTGTGCAGTAAACTAGCCTGAAATTAGCCTTGAAAGGAAATGTTATGACAAAGACACTGAGGAACTAGAAGCATAGATAAAAGGTAAGTGCAAGACAAAGAATTGACCAAGGGTTGAAGAGAAAGTAAAAAAGACTGAAGATAGTTACTCTTCTATTTAGTCACTGTATACTGAACAGACCATATGGAGCAATGCATGCCTTTATGTAGCAAATATTTATACATAAAGTTGGGTTCTGTCCTGTCAGCTTGGTACCAGGTGTCCATGCCACTCATGCCAAATCTCTGTGGTCAGAGACAAAATGTACCAACACAGGTAAAAATCTATTGGGAAGCAATTGATTGGGAAGCAATCGATTCACTCACTGATAACTGCTGTGAAATAGGTACAAGCAGGTGTAAGCAACAAAGTTATACTTTCACACCGGCTTCTCATCATAATTATGTTCTGTTTGATATAAACTAATGTATACAGTGTAAGTACAACACCTTGTTTCCCGTTATTTAACATTTATCCTACAATGTTCCTTGTTGTGGAACCTTTCAGATACAGTCCAGGGAGGTGGTGGAGTCATTGTCCCTCGAGGTGTTTAAGGAAAGACTGGATGTGTAAGGAAAGACTGGATGTGGTGCTTAATGGCATGGTCTAGTTGACATGGTGGTGTTCGGTCATAGGTTGGGGGATCTCGGGGGCCTTTTTCAATCGAATTGATCCTGTGATTCTGTTTTGCTGAAGTTTAAAAGTTGAGAAAAACATTTCAAAACATTAGGCCAAATCAATGTATACCAGTTATTGTGAAGGAACCCAAAAACATTTTGGGGCTTTGCATTCTCAGATTGACTTGCATTTCACTGAGAGTTAAAAATGCTTATGTTGTGAATGATTCAAAAGAGCGTACAAATTATAAACAAAGCTAATGCTTGAGAAAAACTGACTGAAGTGTCTTGCATAGAATAAACCACCAGAAATAACATAAACTATAAATAGCTGGATCTAAGATAAAGACAAAAGAAAAGGGAGAAAACTGCAAGTCATGTGTCATTTATTGCTATTTTATACTAAGATATTTACTGCTTGATAATGGAATGCACAAGGAATAGACAAGCATTTTTATTTCCACATCCTTTTTTATTTTTGGTCTTAATCAAAATCACTTCACAGATTGTAGACACGCTGTTCCTAGTTTGTCAGTATGTGTGAAGAAATTTGTATGGGCAGATAGTTCTAACCACTGCAGTCTCTGGGCAGAAGAAGTTAAATACGTGGTCACAGAATACATTTGGAATTCCCAGAGCATTTTAAATTTCCCCGCTTTAAACATTAATCAACACTTTTTTTTCTCATATATTATGTCTCCGTCCTAATAAGTAGAAATATGACTGAAGATTACTTCTGCCTCAGCCAGGCTAAGAAAAATTTGGGCTCTTAAATTAACAGTAGGATCATGTATTAGGGAGGGTTCGGAACATACTGAATCTAAAACCATGACACCGTTGCAAGTTCAACAAAACCCAATATTTATTACCAAGAGGTGGCCAACATAACGAACAAACTCAAAAGGGAGGAAGGAGGAGAGAAATAAGCCCCCAGCATGACCTCCCCAGTTACCCAGTTGTTGCCCATACAGTTATCTTACCGACCTAGCATGCCTATAATTACCCATAGCAGAAGCTGCATCCCTGGAGAGTCAGTAAGTTCACAAACTGGCAGGCGTCCCCGCCAAAGGCAACGTTGTCCTTGAGGTAAAGCTAGCTCCCCTCCAAGGAAGCACTATCTGCTTTTATACAATCAACGAGCACCTCTGGCTGGGGAGGTGTGGCCAGTACTGCCCCGCCAGAGGTTCTCAATCCCACCCGCTTGGTTATGTAAGTTCATCCCTTCAGCGCATGCGTGAGAACTTTGGAAATCCCCTCACGCACACGCATATGCTTTGGGGGTCTTTTCTAATTGAGTTGGGAGTTGAGCCATCCTCCCCTCCTCTTCGATTTCTCCTTCAAATGCCCTTGGCAGACAACGAACCAATAGCAGAACACCAATTAAAATAGTTTATACAGAAGTTCTCCCTCCAAGGACGAATTCACTGTTTTATCAGTGAACTTGGCAGGGAGAATATAAACTACTACAGGTGACTGGGGCCAAATACAGACCAAAAGTATCAGCATAAATTCACCCTGCTACAGATCAGTAGTCAAAACACTGCATAATAATATACTATACTGATTTTTAACAACAAAATTTTCATTTTTACAGAAGAGACTTCAATATGCATACTGGGACTTTTTCCATACTATTTCAACTGGAACAGAAAACAGGGGCACTTTTACATTTAAATGTACAGTACCTTATGGCTATTTATTGTCACATTTGACTTATTCCCCTAAAGAGAAAAGACCCAAAGACCATTTAGCTTTCTATAGATTAGGATATATTTTCCAGGGCTCCAGATATCCATTACCTAACCCTGACAGTGGCTCAGCTGTGAACGTTTTTTTCTAGAAGACAAGGATGACATGTTGTGTTACTATAAGAACTGTTTTTAATAGAGCTTCCTTACAAAAATTCTGCTGAGAAGTTCATAAGCATAGTGTGAATAAATAAGCTATATCAACCTGCATCAACAGAACTAAGAAGGCCAAAACATTTCTACTTCTTGATTTGCTTTGGCAGTCAGAGATCACTAATGATATTGCTTACCGAAGTAGGTAGTGCCATAAGTAAAATCTGAATTTTCTCTTATTTTCCTTTTCAATACAAACACCAGCTTTAGAGATACCATTCCCATCACTGTCACTGTTATTAGGGGGAGGAGTGATTGATTGTAATGTTGATGAACAGAACCATCAATGGTATGTGGAACATAGTAAAGAAATAGCTTCCTTTTCCAAGAAAAAAAAAAGTGGGAATCTATACCTATATCAAAATATATATGAAATTAAAGGTCTGAAATAATTCATCACCGTAAAAGCAACAAAAAAATACTTTGTGTATCAGCAATATTAGGTACTGTGGAAATAACTGATAACAAAGACACAAATGTCAGGCATTAGTATTTACATGAAAATCACTTCAGATTTAATTCATAACATAAAAGTCAAATTTAACTTGAGGGCTATATCCTTATCCTTTTCAAAACCGTAACAGCAAAACACAAAGAAAAATATAAGCTTACATTCCCAAGATTCACTTACACGTCGGGATAAAGGGCTTATCCACTTGGAATGGAATCAAAACCTACTACTATGGCCTAATGATTGCAAGTAGCAGCATACAGCACACAGCACACAGATTTCCTGTAGGAAACGGCAATCAAATAAGTGCAGTAATTGCAGCCTTTTCAGTCTCAGGATACAATTTTTTTTTTTTTTAAACAGAATGGCAGATACAAAAAAAAAAGCTATTAGAAAGGTAGTATGGCATTACAAAGGAAGACTGTCCAGGAACAATAGGAGGGGAACATTACTTGATTTGTTCAACTCTTCTACTGAGATTACATACTTGTCCCTAAGTCCTAAGAAGTCCTACAAAAATCCTAACCTTGGCCAGGTAAAATAAAAAAATCCAGAACAGTTGGGACATCAAATTTGTATTCATGAAGGCCTGGGAGAATACTGCCTTCAGAGAGTGTGTTGAGCAGATTGTTGTTCAAGGCTGGGGGAAGAACATACTATTTATCACATGCTTGATGGCTTAACTCAAATGAAAATATGGAAAGTTATCATTAAAACTTTCTTTCAACTTGCAACCTATGGATATAAAATTTCTTTGAGGCCAGTCCACATGTCTAATGGAAAATATCTGAAACATAGCTATCCTGATTGCCCACAGGGTAAAGTAGAAAACAATCAAACAAAAAAAATCAATTAGGAATCTATAGGAGTCCTTCAATATAAAAAAATCCTAAGAAGTAGTATAGCTCATATTTTCTCAATACACGTAAATAGAATACTAAAACTATAAATACAATTTAAAAAAAGACTTGCTTAAGCTTTTTGTAAATAAAAAAAAGAAAAGGCTAGGGAATCTTTTTGCACTTAAATGTTATAAACCATTTTAAGATATATTGTCATCTCGAAATAATTGCATTAGGAAATTAGTGTTACAGAGCTGTTACACTTCTCAGGAGTCTTTTCTCAGTCAATATAATTGAGAATTAAAGCTGTCTAAGCAGGCAGTCTTCCATGGGATTTCTTCTGACTTCATCTTCCTGTGATTTCAAATGCAGAACAGTCAAACTCAATTGCTATTTAAAAAGACTGTTGAAAAATTGATCTAACATGGCCTATACTGTAGTTCCTCAGCAGGTTCTCGTAGAGAAAGAAATACTTTCATCTTTAAAAAAATACAGAAAATAACATTTAAACAAATGGAAACTTGAAGTCAGTGTAACAAATGGTTTAAATACTAGAATGAAAAGTATGGGGACAAACCCTACAAAGAAATAATAAATTAAAAACTACCTGCAAAGACGAAGCTGATAATAGAACTAAACTCATAAACCAGAACTAATTTGATAAATATTTATTATCATTATTATGGAGTATTTTTATCATAAATTGTAAACTTTATGAGAGCATTGTTCAGTTTTAAGTGAACCCTGTAATAGACTGGCACTGATAAACAGAACAGCATGCTTTTTCAACAAATGTAATGTTGAAAGTAAATGCTTTTAAAAGTTGAGACTTCCTCAATAAGCTTTTACTCATAAGAAAATTACTTATTTATTTTAAATGTTCTTCTCCTCAATGATACAAAAAATTAATGTGTTCAAAAGTGGAAACTGTATATTAGGGAGGAACATTCGTATCCTTATGAAATGTTGAATTTAAAAGAGATCAAAATAGCCTAGTAACAACAGGTAATTGTTAGAATACTATCTGATCACACATTCCTGTAAAGAATAAAGAAACAAAAAAGGAACAAGCACAAAGAAAATAACAATGCTGTGACCAGGCTTCAGATTAGTAAGCGATCATTGGTAGTATTGACTGAGAAAAGGAATCCAAGCAATTTTGCAGCATCATTACTCTTTCTTCAGTAAAGAGAAATCATATTTGGTCTAGGGAGATGAGTGAATAATTAAACAGGCGACTTTTCAAGCAAGGTTCTTAATACAATTTAAAAAGCCAGAGCTTTCTAAATAGAGTGTAGGGAGATATTCATCACACTTTGCTTTGTATCTTTCACAGAGAATTTTTTTCCTTTGCATCTTCCACATAAAAAATTGAAGGAAAAAGTTAACTATGGGAGGACACCCAGCAATTACCATAAGTGCATTGTTAAAAACCAGATAAACTTCCTAGCTGTTCCCCAAGAAATAATTCAGTACAATTTGTTCTAAATCAGTTACATGCTAATGAAAGGAGTTGATTGAACAATTATCACACTATGTTGTTTAAATTTAGGATCTCTGTCATGGAGATGAGTTTTTCAATTTCCCACAAGATAGCTTCCTGGCACTGCTAAAGAGAATCCTCATTTCTTTATGTTGTTGTTATGTTTAACAGAAGAGGAAAGAAATTAGTGGGACTAAATTACTATGAAAAAAGTAATTTATATACCTGGAATGTTCCAAGGCAACAGAGAATAATTGTCATCAAAAATTTTAGATCAGGAAAAGAAGGCAGGCAGGCAGGAAGGCAAGAAAGAAAAGAAAGAAAGAGAGAAAGAAAGAAAGAAAGAAAAGGAAGGAAGGAAGGAAGGAAGGAAGGAAAAGGAAGGAAGGAAAAGGAAGGAAGGAAAGGAAGGAAGGAAGGAAGGAAGGAAGGAAGGAAGGAAGGAAGGAAGGAAAAGAAATAAAGGAAGAAAGAAATAAAGGAAGAAAGAAATAAAGAAAAAGAAAAGAAAGAAAGAAAGAAAGAAAGAAAGAAAGAAAGAAAGAAAGAAAGAAAGAGAAAGAGAGAAAGAAAGAGAGACCTCATCACTCTCTCCAACTCCCTGAAAGGAGGTTGTAGCCAGGTGGGGGTTGGTCTCTTCTCCCAGGCAGCTATCAGTAAGACAAGAGGGCATGGTTTTAAGCTGTGCCAGGGGAGGTTTAGGTTAGATATTAGGAAGAAATTCTTTACAGAAAGGATAATCAGGCATCTCAATGGGCTGCCCAGGAAAGTGGTGGATTCTCTGTCCCTGGAGGTTTTTAAGATAGACTGGATGTGGCACTTAGTGCCATGGTCTAGCAACCGCAGCGGTGTTGGGTTGAGGGTTGGACTTGATGATATCAGAGGTCCCTTCCAACCCAACTGATTCTATGATTCTATAATTCCATGAAATTACAGACATAAAAATAGTGGCAATATTGATTCCACACTAATATTTTTCTTTTCTCTCTGTGTCTAGTACATGTTCATAGAGCTGGATATATTAAAAGTTTAGATATAACTCAGAAGTCTGAGAAGTAGCTATGACCTTTTCTCACAGGAAGCAAATTTATAATTTCAATTAAAACACCTAACTTTGATGGAGGACAAAGTGCAAGTTAAGCAATTCATCCAGCTAAGCGTGACTGTAGTATTCTTAAACTCTTTAGTATAGAAATAAAATTTTAAATATCTTAAGTGGTAAAATTAGTTGTTAGAAGTGTATGGGGATTAAAAGAAAGCAGAATAACAACTTTAGGTACAGAATATAATAGTTAACAAGAAAGAGAAAGGTTGAGGGTTTAAAAGTGATTTAAAAATCTTAGCGCAAGATTTTTGTACTATCATTGCATAGCTGTTTATGAGAGAGAATGAAACTAATAATTAGCATATAGTGAATAAAATGGGCAGTTTATATCCATTAAAGTTTCTTAACACCATTTGAACTTGAATAAATTGAAAATATGTTAGATTAGATGTAGTGAAAGTTTCACTTTTGTAATTTGCCCATAGGAATTCACAATACAAGAGAACTTTTTTGGCATCTTTATCAGACTTAATGAAGGAAAAAATTCTATATCATATACACATAATACACTTAATGAACAATTTCTTTTTCTTTCCTGGTAGGAAGAAGATGAAAGAGGAGAAGTGAATAAAAGAAAGTGAAAGAAACAGAATTATTTTATTGTAATGCAAACAAATTACTTCATTTGAAGAACTCAGTGTCTTTCCTGACAGTATTCCATCTCCCTACATATTTTCTCTCTTAAAAATCGGTCTGAGTACAGGTGCTGAAATAGCAAACACTGGTAAGACATGCTTACACTGGTAAGACACTCAAACAGGGGTAAGACATACCCCTCCAGCAAGTTTACTTCTGGAATTTTTATTCTAAAAAATCTTGGATGATAATTTAAAACAGGAAGAATGATTATTAAGAGACAAATGACTGCGAGGATCAGGTTTTTTCTGGACTTTGCTGAGGTTGAATAGGCATCTTTTTTTCTCTCATAATGTGAGAGCAAGTCCTTCAGCCTCAAACTATGGGACTATACAGTTCTGTCTCTTTTAATGCTTTCTAGGAAAAGTGGGATGGATATCCGTGAGGGAAGAAAAAACAGTGCACTACCCCATCACAAACAAAGCACTGCTATCTATGTACACTGCTTCTCAGTCAGATCCTTAACATGCCCAGGATATTCCAGCTTTTCACATTCACATTATTTGTGAATAGGGAGGGCTGTGTCATCTATTGGAGAGCTTTACAGGATCATTAAGGCACTGTGTTCATGGTCAAGAAGGCACAAATACCTTTTTTGTATCTTTAAGCAAACATAAGAGCCAAATGTATATTTTTCCTGAATGATTGGGAGCAAGAATTTGATTAAGATAACCTAATGGCTTTTAGCTAATTATGATATGCATTATCTGGGGACTCGTTGATATTTCAATAGTCTGAGCAAATGTTCTATGTTCTCAGACTGTGTTTTTGTGGCTTATATTACTGATTCTTTTCAGAGGGTGATTTTAGTTAAGATAATGTTATACTTTAGCATAGAGTATTCTGGAGAATAGAACTGTTAGGCTGTATTTCAACTGAATTTATAAATTTCTTTGTATGCCTCACATACATATATGCTGTAAAATACATGGTTTGTTTCTGTAGTTGTAAAAAGACAAAATGTAGATGTGTATAGACAGTACCCAGAAGTGCAGATAGACAAATCTTCAAGGTTTTTATACACATTCATTTTCCTTTCAGTTCCTTTTCTGTCAGCCATATAGCTCAACAGTTATCAACCCTGGCAAACTCACTCAAAGTTTTCAAGTATCTCTCATCTTTTCCAACAGCTAATTCAAATGAAAAGAACAGTGCTTTACTATGCTTCATAAGTTTTTCCCATCTAACTAATCTCTCTTAAAGAGAGTTTGAGAATATTACTTCTTCTATGCAATGTGAATGATGAGATATTCCTTTCTTTCAACAAATTTCTTGTAGCTGAGGGCTGCTGTGATACTGTGATGCTGCACACAAACACACACATATAGTTAACACACCCCATCTTATGTCAACTTTTCCTCATAGATCATATTTTATACAGAATTGATCATTCTTTTTTTTTAGAAAACTTGACTCAGGGATTAAAATGTAAATATTGTCTCAATATTTATAAATTTTTAATGAAACACTGAAAAATGTTATCAGTAACACTGAAAATATTGATATTTCCTGTGTACAGAGTGCAAGTGGAGAAATGGTCTGCAGAAATGGTCTCTGTGAGGAGCCACTGGGGCTGACCTGCCCCGTACTGGACACAGAGCCACTACAGGGCACAACTAAGCTCCTCAGCCAAGATAGTATTACTTCTGTGAAAGTTTGTGCAAGAAAGGGTAAAAAAGTTCTTAAGAAAAATTCTGTGAGAGAGAAAAGTAAGAAAAATGTAAGAGAATCAGCCCTGCAGACACCAAGGCCAGAGAAGAAGGAGAAGAAGTGCTCCAGGCACCCGTGATGAAGACCTTGGTGAGACAAGCTATTTCCCTGCAGACCACGGAGGTCCACGGTGGACCAGATACCTACCTGCAGCTCCTGGAAGATCCCATGCTGGAGCAGGTGAACATAACTTGAAGGAAGTTGCAGCCCCAGTGAGTTCATGCAGAAGCAGGCTCACGGCAGGAACTGCAACTCATGTGGTACTGTATCCTGTGGAGAGGACGCACGCTGGAGCAGTTCTTCAAAAGCTTCAGCCTATGGAGAGGACATATGCCAGAGCAGTTCATGAAGGACTGTACCCCATTGGAGGGACCCAGCACTGCAGCAGTGCTCAACTGCAGGGAAACAATGTGAGGAGGAAGGAGTGGCAGAGAAAAAGTGTTATGGACTGACCACAACCCTGATTCCCCATTGCCTGTGTCACTCAGCAAATATGGGGAGGAGGTAGAATAGTTGAGAAGAAAGGAATGCAGTTGAACCTGGTGTTACAATCTGCTTAAATGTTGCAGAAAGAATTTCAGGTTCAAATATTCCCTTGAGCAAAATTAAAACTCACACAAGTTATCTGTTGATAACAAAACTGATTTTATTAAATGCTAAGAGATGCAAAGAGAAAGAGGAAAAATTAAGAAAAGTTGGAAAATGCTAAGATTACTTCTAGAATTAGAGAAATGATACCACCAAAAACTACCTGTCCGCCAAGCTGGTGTTGGGGAGGGGGGAGAAGTAGTTTCTGCCCCTTTTTTTTCTCTGTCTCTGCTGCTTTTTGATGTTATTTCTTTAGCTGTGGGGGGGTCTTAGCAGCTTTAGTTCTCTGGAATGTGGCCAGGATGTGTAGTGTCACCACTCATGTTGAGCCATGTCCCAGGCCATGCAGGGTCCCAGTTCAGCCGCACCTTTCGGCCCTCAGAAATATGGTAAGGGTAGAAGGATAAGATATAACACACGCATGTCGCACGGTGGGTCTCAGTTCTCTCCAGGCTGGCAGAGTTCCAGTCTCTGGTGGCAGGCAGGTAGCATGCAGTGGCAGAGGACAGATGAGGGGGAGGTGGGGAGAGATTTTCAGCTAGGGTAACTGGTTCTCTCTCCCTTTCCTCTCTCCCTTTCCTCCCTCCCTGATTTTCCCAAATTTTTCCTCAACTTTTATAGTGTTCAAAGGAGGTAGTATGTGGTTTCTTGGCACCCTGTTCAGATGTTCGAAGATATATGATAACCATAAACAATGCCAGGATCTTTTGGCAGGCAAACTCCAGCAGGAAGCTCTGGTGAGAACTTCCGGCAGAAAGCTGACAGAGAATTTTTGGTAGGAAGTTCTAACAGGCAGAAAAAATGGCAAAACATTATTTTTGGCATTTCTATATTATCTGTGTGTTACACCTGGGAAGAAAAACAGTGAGAGTGGAGTGATGGCGATTTTTATTTTGGTTTTGTTTCTCACCATCCTGCTCTATTTTTAATTAGCAATAAAATAAATTAATATTCCCCAAGCCAAGTCTTTTTTCACTATGATGACAATTGGTGAGTGAACTACCTGTCTTTATATCGACCCATGAGCTTTCCATCTTATTTTGTCCTTTGTCTGCTGAGGATGGGGAGTAAGAGAGCAGCTTGGTGGAAACCTGTCAGCCATCTAAGGTTAACCAACAACAAACTGTATGTATTTAGCCTTTCTCATTAATAAAATCATTTGCCATCTTCCCAAACAGTTATAAGCAATGTAATTTCTGCAGTGAGAGTAAATTTAACTGAGCAGACAATTATGTTTGAAGAAATATTTTCTAATTATAAACAAAACTTTAAAACATAAAAAGAAAAAGTTGTGGTTTAGTTTTTAAATATTAGACAGATGTATCTAGATAGCTAGCCCATTAAGACTAAACACCTTCTACCAATATCATATATGTGGTTAAATACAAGAGAATTGCATCTTATTATTATCAGAGATATAGAAGTAAATGATTTTATTCAAGAACATTGATTTCTGACCTAGTAAGCAAATCAAACACCTTCAGAGACAAAACCCCACTAGATTAGCAGTGACAATTTTCTAGATGTAGGCAATAAAAGTTTTTTGTTTCAAATAGCCAAATGAATGTTTATTTTATTACTCTCACTTTCATCCTAGTGAAACCATTATGTGGCATTTCAAGAGCAGTGTCATCAGATCTGGTTGACACGATTATTTGAAATTTTCAGAGCTATTGTATATGATCTATTCCTATTTGGCAAAATGAGGAAAAAAGATTTAAAGATTGTTCACAGTTTTGAAATTAAGTATTATTAAGTGGAGAAAAAGCAGAATTTCTGCTTTAATGTCAGAGTATCCATATTGTCTGTTACAACAGTGGATAAATGCCCCAAAGATAAAAAAATATCACCTTTTATGCTGTTTGCCATGCCTTAATTATGCTTTATTCTTCTTCATCTAAAATGGGTTGCTTGAATTGACAGTATCAGCAAAGTAGTTAATGCTTGTAGTTTTCAACAGAGAGTGGGAAGAGTCCTCAGTTAGTAGTATTTTTCCATATGAAAATTATGTTCCTAAGCCTGATTTTAACAGCAGTTTCAGATTATTCTTCAAGCATTATTCTTCAACAAACTGTTTCTTTGTGGAAATTTGCAATTCAGTAACAACAATAGAAGGGATGATGCAAGCCTCTGAAACTTCATTTTCTCGATGTCTTGTTCTCTCATTATCTCCAATTAAGACCCATATACTTATGTTTTCAAAATGTTAGGATTTGTCTTACATGATTTTTCTTGGTTTTGAAGAAAACAGAAGTTGGTAAAGTTTACAGCTTCAAAATAATTAAGATTTTTTAAGTAGAGTAATATTCTTTTTCCCCTGGGACTCATTTTATTCTTTGCAGCCTCAGTACTCCATGCTTCAGTAACTTTCTTCTCCAGTCTTCCAGTTTTCTCTATCTGAAAAATATTTTGAAGTCTATAAAAGTCACGGACTATTACAGAAGAGTGTATGTATATTTGGATAATTGTAAATATGTGAGTATGTGTGTATTCCTGATATATTTATAATGACAAAAACTTTTAAGCAAACAAGTGCATACTGGACAGTATATAGATGCTTTGAACTCTGTTTCAGCAGAAATATTTCTTATAAAATTGAGGTGGATCAGCATTTGATCATACTGTGGATACCCAGTTTGAAGGTTGTCACATCATCCCATACTAGCAAATGTTATTCAGAGAAAAAATGTCCATCCATATTCTCCTTCTATCACACCATTTGGCTTTTTCTCAGTTACACTGCCTAACACAAAATTTTAGCTTCAGCTTTTGAAGCTTGATATTCAAACTGCATTTGTTTCTTTGCAAACAGTCATGAAAAGATGACTTTGGACAGTGACTACTATAGAACTACAAAATAAAATTTGATGTTTGGCATTGCTGTTGGCATATTCTAGTATTATGACTAATTTCCTATATTTTGTGTAATGAAATGTAATGATTTGCTCTGCTATTGCTTCCCACAAATCAATAACAGATGATCCAGAATTAATGCACTCTATAGTCTAGTTGAACACTTTAAACAAGAAACAGGCCTTGAGCACTTTGGGACATAATCCAAATGGTTGGACTTTAAATGTGAAATAATTAGTGTGTGAAAGCTATTTTTCTCATAATTGAGATAAGCCCATAACTACACTTCAATCTTATTATTAAACTATGCTCAGGAGAGGAAAAAAAATGGATGTGGTTAAATAACATTGTGCAATATGGATTTAAAAAAAGAAAGAAAATTGAAAATTGTCATTCATCATAGAAAATTGAACAAGCATTAGGTAAATGCCTCAAT
Organism: Pipra filicauda; assembly: GCF_003945595.2. NCBI lineage: Eukaryota > Metazoa > Chordata > Aves > Passeriformes > Pipridae > Pipra > Pipra filicauda. The sequence continues at coordinate 2,779,715 of NW_024104776.1, read as the reverse complement.
TGCAAATTAAGTGATCACCTTGTCAGGGTCTGAGAATTCACCAGTGAATCCTTATTAACAGGAGGAACGTGGAAGTGAAATTCATTAGCAAGCAGTCTCCCTCACAGTTCTTCATGGTATAGATGTAGGTCACAGCCTAACTGTGCGGTGTAAGAAGAAACTGAAACACACTTTTGAGGTCTTCTTAAGTGGATTGTAAGCAAACAATGTGGAAGAAACTTGATTGACCATGCATGAATTTAGCAAAAAGTGTGGAAAAGGCAGACACTCTTTTTCATCAACATATGCTCACTGATGGTGATAACATGGGAATATAATTTTTAGAATAGGTGAAGGGCAAATATCACCATTTACACTGAATCCTATAGTGTCTTCTACATATTTGTGTAGAAGTTGAACCCCAGTGCACTTAAGGATTTCTGTCCCCAAATGTATATTACAGACTAATACTTTATGTTTGATTTTTCATGTGATCATGATATAATCATAACTGAGGAACAATAACTACAAAGGTGAGCGCTTGCAAAAAATATTCTCCTAACAGTTCTGTCAGAACTAGTATAATGGAATTCTATAAATATTTGGGGAAGAGGGAGGAGAAAGAAAACACAATAGTCTGGCAAATCACAACTATGTGATTCTTGCAAATAACTTACCACTCAAGAATTTGAATGTCTGTAGTGTTTCACTCAAACTGTTGGGTATTTATAGTAATGGTTGTGTGAGTCATATGCTTATTTTTATGCTACAAGTTTCAATAACAACTATTTTAAACATGAAAGTAATACCTGCCTAATGACAGAAAATGCTGCACAGATTATTAACTTTCAAGTAAACATTTTGAAAAAAAAACAAACTCAAGAAAATCAATACATAAATAACAGTTACATTTTTCACAGGAGCTGTTTATTCAGAAACGGTCCATTTGTTCTTTCATTTGTTTAGCACTGTAAAATAATATTTCACTGTCTGTGCTCTAAGTAACAGCCAAGTTTTATTAAAAAAATCTGGACAACATGGAATCATAGAATTAATTAATTTAGAAGTGACCTTGAAGGTTTGACCACCTCAGAAAAACAAAGCCAAATAGATCAAGTTGCTCAGGAGTTTTTCAGGTTCTTTTAATTATCTCTGAAGGTGTAGGTTTCACCACCTTTCCAAGCCCCTGCTCCACCCTCAGGTTTCACCAGCCTCAGGGATAAAACTGAGTTATCTCTGCCTCTCCTTGTTCAATGTGTTCCAGCCCCAGTTGTCACAGTGGTCCTCCACTGGAGTCACTTTAGTTTGGCAGTGTCTTTTCTTGTATTTGATCTCTAAAGTGAGAAAGAACAGCACTCTGGATGCTGCTGACATTCAGCTTGTTTACCACGACTTTCAAGTCCTGCAAAGGTCTTTGTGAATCTTGTAGAGCTACTCTGTCTCCAGCCAGGGCCCACCCTACACGTGTAGGTATTTCAAACCAGATGCAGAGGTTTCCATCAGTCTCTGTTGAAATTCAGGAGGTGATTTCTATCAGCCTGTTTCACCAGGGTCAAGGTAGCCGTGCAGCAGCTCTGCCCCTGCCCTGTCACTCTTTCTCCCACATCCCCAGTCTAATATACCATTTGGTATCATCCCTAAAACTTTTTGAGGGTACACTCTGTCTCACCATCTGTGTCATTAGAACACTAAGCAGTATTGACCACTCATTAAGCCTCATCACTGAGTGGAGGAAGATTCCAGGAGCCGGGAACTGACAGAATGATCTGAAGTTAGGAACTCTAAGTATTTTTAAAAGCATTCTTTCTTCAGAAGTAAAGTAATATATATATATATACCCAACTATATATGCCAAGTAAAGTATGATGCAGAGTTGTTTGTTTGTTTTCTACTCTATAACTTTTTCTTTGGAATTAGTAAATGTGAAAAAAATAGCATATTACATTTAGTTTAAAATGTAGGAATTACTCGTGTAACATGTAATGCACAAGATATTGTGCCAGCACAGGAGAGTGATATGAGAACCCTAGGTGGGGATTCAAGTGTTTTCTACTTAATTTTTTCTCTTTATTGATGTCTAAATCCTTGTTTGGAGGAAGTGTATACTGAAATATATTGCAAGTAATTTTCAAGCTGTTTGTGAGTCATACTTAATAATATTGTGGAACACAATTTAGAATGCCATATCCCAAACTCCAACTGATGCAACTGTAATCCTCTGAGAAGTTCTACAAATCACTAGAGATGATTCTGTCATTAGATTCAACTGTGGACTCCAAAATATTCAAAAAATTAGGTTCAGTCTCTTCAGTTTATAGGGAAAGTTTGAACTACTAAAAACTCAGCTAGTAGTACAGTGAATTTTATTAGCTCTTTTGAAAGACTTTGTTATAACCAAAAGGTTTTCCATCTGTATACACACACATATTTTTTTGTAGGTATATGACAGCTTTCTACTCAGTCATATCTCTAGACACATTTATTGCTATTTAAAGCAACAATTATCAATTACATTATAATTATGATGCAACAAACATTTCTGAAAAACTTAAAAAAATAATTCTAAATACAGCACCCTGATGCTGTTTGAGGTCTCAAACAAGGAGGTTTCCCTTTAGATCACAAGACAGGCTTTTTGAATATACTTGTCTTGATATTAGAAAAAGTATTAGGGGCTTGATATCAGGAAAAGGATTAAACAGTATTTGTCATTGGCCTATCTAATCTGTAATTGTGAAATGTGAAATTATATGATATAACAATGCTCATGATTCACCAGGTTCTAACTCTAAGATTCAGATTTTTCCAGAGTCATGATTCATTGGGTTACCTCAGAGGTAGAGAACCTTAAGTATTCCTTTATTTTGATATGTGGGAACAGATTTGCCAGGTAGACTGCTGTAAGGCACAAAACTCAGACTTTCCATATACTGAACAGCTCAAAGAGACACGCAAAATTTTTTCTTGTGTACAGGAAAAGTTTAAACCTGGATTGGTGTAACTGAAATATTTTAGACTCAACAAAAAGCCTTTTTATGATGAAACTCTTCTAAATAGAAAATCTATCAAATTTTCCTATAAGGTCTGTTCCTGCTTAGTTTTTCTGATATCACTCTTGCATCTTAGAGGCAGTATATTAGCTTTTTCTTTGCCTATTTACATTTGTGAAGTGAATTGACTGTTGTCCTCCAGTCAGTGAGAAGGCTTAATGGGTATGTTGGTTCTGCACTGATCCTATGCAAAACCTGGAAGGTTGCACATATTCTTCTGACCACCAGTGTCTTATAGTGTCATGGCAAGGCAAATATTAGACTGTTTGAATGCACTAGTTCAACATTTCCACATATTAATGATTCTGCGGTATCTTTAATGATAAATCTGAAATCCATATGTTGGCAGTGCAAAGTTTTTAGTAATATTACAACATTTTTCAGTATTTCTAATCTTGAAATTTTGGCATGTACTCCAGGATTTAATTCCTGGTTTATGCTATTTCCAAGATTTGCAATTTTGTGAACTGCAGTGTATTTTAATGTGGTAGTACTTCACCTTCTTTGAATGTAGTTCAAATCTAAAATTAGGTTTCAAGTGCAAATAAAGAAGAACAGAAATTAGAACATGAAATTAATGTTCATTACAAGATCTTTCCACAAATCACTAACACTGACAATTTTTGAGCAGAGTGAGAATGACAGGACTTTTGAAAGTCAGATCATTAAGTTAACTGGAAGAGCTTACACAGGAATTTATACAGCTCTTTCCAGTCATTTGCAACCTGTAATGCTTAGTTCTATCATAAAAATTACAGTTCACTTAGTTTACTTCAAAATCTTACATTTATTTTATACAAAGCTAAGATGCAGAGTAGTTCATTTAAAATATGTAATAAATTTGTTGACAGAGTCGGTCTTCTAAAAAGGTACTAATATTTAAACAAACCTATAATAGTTGTAGACAAGTAAAAGTGACCATGATCTTAGTAGCTTATGTAGAATATCTCACTATGATTTTTCTGTCTACAAGTATAATTACAGAAGATGATTGGGTGACTACTTATATAGTGGAAATAGCAAAACTTAATTGTAGCACAAAGGATCAAAAACTTGAAACGACCTTGAGATTTTGTCAACTGAGTAGAATTGCAATATTATAATTGAGTAACTATATTTATTGCAAAATAAAAAATTGTTGTACTTATATGTCTTTAGGTTTGCAAAGAGTTATTGCTGTTACTAGGGCTTAACTTACAACTTTTCCTCTAAAAACACTTTTTTTTCCATATATAAAAAATGATGCCTCACACAGAGCACAGTGGCATTCTGTAGTGGCAAATACAGTAAGATCTATTTTACTGTGGCAGTTAATGGTACCCAGAACACCCACTAAACTTTCTCCAGGTGGCTGTTCTCATGCCTTGTTGACTGCCTATGGATAATGACTGGACTGCTTGTCCTTACTTTACTGATCACATCACCCTCTGGAGAATTAATTTATCGATTCATTGATGGCTTCTTTAATAATGCAATTACCTTTCATCCTGCTTAACTGATTCACTGCTTCTGTTGATTGTCCACTTATTGATTTCATTTGCTCGGCTAATTTTTAATCCTTAAACTTTGCCTGTTTAATTTCACTCCATTACCTGTGTATTTTACTTATAATGAGTTTTACAACATAATTGACTTTGCACCTACAAGATTTTCTCACTTAATTAATTGTGTGTTTATACAATTAATTGCACGGATTATACACCCATAATTAATTGATTACTGCTTAATCACACGATTTCCTGGCACTGAGTTGCAAAAAAATTTTGTGGCCATAGCGACATTCTGCCAATGTTTGTCCATGGTAAAACATGTCTTCTTTTTCTTCTCTACTTTTCTTCTTCTAACACTCTACCTTTTTAATGCCCCCATTGCTTTATTTTTACTTTTTCTTGGAATTACTACTAATTTGTCTTTAACACTGTCAGAACTTTTTATGAATTCCATAATTAATTTTAATTAAAGTTTTACTCAAATTTTGCTGTTTCTAGTTAGAAGTTAGAGTATGCTTCTGCAAGGAATCTGGATTTAATCCCGGACTATTTTATATTTTCTAGACTAATCCTGGCAAATTAACTGATGTCATTCAGTAAAAAAAAAAACCAAAACCAAAACAAAAACAAAAACAAAAAACCCAAACCAAACCAAACAAAAAAACCAAACTGAAAACCAAAACAGAAATAGATCCACAGAACACAGTCAGGGATTCAAGTATTTTTCCACACAGAACTAGTCACAGGGCTATAAAATACTGCTATTGATTTAGTCTTTTGAAACTTAAAAAGACTTAACATTACAGAATATCTTCACTAAAAGTAGTCTATACCACAGTTCTTCAAAAATTTCCTGAGAAAATTAGATATAGCTATGAATGTCCTGAGGAGAGTGAAGGAGCCAGGCTCTTAAATCTCTTATGAGTGCTTTTTTTTCTTCCCCCCCCCCCCCTTCCTTCTTAAAGGATCATAACATCGATATTTCCTACTCAATTTCAGAGCTTTTCACAGTTATGCATCTCACTTCTGGACTGAGCCTAGTCTTTGAATCCCAAAAGGATGGAATCCCTTTATGTGCAGACAGAACTCTATGTGCAAGCTGCTGTAAATAGGAAATGTCTTGATAATACGGATGGATTCTGTGGATCACCCTTTCAAGTAATATAGTGAACTCACTATAGGCACAATATTTCATGCTCTCTGAACCACTTTGCTGAAACCAGGCAGAGGTTAAGAGCAACTAAGTAGACTTCTTGAGTGTCTCTGTAAAGAAAGATTTTACTGGGTTTAACTGAAGGGAAATTGAAATAGAATCGATGGACAGAAAAATAAAATCCTCCAGAGAGAATACTCAGATGCAACTGTGTTTCAAAACCTCTTAAATTTCACTCAACTTCTGTAGTAGGATAATTTATTTATTTAATTCTTATGAAAGAATAAAGCTTACAGTAATATTAGACAGTATGTCTTCCAAGTTCCAAATTCTGCTATCAAATTAAGATTTTTTTTTCTAATTTGTTTCAAAAGTACTGTGAAAAAATATAGCTGCATCAGCTGGCAACATATTGTTTCCCCAAAACATAACATAGATAAAATAAACATAACATTGCGGCAACAGGAACACACACACAGATCTTAGGTTGTTTAGCCAAAAGGCTGAAATATTGAATTCCATTTTGTTTCAGTCTCCATTATCTGAAAAAAATTATGGTAATGTGGGCAAATATAAATATTGTCCTAATTTAACATTGAAGAAATTAGACTAGGTTAAAATAAAGGTTAGAAACTGTCTAAATACAATTTTTGATGTCTGTTGGGTTCTGTGAAATTTAACTTAGGAGTACTTAGGGAGATGAAGTGGCTGAGTGAAGCTTAAAGTCATGTGCTGTTATATTTGAGAAAATGATGAGGAGAGCTAAATAACCAAGAAAAGCACACATACAGTGTTTAACCTTAAAAAGTGGAAAGCTGTAAATGTATAACCTTAAATTTAATTTTCTTCATAGTCAAAGAAGTAATTTAGGGACATCTAGAAGGCAACAAAGAGATGTGTGAAGGAGAAAACATATCAAGGAAACTATATTTCTTTTTAGAAGAATATAAAAGACTTTGAGGATATGATAGTGCAGTGATATAATAGATATTGTTATGTCTGGTAAAGTATAGTCTCCACAGTAACACTTTTAAAAGTGTATCTCACATGATTGCATAAGCGTATTAGAGAGATGTGGATTATTTGAAGCTAATACTGACTAGGTATAAATCTAAAAAATAAATTTAAAATAGGTTTGTTGGTTTTTTTCCCTGAAAAATTTTGAGAATACAAAAGGTGGAAATTCTGGTATTCTAAATCTGATACCCTTCAAAATGTCATGAAAGTTTTTGAAGACTTAGTGGTATGTATATTAAATCTGCAGATGACAGTAAATCCATGTGGGTTTAGTGGCAGGTAGGACTAGTTGTCAGAGAGATACATTGGAAAAATAACATAGAAAATATAATTACAATAAGATTCATTTTCATACACTTAATATAAAAAATTACATAAAAGGAAAGATTGAGGTTGACTGATACTACCAGGTTTGCAGAAAACTAACTTCAGGTCATAGCAGAGTTAAGATGAATATGAAACAACAGTACCACAATGTTTTGAGGAAGACAAACAACATACTAGGTTATACAGAACCCTGCTTATTTGTAAAATTTGTAACAATCTTAGAATGTTTTTTTTCCACAAATAAAGATGTAACTGAAGTGCTGTGACCAGCTTGAGGTATAAACTTTCCAAGAAGGTCCAGAATAAACTGAGAAGAATTATTATATATCTATTAGAACAGAATTAAGAAAAGCTTGTAAGACCTAAATTTTGCAAGTCTAGAGAGAGTGAATCAAGGCTCTCTGTTCTAGGTTACAAGCTGCTCCTCATGTGTTCAACTGATGGTTCAAGGAATTATGGTCTTATATTATAGCCAAGAAACTTTAGATTAGATTCAGAAAAAGCTTTCTAAATTATAAGGCTGGCTAAGCCCTGAATATGATTCCTTTGACAGAGTGGAAAATTCAAGTAACAGCCAGATGTGGTTATATGTCAAACAGGATAGACTATTGTCACAAGAATCCTCCTTGATCAGCTTGCTATATAAAATACCCGTATACCCCTTTTGCCATAGTACTTTTCAATCTTGTGCATGTTCAGTTTTTGCCATTTATGTTCCAGTTTCACAGGTTAGAAATACAAAGGAAGGCATACTTTTTCCAATTTAATGCCAGAATATTAAAAAAAATTAAAAATCTCTGATCAGGGATTCAGTTTAATGCAAGACACAGTTTTAGTCTCATTAACTCACTGAGAAAATTGTCACTATTTTTAGATGAAAAATGGTCATTATAATGGAATTATAATGGCAAAAAATTAGAAGTGTTTTGCCGAGGAAATACTAGTCACTCATTGATGCATTCTTCATTCTTCACTCACTTAAGTGAAATAATAAAAAACTACTTTTCACTTCTAAATTAATTGGAATTATAAATGTGTGAGAATATCTAGAGCAGACAACCTTGTAAAATATTTGCCTCCAAGCCAAAAGTTGAAGTGCCTACTTTTTCCAGCTGACAAGGAAATCACCACAATCTTTTGAAGAAATGGTCTTACAGAGAAAACCTGGGTACTAAACAAATGCTTTTTAATCTTCCAAGATCAAACAGAGATGAGCAATATATTTTGAGTGCTTCATAAACCTGTTCATGTATTTTCTAAGCCTGTCTTTCCCAACTGTACTTCTAGTAAAATTAGGAAAGCTTCATATTCTGCAAAACTGACTGGAGAAATGAAATGACAATTCAAGGTCCTATAGCTGTTTAGGCAAGAGAGGGGCTGTTTTTTCCCCACAGTCTCATAGCAAATCTAGTTTCACAGAGTCTGTGAGTCCAAATGTAAGCTCAGAAAGCACAAGGACAACTACAAAGTCACAAAATGCATTTAAGGAAAATATGAAAATGTACTTGTATTTTCCCATCTAGCAACAATCCCTCCAGTACCTGCATGCAAATATACACATTAAATACACTTATTTCTAGTTAATCCATAAAAGCTTGGAACTTGCCTTTGAACACTGCTGAAATCTATGCTCGGAAAATAGAAAATCTTTAGGATCCCTTTATAAACGCTTAAAAAGTGTTAAGTGGTTTGGATGCAGAGTGCAAACATGTGCAAGCTCGTATGGAGTTTTGGTTCTTTGTAGATAGCAGAAAGTGTTGTCAGATTATAAAATGGAAACAGCCAGTGGAGTTTTCAGTACACAGAGACCTGAGATAAAAACAAAGCACAGTATTGTCATTTTATAACAGCTTTAATCATGCATAACAGTTTGTTCTAATGAATATGTATGAGACACTGATGAACATGAATGATTGATATTTGTGATTCACAAAGTGAAGAAGCTTATCTATATGCAGATTAAATACCTCTGAGGAAACTATTCTTCCTCTTCTCCGTCCTGTTTTGGAAAAACTCCTGCACCAATGAATGTCAAAACTTGGATCTTTCCTGTAAAAACAGCTTTAAGCTCATAAGAAAAAATCTCATCTATTCTCTTCAAATAATATTTAATTTCAAGATTTCTTAGAATAATTTAGAAGTAAATACAACAGCTGCTATGCAAAACATTATTTTAAGCTACTTAGGAAATATAGCAAGTAAGGGACAAACAAAATCTGTCTGGCATATATTTATATTAATGTTAATATATTTAACAGTGCTAATATTGGAAATGGAAGTATTATGACAAAACATTGTGAATTCATTGTACCAGTTACGATAATGAATATACAGGTATGGGCTTAAAACTATTCATTGAAGATACCTCACCTTGGAGAAAGTGAGCCTTTCTCAATGCAGACTGAAATTTCCTTTACACATTTTCAATCCATAAAAAGCATAAACACTGGCTTCTGAAATAAAACTGAACTTTGCAAACTTTTATATAGCACACAATGCCTAATGATTAAAAAAAAATCTTGATCAAAGTTATGGGATTTGTTCATATTTTCCGTATGATTTAAATCTTCAGTTGCCTCTCACACAAATACTGTGATTAGCATACAATGCCAAGCTCCATCTATTATTGTATGTTGGAATAGAAAATGAGAAGTCTGTTGAAATATTAAAATCACATAGGTTCACATAGAATTTAATACACAATACACAACAGAAAAACTATTAGAGGCAATAGTAAAAAATATTCAATTAGATCAGGCTTTCATTTGGGAATGAAAGAGAAATTACGCCTTATCTATCCAAACAAGAAAATATTTTTTAAGTGGAAAATTATGTGTAACTGTAATCCTACCTCTTAAATGATATCGTAATAGTAGTTTACCACCCCTAGTAACTATCCTTAATATTTTTAAACACCATCTCTCTCATTGAATCACCATTTCAAGGCATGCTTAGCTTCACGAAGCTGGATTAGTAATATAATGATACAATTAAGATGAGAAGAAAGGAACTTGCTGTTCAGGTGATGATGCATGTGACTTTGCTGTACTAATATGTCTCTCAAGATGCACAAGTATTTGTAAAGAACAGAGTGATGTCCTTAAAGGATATTTTACCTTAACCTACAAATTCATCTAGCTACCTGCACTGATTTCCAAGGGCACTTATCTTATGAATCAGGCCCTTCTTTTACACTTAGATCCATATCCTAGTCTTGGTCTATGAATGAAATTTATAAAAATGAAATAATATTCCAAGAAAGTGGCCATTTATAGATGTCAGTTTTGATGGAAAACATTACAGGTTTCTTCAAATCTGCTCAACAGACATTCCTTCTAAATGTGCTGAGTGGTTATGCAAGATAGCCTTTACGGAATTAACAGCTTTTGATTAGCTTTTAGACCTCTGTAGTCCCCAAGTGAAAATTTAATGTTGTTACTATAGGCTGAATATCTACACCTCAAAAAAACCATGATAGTCCCTTCTGAAAGGCGCATTTCAACTCTTATGGTTTACCCTGATAACGGTCTAAGAAGTCTTGAACTGATCATCAGTGACAAACATTGTAGTTTGAAGTAGAGAAAAAAAGGTCATTAGATATGTAAAAGGAAAAAAAGGTGTGAATAAAAGTTAACAAAATTCACCAGAGTAGTGGAAAACTAACTAACATTGGAGCAAGTAAAGTGGGAAGGAGAGCTGAAAAACAGGGGAGAGAGGTTGTATTTGCTATTGTTAGTGACCCAGTTAAAATTTCCTTACACTGTATTCAGTACAAGTTACAATATTCCAGTCTATTACACTGAACTGGTACTTTCCTTAGTATAAAAAAAAAGTAAAAAACACACACGCACACACACACACAAAGTAAGGTTTTTAGATCAATACCTCTGATATAGCATAATGAATTAACACTAATATAGTCTTCTAAATCTGATATTAAATTCATGCACATCACATTAACAGCACTTTAACACTCAAGACCTGGACTTTACCACAGGAGTGACCTTCCTGATGAGTGGTCATTAAGTGTAAGAATGTTAAATATTAATATTAAATTAATTAATATTGAATGAATATTAAAGAAGCACGCTTGCAATCTATTTCATGAGAAAATACTGATGGTTGGTTTATGTTTTTTATTGTATTTCAAAGTTTTTCATTACTTTCTGAAATAAATTGTGTTATATGGTAGATCAATGAGTTCAGGAAGTGTTTGGACAGTGCTCTCAGGCACATGGTGAGATTCCAGCACAGGGACAGGAGTTAGACTTAATGATCCTGATGGGTCCCTTCCAACTCAGCATATTCTATGATTCTGTGATTCTATGATTTTATGATTCTATCATTCATACAGTTAATTAGCACAACTAATATATCTAGTTTTGGCACAGAAATATGTTCTGCTGTGTCAATCAGAAATGCTAAACACTGATTCATGTTCTATAAAAGAGAGAGGATTACATTACTTTTTATTAGATGACAAAATGGTGTTATATTGGAGATGCTAAGAAAGCTATGTATCACAAGAAAACCAGTAGGAAGAATAAATATTTTATTAAATAGTTTTGAGTTTTATTGTTATTATATTTCTTATCATGGTTAGAGATTATACAAACATTCTAACAGTTAATTGGGACAATACTGTCTGAATGGACTTTTAAGCCTGTTGTGCAGTTAGTTATTGCACAAAATATTTCACTTGTCTATATTCAGTTCCCATCCAGAATTAAATATACAGATATAGATACATATACGTATATAATCTATTGCACTTTAGTCTTTTATGAAAATTGTAATAAGGGCACGTGGAGCAAAATTACAATACCAAGTTGTCTTTTAGTGAAGCAGGCAAAGACTTACTATTTAATGAGATACCAATCAAAAAGCAATTACTTTACAGAAGTCTGTCAAATTTTTACCGTGGTTTTAATTTCTCCTTTTGACATCATTGCTTGTAAATATTATATATATGTATTTAAAAACATATATGAATATATGCAAAATCTCAACACTGTTCTTTTTACTTTTTTTCACTTCTTTTTACTGAAACAAAAACATGCATGATTTAAGTTTTGAAGACTTCTAGTAAATTGATCTATTACAAATACATTTAAACACCACAATAACCCATATCTTCAAGAGAACAATCTGAGTTAACATTTTCATTCTGCACTAATGCATTGGCATTTATGCCTCACTCTCCCATCAGCTGTTTTAAAACCAATCAGTTCCAGAAAAGTATTCTCCTATTTGTCATTTTGATTGCGAACTCTGAGCTTAAACATGTCCATATTCAAATGAATTTAAAAGTTCTTGCTGACATAAATACAAATGGATTGATCACTCTTATTATTTCTGTTATTAAATGCCACTAGCTTTGAATCCACTAATTTTTGGAGATGGAAAAAGAATAAGGAATTAAGTTCTCAATGACTTTTTTTTTCTGTGAAAATTGAAGAATTGTTCACATGCATACATAAAACACAGGAAGGGAAACAATTTGACATTTCTTATCTACATTTCTTATAAAAGTGCTTTGTCTCTGTGAAATGACTGGAAAACCCAAGACTACTGTGGGGGAAACAATACAGAATCTATTTTTTACTGGGGACAATGACAGTAGTTACACTTCTTAAGATGAAATTACAACAAATATATAGATTAGACTTAAACATCATGCTACCTAATTTACATTTAACTCTGTAACTCTGGGGACTTTTGACCCAGATGTAAGAAAACTGATAAAGGAGAATCTAACACCCAGATCCAGAAATGTTTCAACTTAAAAAAAATATCATTTTCACACAAATATCAAGTTAAAAATAATCCACTCAAGTCACAAAATTATGAATTTTTGAAAACATTTACATTACTTATTAACTGAAGCAGAATTTGTCTGGTGAAATTAGGAGGGCACATGACGAGTATTTTCACTTTTAAAAACAATATTGTATTCAAGATTTTTTGCTCTTAGAAGTGTTCTTTACTCAGCAGGAGATTGCATATACTGGAAGACTCACAGATGTCAGCCATTATCACGTATTTCCATGTGATTAAGGTTCTTTGTCCTTACCATATTTTAAGACATCATTGACTCATAGACAGCATAGTATAAATTAGAGGATTCATCAAGTGTGAACAATAGGTCTTAACTTAAACGACCTATCCTTCACACCAAACTTGCTAGCAGTATACATTTAAAACTTGGAAGAATAATGCACACATATAATAAGGCTAATATCTTCAGTGAACAAGAGAAAAAAAAAAAGGAGAAAAAAATTTATTTCTTCTTTTTCCTGTCTCAGTGAGGAATATGAAACCACTAGAATAATAACTTCCTCAATGTGTCACCTGCATAACAAGAATCCATATTAAATCTTCCTTAGACAGATAGTTTGGAAATTAATGGGATTAGTATGGAAACATTGGGAAGATATTGTCACCAATGGTGCTAAGATAGTATAACTTTCAGCTAGATGTCCTTGATATGCTTCAGTGAACATATTTCATTTTAATATCAGCTTTTAAATCAACCTCCAAGTACCTCTCATGATAATAAAGATGGTTATAAATTAATTTGCATAATAAAACAATAATCGTGGTACACATTCAGAATTACAGTGCATATTTTAATACCATTATACCTGTTGATTTAAAATTTATCATTTCTTAGTCTTTCTAAACAGATTAGCTACCTAAATTGATATGACAATTTGAGAGCAAAGTGATGCTTTCCCAGGATTTTAATGACCTAACACATTTTACAAAGAAGTCAATGGTGGCTGCAAGTAGGATATAGTAATATGAATCACATATACAACGTGAATCAGATAAATATTTTAAATATTATAAATTCATGAGAAACAGTTGATGAACGTGCCTATATTACAACTTTCAATAAGTAAAGCTATTCAATAGAACTAAAACTCAATTTTTCTTTATTTTTCTTCCACATTTCTTAATCTTATTAAAAATTCACAAAACTCCCTATTTTGAAAACAAAAATATAACCCATAAAGCTCACATACATTGTGGCACATCTTATCTCTAATATTTGCTATGACAAAGCTCACTCATTCTATAATACATGGCTTTATAAATAGACTTGACTTCAACCTTGCCTTTGATGACTCAAAAAAATCAGTCACTTAAAAAGTAAATATAGTGAGTTATTATGGAGAATTGTTTTCTTAATTGATTGGAAATAATTCTAGTTAGGTTTCCAGATGCTTTTATTTATTTAATTCCCTGTGTATGTCAGAATACCAAGCAATGGCTTAATGTGTTATGCCCTTAAGGAAATTACTCATGCTTCAGCCAAGCAAATAAGCTATTGAAACTATTTATTTATTTGGTTAGCTAATAAATCTCTTTGATCTTTTCTAATTATTCCTGGAGTTATCATAACCAGTGGAACTCTGGGAAAAACAGTACCTTTCTCCCACTTCCTTCCCCTACCTGAAGCTTCTTCATTTGTCTTATCTAATTTTTTTTTTAGGTGAAGTGTTAATTAGTAATTTTATTTTATATTTGTGTTTTTACATAATCAGCAGACTTGATAATATCGGTCTCAGTGACAGTGAGCAAAGCAGTTGTCTTTAATATTTGTTTTAAATGTTTTCTGCTAATACTTCTTACAGTAAAACAAATCCAGATGAATAAATTGAAATAAGCATTAAATAATTAAAATGTGTCCGAAAATATATTTTAAACATAGTATAGGAGCCAAAATAGATAGTCCTAATATTTTTCAGTTAAAATGAAATATTTGGAGAAAAACAGATGTGCGTTCAGTTCTCAAAGAGAAATGCACTATTGCTATTGAGAACAATGACTCTAAATTAAAGTGGATTAGATGATTAGGCAAATTAGACTAATTTGAAAGATGAGATGGCTATTACCTATGCATCAGAGGTTGGGGAGGATGATGTGGAAGCAGAGGGAGAGGTGACAAGGTTATTAATTCTCACAGGACAGAGACAAGCAGAAAATTATCACTCCTGGAACATCAAGCTATTAGGGAAATAGTGTGGGGTACCTCTGCTTGAGGCTATGAAGCCACGATGTTTATGGATTTTCTCAGGCTCCTCTTTTGAAGCGGCCTAAGTGGTCAGAGATGGAAAAGTTATCTGTCAAAAATATTCTAGCATTAACTTCATATTTCCATTATTTTCTTCACTGTAGGCATGAAATCATTTTGACATGATTCAGTTTCACCTATATAATTACCAGGCAACATCAATTTTATCCTGGTAAGTGCCTGTATGACAAAACCAGCAATTCAAATCCCTCTGTATCTTGATGAGCGATAGAAGGGAGAAGATTACTGAGATATTTTTAGGGCACATAAGCCCTTTTCCAAGGGAACCTGTTCTAGTGTCCCACCATTCTCACAGCCAAGAATTTCTTCCTAATAGCTCACCCAAATCTACCCTCTTTCAATGTGAAGCTATTCTCCCTTGTTCTGTCGCTACATGCCCATGTAAAAAATCCCTCTCCAGCTCTATTGTAGGCCCCCTTCAGGTATGAAAAGCGGCAATAAGATCTCCCTGGAGCTTTTCTTCTTCAGGCTGAACAATCCTCAACTCAACCTGTCTTCACAGGAGAGGTGCTCCAGCCCTCTGATCATCGTCGCAGCCCTCCTCTGGACTTGCTCTAACAGGTCCACATTCTTCTTATGTTGGAGGCCTTAGAGCTAGACAGAGAGACCAGGTGAGGTCTCATGAGAGCATAGTAGAGGGGCAGAATTCCCTCCCTTCTGGGGTCTTCTCAGAGAAGCCACCCCTGCAGTGTCCCCAGCAACAAAAATCTTTCCAAATAAACCCAATCTAAAATTATACTGAGGAATTTTAATTGCCAATGCCCCTGCCAAAAGAATTAAAGCTCATGGAAAGAGAGAATCAAAGCTCATGGAAAAAGAGAATTAAAGCTCATGGAAAAAGAACAGAAAATGCATTGTGCACAGAATATTTCATGATATAGAAACTGCAACTCAAAACAGTATTATTCTGAATTCAGTACTTTTCTTCCTTTGTTGTTAGACAACAGTTGTATACGCCTTGTTTTCTTTAGATTAGTCAGAACTTTGTATGACTCAAGGTGTGGAGACAAATCAATCTTTTGATCTGTAAGTAAAAGTGCTCTCATGCATTTCAAACTCAACTTTTCCGTGATAAGTTCACTTACCTCTACTCCTAACTATGAAAACTATTTTATCCCTAGATTCTCACATGCAATTGAGACATTATCAGAAAGATTGTCTCACAAGTTCTTTCACATAATTATACAGGTACTCTGATGTACTCTGGTATACTAAAAAAAAGTAGTATGACAAAACACATTTTTTATAATCTATTCAACTGTTAAGTCAGCATGTTTAGAAATAAAGTATGCTGCTTAGTATAATGGTAATTCCTGTATGCCTTTTCAATTTTCTGAAGACTCCAGTACAAACATTTCAAATAAAATTACAGAAGGAGTCTCATTGATCTATCTTAGCTCCTCAGCTTCTGGATTTAAGTTGTGTCCTCTAGCTTTATATGTTCCAAGGAAGGAATATATCAAGTATACAGATTATTCTTAAGAATTTGAAAAAGATGCCAATATCATCTCTTCAACAACCTCAATTGTTACACAGCAGAATTTCATTGTAAATTCATAGAAAAAATATTTTCTTGCCGTTTGGGCAAAAAAAAGCTCAGAAAGTTTCACAACTTATTATAGGAGTAGTTAGAAGAAAGGTTAACTTAATGCACAAGGCCATAGTATGGGGAAGTAACAAGCATGGAGGAGGCCATCACTCCTAAACACTGAGGTAGCAGAAGCATTTATTTAGCCTTGCTATGTGAGAGAGGACTAGATCTTAAATCAGCTAATAAAATACTCTCTTCCAATGACCTTTTCTTCCAAGCCTGTTTCTCTTTATGTTATTGTCAGGGCTCTACAGGCTTATGCCTTTTGCTCATCTGTGCTTTGTACAAGCTCAGCCTGCAACAAAACAACCCATTGCTGTTCTTCAGGTTTCTAGCTTCTCTGGTTCCCTCCTCTGATCACTGAACATGTATTTCCAGATATAAAAGATAATGCATGAGTCAATTTTAGATCTGCAAAAGGATAATTAAGACACCACCTCTTCTGTGAGCATTTAAAAACAGAAGAAAAGCTAAAATGCATTTATGCGAGTGCCAAATAAGACTGGCATTTGATAGGAACTTTACTGACTCTTCTTTCCTTGTCTACTTCAATGTTTTACTTCCATGAGAATTTAATCATCTTCTGTCTTTGCAGGTGTTCCCAAAGCCCTTGCCATGTCTTGAAAAAGTCAATATACATGAAAAGAATTTTCATGACACTTATAAAACCAATTAAAAATTTAGCAAGACCCTAGCCTCTGCCCAATTAAATGTTTGTGAGGTGAAGAACTGAGCACATGTCTTATTTCAGTGTTATTCCACATCACTTTTCAACATTAATTATAATTAATACAAATAAGACAATTGGGGACTACTGATGAGTTGTCCTCTGAATATTTGATAATTGTTGATAGAAAAAAATGCTAAGTTATAGTCTCACAACTGAAGATGAAATCACATTCCAGACTGGCAATACTCATGCATAATATGGCGCCCCATATTAAACATATACCACTTTCTCATTTGTTGTACCAGAAGAGAGAGCACAGCTAAATCTGCTTGTGCATGTATTAGTGATATCTTAGTATCAAAACTGAGGAAGATAACAAAACAAAAAGTTTTAGCATTGCTATGTAGAATACAGCTGCCTGATAGTTTTCTGTAGCTAAGACATTTTATTATTGTCCATTTAAAGTGATTATTTGATGGAAATGCAAAGAATATCATGCTGAATAGGTTTAAAGAATTCATATAACTTTGATCCCACAAAGCAATCTATTGCAACACAGATTTAAAAATCTTTTCACTCGCAGAGATAGTTTAACACCTAAATTAGAAACTGGAGAAATACAGAATTTTAACTTTAATTTACTATTTTGAGTGACATCAAATCCGACTCTGGCTGCTATGTCATTTTGTTATGTCATAGTGAAATTTGCATTAAAAATTATCTTCTGAGAGGGAGACTTCAGTTGAATTAATGTTTGTAAATTAAAAAATGAAGAAAATTCGATACTTAGTGGAAATAAACTGTGCAATTATTAAGCAAAGTTAGAATATAGTTCATGATACTATATCGTGCCATAGGTCTGTCCTTTTTTTACAAAGATATCATAGCACAAAAACCTAGTAAAAACAGTATTGTCTTGGATATGCCCAAATTGTTGAAGAAAATATACTTTTTCTATCCCATCCCCTACAGTTCTTAATTTCTTTGTATTATTATTTCTGTATCTGTCCTTTTTCCATCTATGCAGCTCAATGTATAGGCCATAAAGTTAGTGCAGACCAAACAGAACGGGTTCAACAGCCTGTCTCCCAGTGGGAACAATTATTTTAAAGAAAAGCATTGGGAAACAGGAAGGGTAGAAATTCCCTAGATGTACACAAGAACTTTGTGGCCATAGCTAGTAGGACATTTCAAGGACTGACAACTGGAACACATTTTTTGTTGAAGAGAGCCCTAAATTAAATCCAGTTCTTGTCTTCCAAAAAATTTTAACTCTTGTAGTGCTTTACTTTTTCATTTAAGGAGAGAAAAGGATAGATATGAGTGGAGAAAAGCCTGATTCTCCGTTAGTTCCAATTTTCATCAGGAAAAAATCCATACCACAGCATAAATCAGCCTGAACATCGGAAACTGACCTTGGTTTCCTGAGAGTAAATGGAATATCTCAGTTTCCCTGCCCTCTCACTATTGAATATCTCAGTTTCCCTGTACTGCCACATTGATTATAGATCACTCAATGACATAGCCCTTTGACTTGTGAACTGAGAAAGTCTAGACATATATGTTAACGAGCTCCATCCTTTCTTATAACTTGCAGTTCCCTAGAATCGGACTTCAGTGCTGTTCCCCTCCATACAACTGAAAAACATTGCTTTCATTATCAGTCCTTGAAAGAAAAATAGGAAGAAAAAAAAAAGGGGTTTAAGATTTCCAAGGTGATTTTCTCTCATTTAAAATGTACTCCCTTCAAAGATTCTTGGAGCAAATATATTTTTTCTTAGCTTTCACTTAATCCATTTATAACCCCTTAGTAATAATGAGGAAAATTAAAGTCAGACATTGGGGAAGGGCCCTTTACATGTTATTTGACCCCACCTAACACTTCAAACATCTGTTAAAACGTACATTTTTCAATGCTTCCATATTTACTCTTACTATTTCATTAGGAAACTTATCTTCATATATTCTTCCTGCAGGATTAAAAAAACACCCTTCCTCCTGCTTATAAAGTGATTGTACTGTAGGCTATTGTGTTTGCTCAAAAAAGACACCCTCACTAGTCAGTGAGGGTTGATACTCTGGTAATCTATATAGAACTTTCATAATAACCCATATGGTCTCCAAGAATACATTTTAATGTATTTTAATGTAAAAAGATTAGTATCCAATGATATCAAAAATATTTTAAACTCTTGGGGGTTATTTTGTCCTAAAGTTTAGCTAAAGACAGGAAAAAATTGAGTGTCGAAGACAGTAAGTCCTTTTATGGCAGGTCACATGACAGAACTCTTTCCTAGGTATCTCACATGGTAGCCTGTTACTCCAGCTATCAAGCAAAATTTATAAACTGCATGATATCTACCAATACAAACAAATTACTAACATGAAAAAAAATCATTCTGTATATACTGGTTTAAAAATAAATAAAAACACATGTGACATGATTTTAATGTATTGCAGCATCACAAATTGCTTGGTTTATTCCACTATATAGACACAGTGGTTCTTCTTTCAAAGCAGTCAAACATCACCCAGTCTTGACATAACAGTACAGCATAGCTCTAGTATGTGAAATAAATATAGTTCTGGGTCATTATGATTCAGAAGGCAGTCTTTGTGTTGCTGCTGTATCATGTTTTATGAGTACAAAATTCCATGAAGTACAGTAATTTTTATCTGTTCAAGAGGGAAGGAACATTGAATGCTAACATTTGTAAAACAATTCAGTAAGATTATAAAGCGGACAGCAAGAAGAATGAGTTTATGAAAAGACTGTATCTCTGTGGGTCATTAGAAGGGAACTGAGATATTAGTTAGCAACTTGAGCTTTCTGTGATGACACGTGAGAGCAGTGAACCACAAATCCAACATAAATACCAATGGTCTATGGTCCTCTCTTAAACCACAACAAATGTGAAGCTCAAGTAACTGAAAATTTAATGTCTGTTTTCTATGTATTTGCTTTTATTGATCATTCTATCAAGCCACCCTGTACATATGAAATTTATTTAAAGGACAATTGCTGGTTTTCTATACAGTGAGCTACAACACAGTTTCATTTGGTCCCCAAGGTCTCATGTATGACAGTGTGAGGTCCTCATTTATGACATGTCTAAAATGAATTTTAAGTGGCACTGACACATCAATTCTTATTTATTCTTTAAAAAAGATCACTAGCAAAAACAGTATGAGTGATTTTGCACTCTTAGTATATGCAAGAGTAACAAGGTTGAGCTAGATTTTTATGTTAGGGAAGAATTAGAGTTTGCACCGTTATGGTTTTTTTTAATCTCGTTGGTTAAATTAACTTTAGCAAGGTCTGTACACACAATAGTCATATAGCTTGCATGGTATAACAGTATTTCCACAATAAAAAAAAAAGGAAAATATTTTCTACCAGTGAAAAACATAACTGTACTTAATAATAACATTCCATAAATCATATTTCATATCTTGCATTAAAATTTTCTATATCAGGACAGAGAAAAAATATGAAAGGAAATTTTAAGTAAAAAGTCAATCTCTGGCAGGAACACAAGCAAAATTTGCTAAATATTACAGAAACTCAAGTAAGAGACCTCTCTTTCAGTTTCAAAAAGGAGGAAGACAAGCCAAGAAAGGATCATAAAGATACTTCTGTTTTAAGAAAAAAATAAAGACAGTAGCTATCAAGTCCTCCTTTTGCATCACCTATATATCATTGCACTTGCAAACAGTTCTTTACTATCTGGAATACTTTTTGGTTTTTTGTTTGTTATTCTCCACTTGCAAAACTTGGCTTATAATTACCTAAGTATAAACATGCCACTACATTTCAAGTAAGTGGAAAGGTTATTCTTGAAAGTGAATTCCTTCCAACATGTAGTTAAAAATAATCTATAGAGGTGGACTTCAGTGTTAGGTCCTAATTAAAATAATTTCAGTAGTAGAGTGAATATTAAGCTCATGTATTTCTTTCACAGTGTGTTTATTGTTCCAGTGCTGTAGTGGAGATCTCTGACTACATAATCAGTAAATCACTGCGGAAGCCCCAAAAGAGTCCCAGCCTTTCCTCTTGTCTTCCTCAATTCTCTCTTGTTCTCTTCACTGAGGATGAACAAATTACCAAGGGACATTTCAGGCTGCAAACTCATTATCTCTTCTCTAATTATAGACACACACACATAACTACTAGGCATTTGTCCTCACTTATATGACTTATCTGCATAAGTTCCTGCAAAGGGTGACCTAGCAAACTTAGCAGAGACCTGACAGGTTCAATTCCAATGAGAAATAAAAAACAGGATACCTGTTTAGCAAGATTCAGAAGACTTGAATGTTTTTTTAAGCATCAGAGACTGTTTAAGTAGGTAGTACTACACGAAGGTAACCAGATGAGAACC
Source organism: Pipra filicauda (assembly GCF_003945595.2). NCBI lineage: Eukaryota > Metazoa > Chordata > Aves > Passeriformes > Pipridae > Pipra > Pipra filicauda. Next base: position 2,757,955 of record NW_024104776.1, on the reverse strand, counting down.
CCTCAACCTCTTCCAAAGGCAAAACGAACAAAACAAATGAAAAAACAACCACCATTCAGCAACAAATTCTGAAGAAGTTTAAATTTCAAATTTTCCAAACTACAACTACAGACTATTGCCCAACTATGATTAAAATGAATTGCTACTGGAAAAAATAAAGGTGGTATGAGTTTTGACAGTGATGACAGTACTGCCCAAAGAGAGCAACAATATATATTTAAGTATAGTGCATAAATGGTCAACATATGATACCAACATATGATACCCAAAGTGTTCTATGCTGAGACCTATGGCATTCAACACAAATCTATAAAAAAAAAGATAATTAGTGACAAGGTTTTCCTTGATACAAATGCTGAATTCAGGACGAAGAAAACAAAAGGTTACTATAAAGAGTACACAAATGCATGCAGCATAGGGAATAAGCAAGAACTAACAATCTATGTGCAGTCTCACTGAAATTCAGAGACGGTGTCATAGCTCACATGCCTGGAATGTTGTCATGGATGGCTACATACTCAGGATTGGTCAGAGAGGTGAGGTGGTGGATTTGCTCTTTATGTGAGAGAGCAACTGAAATGTACCAAGACCTACCCAAGGACAGACAGATGACTTGAGAACCCATGGGTAAAAGTTAAGGGACAGGCTAATATGGGTGACACTGTTGTGGGTGTTTACTACAGGCCACCTGATCAGGAGGAAGAAGTTGATGAGGCTCTCTATAGGCAGCAGGAAATAGCCTCGTGGTTACAGGCCCTTGTTCTCCTTGGGGACTTCAACCATCCTGATATTTGTCGGAGGGACAACACGGCTCAGCACATACAGTCCTGGAAGTTCCTGCAGACCACTGCAGACAACTTTTTGATGCAAGTGATGGAGGAGCCATTGAGAAAAGGTGTGTTGCTTGACATTTTACTAACAAACCAGGAGGAATTGGTTGAAGACATGAAGGCTGGGGGCAGCCTGGCTGTAGCGACCATGAGATGCTGGAACTCAGGATCCTGCGTGGGGGAAACAAAACAGTAGGCAGGACTAGAACCCTGGACTTCTGGAGAGCTAACTTCAGCCTCTTCAAAGACCTACTTAGAGGAATCCCATGAGTTAGGGCTTTAGAAAAGAAGCAAGTCCAAGAGAGCTGGTCAATATTCAAGCATCACTTCCTCCAAACTCAAGATCAGTCTATTCTCATGATAAAAAAAATCTGGCAGAGGGGGCAGGAGACCTGCATGAATGAGCAGGGAACTCCTAGTAAATCTCAAAGAAAGAAATTCATGGGATGTGGAAAAAGGGACAGGCCACGTGGGAGGGTTACAGGAACATCGTCAGAGGATGCAGGGATGTGAAGAGGAAGGCTAAGACCCACTTGGAATTGAGTCTGGCAAGGACAAGAAGGGCTTCTATAAATATACTAGAAACAAAAGTAAGATTAGAGAAAATGTGGGCTACCGCTGAATCAGATGGATATTGTGGTAACAGAAAACATAGAAAAGGTAGAATTACTGAATGCCTTCTTTGCCTCAGTCTTTACTTCTGAGTTCGGCTCTCAGGAATTCTAGACTTTGGAGGTAAGAGAGGAAGGCTGGAGAAGGAAAGACATCCCCTTGGTCATTGAGGATTTGGTTAGACTGGCTCGGCAGACTTAACATCCACGAGCCCTAATGAGTTGCACCCACAGGTGCTGAGGGAGTTGGCAGGTGTTGCTGTTAAGCTACTTTCCATCCTTTTTGAAAAATCATGGATAACAGGAGAGATCCCCAATGACTGGAGGAAGGCCAGTGTTACTCCCATCTTCACACAGGGTGAGAGGGAGGACCTGGAGTAGTACTCTCCAGTCAGCCTCACCTCCATCCCTGGAAAGGTGACGGAACAAATCATTCTGGAGGTCATCGCTGAGCATGTAGAAGAAAACAAGGTCATCGGGAGTGGTCAGCATGGATTCACCAAGGGGAAATCAGGCTTCACCAAACTTATAGCCTTCTATGATGTCATGGCAGGATGGGTCGATGTGCGGAGAGCAGTGGATGTTGTCTACCTTGACTTCAGTGAGGTTTTTGGCACTGTCTTCCATAACATCCTCATAGGTAAGTTCAGGAAATGTGGTTTAGATGAATGGACAGTGAGGTAGATCAAGAACTGGCTGAATGGCAGAGCTCAGAGGGATCAGAGGAGTAGAATCCAGTTGAAGGCCTGTAGTCAGTGGCATTCTCCAGGGATCAATACTGAGTCTGGTTTTATTCAACTTGTTTATCAAAGACCTGGATGAAGGGATAGGATGTACCCTCAGCAAGTTTGATGATGATATGAAACTGAGGGTAGTGGCTGCTACACCTGAAGGCTGTGCTGTCATTCAGTGGGACCTTCATGGACTGGAAAGCTGGACAGAGAGAAACCTAAAGAAACCTAATGAGGTTCAACAAGGACAAGTGTAGGGTACTGCACCTGGGAGGAATAACCCCAGGTACCAGTAGAGGTTGAGGTCTGACCTACTAGAGAGCACCTCTGCAGAGAAAGACCTGGGTCTCTTGGCAGGTGACAAGTTGACCATGAGCTGCCAGTGTGCCCTTGCCAGCAGGAGTGCCAATGGTATCCTGAGGTGCACTGGGAATACTGTGGCCAGCAGGTCAAGGGAGGTGATATTTCCCTTCTACTCAGCTCTAGAAAGGCCACATCTGGAGTCCAGTTCTGGGCTCCTCAGTACAAAAAAGATGAGGAGTTACTGGAGAGGGTCCTGCAGAGGGCCACAAAGATGATTAGGGATCTGGAGCATGTCTCTTATGAAAAGAGACTGCGGGAGCTGGGCCTGTTTAGTCCAGAGAGGAGAAGACTGAGAGAGGATCTTATCAATACATATAAATATTTCAAAGGTGGGTGTTAAGAGAATGGTGCCAGCCTCTTTCAGTCATGCCCACTGACAGGACAAAGAGTAGTGGCCATAAACTAAAACACAAGGGGTTGCACCTCAACATGAGGAAGAACTTCATCATACTGAGGGTGGCAGAGGGAAACAATCTGCCCAGGGAGGTTGTGAAGTCTCCCTCTCTGGAGCCATTCAAAACCCACGCAGACGAGTTCCTGTGTAACCTGCTCTAGGTGACCTTGCCTTTGACACCTGGCAAGCGATGATCTCAGAGGTCCCAACCAACTCTAACAGTTCTGCGATTCTGTGATCTATGACACCAAGGCTCTAAAGATAGAATAAACTATCTAAACTAAAATCCAAAGTCAAGGATACACTTACAACACAAAAACACATCTGGGAGACTGGTGATTGGCTGTCAAGAACCTTTTGAATATTCAGTCAGCAAAATATCTGTAATTTAAATACCTCGTTAGAGTTAATATCAGTTGTCAAAAAGGCACATTAACATGCCTAGGGTATTAATTCCCAACTTCCTTAACTGTATCTTTGTGACTAAGGCAAGGTTCAACATGTGCTGTATGGTCCCAGGTGAATATATTTCCATGTTTTATGCAACGATAGCTCAAACTAGCTGAGATATTTTAAAAATATTATTAAATTAAAAAACATGCTTCAAATATAGAGAAATGGAAATTTTCTAAGTCATGTTCATTCACACAATCTGCAAATGTACCAAATCATAACCTTGTTTAATCAAGCTCAGCCAACAAACTTCCATTTGACTAAAGTTTCCCCTGAGTTTCCATAAGATCTTCATAAAAGAAGCTGATGAACCATGGGCTGGATGAGAAAGCATCCAGCTTTCAATCCAAGGTGGATTGAAAACAGTCTGAATGATCAAGTTTAGAGGGTGGTGATCAGAGATATGAAGTCTAGCTGGGAGTCAGTAGCTAGCAGTGTACCCCAGCAGTCAATACTGGGTCCACACCTTCATTAATGATTAGAATGACTGAGCAGAGGGCACCTCAAAAAATCTGCAGATGGCACAAAACTGAGAGAAGTGGTTGATATAGCAGAGGATCTTGCTGCCATCCAGAGAGTCCTTGACCTGCTGAAGAAATTATATGACAGGAACCTTGTCTAATTTCACAAGAGGAAGCACAAAGTCCTGCAACTGGGGAGGAAGAGCACCAGGCACCACTACATGCTGGGATGCACCAAGATGGAAAGCAACCTTGCAGAAAAGGACCTGGCTGGACACCAAGCTGCATATGAGCCAGCAATGAGCCCTTGAGGCAAAAAAAATCTAATATAATCCTGGCCTTTATTAGACAAAGCACTGTCAGCGGCTCAAGAGAGATGACTCTTCCCCTCTATTCAGCATTGGTGAGATCTCATCTGGAGTGGTGTGTCGGGTTCTGGGCTCCCCAGAACACGAGAGACACGAACATACTGAAGAGAGTCCAACAAAGTGGCACTAGGATGATGAAGGGATGGGAGCACCTCTTTCACTGGAGGAAAGGCTCCTAGAGCTGGAACTGTTCTGCGTGGAGAAGAGCAGGTTCAGGGGGGATCTAACCAGTGTTGGCAAATTCCTGAATGGAGGAAATACAGAAGACAGAACCAGCTCTTTTCATTGGTGCCCAGTGAGAGGACAGTAGGCAGACACTGACACACAAGAGGTTTCCTCTGAACATCCAGAAAAAGTTTTTTAATGTGAAGGTGACTGAACACTGGCACAGGTTGCCCAGAGTGGTTGTGTACTTTCCATCCTTGAAGATATTCACAAGCTACCTGGACATGGTCCTGGGCAATCATGTCTAGGCCTCCCTGCTTGAGCAGGGAGATTGGACAAGGTGATTTCCAGAAGTCTGTTCAAACCTCAAACATTTTGTGATTCTGTGACTGAAGTTTTATCGTCTCCTTCATTTTTCAAAAGAATACACAAGGTGGTGTATGTGTGACTATGAAAGATATCTCTCTTTCCTATGTTGCTTTTAATTTCTAAATTCTTGGAAGATGGCTTAAAGAACAGTAGATTTGTCTTTTTGTACAGTAGCCTGAAAGAACAACACTATCTTAGAACAAATAATATGTTCATATTGGTCCATGTTGTAAGCCGTGAAAATTGAAATAGCTCTACTGAGGTTCATTCGTATCAGTGGAAGCATCTCTCCTTTTAATCCACTTAATTTTGTTTAAGGTTAAATAAATAAAATTTAAAAAATTCACTCAGAATCAAATTGCATGGTTGTTCTTTATAATCACACAGCACTTGATAGGTATCAATCTCTTAAGGAAGATAACATAATGGGTCACAAGGGCATCAGAGCAAGGTTCAACAGAAAAGAATCACAGAATCACAGAATATGGAAGGGATGCACAAGGATCATTGATTCCAACTCCCAGTCCTGCACAAGACCATCACCAAGAATCACACCATGTGTCTGAGAGTATCATCCAGACGCTTCCTGAACTCTGTCAGGCTTGGTGCTGTGACCACTTCTCTGGGCAGCCTGTTCCAGGCTGGGTGAAGAACCTTTTTCTAATATCCAACCTAAACCTACCTGACACAACTTCAGGCCATTCCCTCGGATCCTGTCATTGGTCACCAGAGAGAAGAGATCAGTGCCTGCCTCTCCTCTTTCCCTCTGAAGGAAGTTGTAGACTGCAATGAGGTCACTCAAGTCTCCTCTCTTCCAGGCTGAAAAGACCAAGTGACCTCAGCCTCTCCTCATATGGCTTCTGCTCCAGGCCTTTCACCATCTTCATTGCCCTTCTTTGGACACTCTCTAATACCTTAATAACTTTCTTATATTGTGGTGCCCAAAACTGCACACAATATTCAAGGTGAGGCCACCCCAGTGCAGAGCAGAGCAGGACAATCCCCTCTCTTAACCGGCTGGTGATGCTTTGCCTGATGCCCCCCAGGACACGGTTGGTCGTCCTGGCTGCCAGGGCACTGCTGACTCATATTCAACTTGCCATCGACCAGGACCCCCTAGTCCCTTTCCATGACACTGCTTTCCAGAATCTCATTCCCCAGTCTGTACGTACATTCAGGGTTACCCCATTCCAGGTGCAGAATCTGGCACTTCCCCTTGTTGAAGCCTATGATAAAAAACCTAAGTATTAGCAAGAAAGAAAAGTCTTGTAGTTTACAGAACATCAATTATATACAGCGTAGTGATGAAAAAAAATTTCAAATTTTATACTTAGGTTTTTGCATGGATTTTTTTACTTCCAATTATCATTAAAAACATAAAAATAAGAAAAAAAGAAGGATCAGAATTTCAAACACTGATAGTAAAAGGGTTATCATAAAATGGTTGGATAGTATTGTACTCTGGGGTAGTTTATTCAAATAAGCACTTAAAAGCCATAGAATTTGGTCTGGAAACAAACTATAGACTTAAAAGAAGAAGTTTTCAATTAAAACAAATTTTCAGCATAAAGCTGAAAATCTGGGCTCTTACCCAGATCAAAGGTAGTACAAATCTCACCCTCCTATTTTTTTTGGTGAGGCGTTTAAGGCATTTTTACTTTTGCCATAGAATCATAGCACCATAGAATGGTTTGGGTTGGAAGTGACCTTAAAGATCATCTACTTCCAACCCCTATGCCACTATACCAGGCTAGTCATGTATCTCTTAATCTCTGTCTTAAATAACTGCAAGATGGTACATATGTACTTACAATGACATTATCCATTAGTTTAAATATCTCTTCTTCCTCCTGCAATTTAGCTTTCATATGCATTTATAAAGAGCAATCACAGTTGTTTTCTACTTTATTCCATCATACAGAGCAAGCCAAACTTTTCTCATCTGTTGCCTTTTTATTGATGGAGCATCCTAATACCACTGAGCATCCTAATAGCACTTTCTGACCTTTTTTTTTCTTTACCATCTTGGAAAGAAACAGGTGAGAATACACACAATATTGCAATTTAAATTTTATCTGTGACTATTATAGATCATGAGTATTTTCCTGTCTCAGTGGAACACCTTTTCTTGCTTATCTAAGAACAATCAATTATATTCTCAAAGAAGTATAGCACATTAGTAAAGTAAAATTATTTTGCAATAAGCCATATTACATTTTATTTCAGCCTGTATTAATTCATAATTTTAATTATTCCCCTGCCTAGTTTTTTTTCCTAATAAGGCTATATCTGTCCTACTCTCTGGATATTTGTTATACTTCAGTCTGATACTATTACTCCCGATTCAGCAATTTACAAAAAGTGGAAGACAGTTTTTCATGCAGTCAGTTCATGCAGAATTATGGAATAAATTGTTTAATCCTTGTATTTTTCATGGATTCAAAGCTATGCTGAAATATTACTTCTATTAGCCTAATTGAATAACCTGTTAGTTATCTCTCTATTCCTACTGATTTTTTCTTTGCTGTATTTACGGCAGTTTTACTGTCCAGTCTACTCTTATAGCACAGCAGCTGTTTCTCAACTTCCTTTATACAATTCAAGAACATTCTCCTGTCTCTTTCAATATCTGCTAGATATAAGTCAGCATGCCTTGGAGTAGATCTCATTTTATCCCAAATCCATCTCTTAATTGTAAATGGATTTTCTAAATTAGAAATGCGTTTAAGAATAGAATTTAAACCATTAGTCTTCTTGGTCAGATGACTAAAACAAAGTCTAGAAAGAAGTCTGAAATGCCACTAGATATTAATTGGAATGCTTATAATGGATTCATAGTAATCCATATGACGACATTCTGTTTGCAGGATGGATCTAGGAAGCTCAGACTACATGCAGTAAAGTCCACAGGACTGGAATTACATCAATTTTGCATTCAGCTCAGTAAATGAAAATGTATTTATGCAGCCTGAAACTAATGCCCAGGATTTATTTTAGAATATAAATAAAGCTCAATTTTGACAGCCATTAATTAAAAAGGAAGAAATTTTTGTTTATCTGAGGTACTTTAAAGGAAAGCAAGCAAATCAAGCCAGAGCAAATAGATTTATATGTGAACACAAACACTCAATTATGGAATTGCTCTAGCCTTCATTTAATTTGGTCAAGGTTCTCTTTCGCCTTGAGCAGCAAAATAGTCTGCTGGCAGCTAATGAGGTGAAAACAAACAGAGATAATTAGAAATAGCATAATTAACATATTTACCACTATAAATATTGATTTGCTCGAAATTATGTTTTTGATAAATTTCCAAATTTAAAAGTGGAAAAGAAGAGAATATTTTTAAGAATATTTTTAAGGAAAATATATCTGATTCCATAAAGTATCATTTAATCTTTAATTTTCATTTGTTACTTTTGAAATGTTGAATTTTATGCTAGGTGTTAATATCTCACCATAAAGAGATCAATCCACGCTGTTTTACATAGTGTCATTACATACCTGTGAGGAGAAAAGGTCTATGGCAGATTTTAGAACGTTTAGGATGTCCCCCCAAGTTCCTTAAAATGATCATCTCACTTCATGAGGATCAGCGCAGCCAAGTCAGATATAGCGACGCACTTTCTGAGCCCTTTCTAATTACCAATGGTGTGAAACAAGGCTGCGTTCTTTACCAACCCTACTCACAATCTTTTTCAGCATGATGCTCCAAAGGGCCACTGCAGACCTTGATGATCAGGACGGTACCTACATTCGATATTGTACTGATAGAAGCCTATTCAACCTAAGGCGTCTGAAGGCCCACACCAAGACCTTAAACCATCTTGTCCGGGAGCTGCTTTATGCTGATGACGCCGCCCTTGTTGCCCACACAGAAGCAGCTCTGCAGTGTTTAACATCCTGCTTTGCAGATGCTGCTGAGCTCTTTGGGCTGGAAGTCAGCTTAAAGAAGACAGAAATTCTCTATCGACCTGCACCTCAGGAAGTCTTCCATCATCCCCATATCACCATTGGCCAGTCAGAGCTTAAATCAGTCCAGCAGTTTAATTACCTAGGTAGCCTCATCTCCTCGGATGGTAAGATTGATGGAGGGATAGACAACAGGTTAGCAAAGGCATATGGTGTTTTCAGAAAGCTTCATAAAAGAGTTTGGCGTAATAAACACTTGAAGAAAAGTACCAAGATCAGTGTTTACAAAGCCATAGTGCTGTCTACTCTCTTATATGGTTCCGAACCATGGGTCATCACCTGCATCTCCTAGAACGCTTCCATCAACACTGTCTCCATACAATCCTAAACATCCACTGGTCAGATTATGTGACCAATACATCTGTTCTAGAACAAGCAGCAGTCACAAGTATTGAGGCCATGTTGCTGAGAACACAGTTGCATTGGGCAGGGCACGTCTCAAGGATGAAGGACCACCGCCTCCCTAAGATCTTGCTTTATGGTGAACTTGCCACTGGCTGCCACAAGAGAGGAGCCCCAAAGAGAAGATACAAGGACTCCCTGAAACAACATCTCAGCCTTGGCCATATTGATCAACATAACTGGTCTACTCTGGCCTCCAATCGAGAGGCCTGGAGACACACCATCTATAACGCTGCTGCTTCCTTTGAGAAAGCACGCAGGATCACTCTCGAGGAGAAAAGACAACGCGGAAAGAATATACCACCTAAGGAGTCTTTCTGCTGTGCCTTTTGCAATTGGACGTGCCTATCTCGTATTGGCCTTTTTAGCCACCAGCACGTTTGTAACAAATGTGGATAGAGCCTTTCCCAAATCTTCGTTCACAAAGCCTAGCCATGATGACACAGTGTCATTACATATTAATTTTAAATAATTCAGTAATTAACATTATGCTTTCCAAGATATTTTAACCTTCTCTTCATTGGGAGAAATACAATCAAAACAGTCAAACTATACTATAAATCTCCCATACAGTCCCTTCAGTTTACATGGGACAGTAAATTTCCTCCCACACTGAGAAATAACTGTGATTCACAGTGGTTCCTCAGCGTTATATTCAAACACATTCACAGGTTGAATTTACCATATTAAGGATTACTGTACACCAATGGAGATCTAAAAAGTTCTGAAACCTGAATCACCTTCTGGACACGCTCCTCACTTTGTTTCAGTTTATGAGATATGGAGAGACTAGCACAAATAGGATATTAATTTGACTTCCTACAGGTCAGTGAACTGCTCCAGGGCTAAAGCTGTATAACAAATAAAATGTGGAGTATAATCTTAAATCTAAGCAAGTCACCCAGGTTTGAAACTTCTTGGCATTACTTGGCATTTTTTTTTCTGTAAAAATACCCCTGAGATTGCAGGTGCAAAATTTTAATTAACTCTGTAGGTAGTTGTATTTTTCACTCTGATCTGCATTGAAAGCCTCTTGATTATTCTGCTCTCATTGTCCAAGCGCAGAACTCTCATTGACAGAAACCTGAATGTTGCATAGGGAACTAGTATATGAAGTGATTCTGTGGGTGGGAATGAGGAAGTGTCCTGTTGATGTGGCAGACTCAGTTCTGGTTCTGCAAAGGCTGACACAGACTTGGAGGAAAAAAGAAGCACGGTGTTTGACAAAAAAATAAGCTGACTAACTGTATTTGTTCCATACTTCTGATTTTCAGTAGTGTTACTTCAATGATTTCTATTGACTCTACTGGCTCTACTGACTGAGAAAGTAAAAACTGGGATCATAAGCTCTCTTTATAGGGAGGGCCCATTAGGAAGAGTATATATGATATTTGTTCGCGAAGTCTAGCCATGATGATACGGATATATATATATATAAAATACATATATAATAATTATATTTAAATATCATGATTTTCAAAAGTCAAAGTGTTTTTGGACATAGTATGTTAATAAGTTCTGCTAGAATAGCAATAAATGCCAAGCCCAGGTTGGATACAAGTGCTTCTGATTTAATTTAATTATCTTAATCAGTTAGGTTTAGCAGTTCCTAAAAGTAGACTGTGTCTACCCTACAGGAGTGGGGTGTTAGGCATTATTAGACATGTGCAAGATGTATCAGGAATACTCCCTAATCACAGAGAACTACCGATGTACCGGCCTTTGACTCTAGTATCTCTTGGTGAGATTAATAGCTTTACTTTATCCTCCACTCCGTACCACTGCAGCCAAACAAATAATTACCTTCGATTTTCCTCCTCTCCCTCCCTGACCACTGGCACCACTACATTGAAACAAAAAAATGAAAATCTTCTTGTCAGAGATACACTTGAGACCAAATATGAGCAGACTAAGCTATTTCATTTGAAAGGGACGTGCGCTATTTCAGAAAGTAGATTTGCAGAGCCAACTGTAATTCAACGCTGCAGAGAGACAGAAGACTCAGAGATTGAATGGAAATTATCTGGAAACAGCTGCAGCAGAGACCCATAGTTTTAGACTAATATCTCAGTCAGTTACACACGTTTTAATCCGAAAATCTAGAGTCCCAGAGATTAACATGCAAAGATATTCATTAGCTTTCAGACAGAATTTCAAGTCAGACCTGATATTAATACCAGACATTTAAATATATCTGCATTAATTCAATTTCTTTAAAAAGATATGAGTAAAGTCAGTACATGCTTTACAGAGGCATTGCATTTATTGCATATATCTGTATGAAGAAACCCATCCTATACTGCAGGCTGAGTCTACCTATATTTATGAAAGATCAGATAATAATCAGAACACGAAAGAATCTTTCTCATAGTAAAAATACTATCTAAATAATAATGGGAAAGTATAGGAATTCCGGCTTCTCAAATTTTATCACTGTATTTTTCTACTAAATCAAGTACATCAATCAGTCTCCTTGAGACATATGAACAACATTAAGCACAGAAAAAAACCCCCAAAAAACAACACTGGATAGTATTTGATTTATTTGAGGATGACATTAGATACAAAGTTTCCTAACTCGACTTCAGGATTAAAAAGAATATATGTAAATGTGACATTATAGTGGGTGTCCCCTATAGGCCACCTAACCAGGAATAACAAGCAAATGAGGCCCCAGAGACAAGGAGAGGGGCTGGAAGAAAGACATACCCTTGTGGAAAAGGTTCAGTTCAGGAAAGACATAGACATACTGGACAGACATGGGCCCTGATAGGATTCACCCAAAAATCCAGTGGGAGCTGGCTGACATTGCAAGGCCACTCTTGATAATCTCTGGTTGATCATGACAACTGGGAGAGGTACTTGGAAACTGGAGGATTCTGTATTATGTTTTCCACCTTCATATTTTCTGAACTGTTCAGTAAGGAATATACAGATCTTAAATTATTTATTGTAATAGCCATGATGGAAGTAGAGATATTGGAATCAGTGTATGTACCAAATACATCTATTCATCTTTATACCTAAAAAATTCTACAAAAGCTCTCACAGTTAAAGGCAATAGGAAAATCTTAGAAATTTTTCAGTTCTTACAGGAAAATATATTACTAAATAAAAGCAATTACTGTATCTTAGACTAATAATTTCTCAGAAAGAACAATCATCTATGGAACAAATATACTCCTTTGATTTTTTTTTAATGCTAGTGAATCACACAGTTGCTAATAACAATTTCTATTGTTATTAGCAGTTGCAACCTGTCCACTTGCAGACATTTCACTTTAAACTAGGACTTGCTACCAGTTTGCATCTCACCTTGCAATACGCATACCTGGAGCACTGAAGAAACAATATAAGATTTATGAAACAGTAGAGAAAAAAAGGTGTTCAGAACTTAAAATGAAGTTCCAGTCTCCCAGCTGTCAAATCCACCAAATGAATTTGTTTATTACTGAACTGGTTAGTGAACTTAATTTCAAATACATTTCTGCCACACATGGTTCATTTATTTCACTCCAATCCAAGAGCAAGGAAAATACTTCTTCCTATTATTATTAACATTTACATTTACTTCTGAAAAAGTGAGCTATTCAAATACTTGAAGTAGGTGCATAAACAGTTTTCTAAGTTCTTTGATGTTCTCTTATTGGATCATGCCATGATTCTCATGCTTAAATATTCTCATGTAATTTTCAAAGTGGATCTAGATACTTCTGAAAAGCAGAATACCCTAGTATAATCCTCTACAGAAAATATCTAGGCAAGTTTAAAATCCCATTTGTCAGAGACCAGATTCATATCTCACCAGATTGTTTGACTGATGGGTCGAATAAACCATGTTGTCTGTGTGTGTGCTGGGGAGGAAGGGCTAGGTTTAGGCCTGGAGCCAACATGTGCAGAGCACATGGCAGGGAAAACCAGGTGGCTGGGCTGTCAATAAGGTCGGTCTGGTGGCCCACCCACACTGCACCCCCCTGGAGCCTCTAATTGGCTGTGGCACCCCTTAGTTCAGCTGGGGGGATAGTGAGTAGCAGTGAGCCAAAGGTCCCGCCTAGAGGGAATAGCCACAATAGCCAAAGTCTGTAAATAGGCATGCACAGGGTCTCAGTCCCCCTGTTGGCTTCTGCCCTCCTGACCTGTCAAGATGTGACCTCCAGAGTGGTAAATATGTCTCGCTCCTCTCTCTTTTTTTTTTTTTTTATTCTTCCCTTAATCTCTCTTCCTTTACTCCTGTGGACAACTTGTCTGTATTTCACTTAAGTTGTGGTGTTTCACTTAAGATCGGGTTGGTGTTTGCCTAGTAACACGTGTAATGCTTTTGTGAAGTTGCACATTATTTCTCTTAAACCCTTTTTGTCAAAACCCCTGTTTTCCCACCAAATAAAGACATCTCTTAGAGAAAAATGTGTAGTTTTTCTCTGGACTCAAGGTACCAAAAAATCAAAAGACTTTGCAAGAGTTTATTTAGGCAAAATCTCTTGAAACCTGAAATAAAAGTGTTACACCCACTAAAGCGGGGAGCTTCTAAACCAAGTTGTAACACCATTCACTCTCAAATAAAAGGTATTTTAGTGGCTGGACTCACAAATACATAACCTATATTGTTATTATAAAGATTATTACACTTATATAAAAAGTATATCAAAAGCATATGAAAAGTTCCTTCCACAGAAATTCACAACATGCAGGAAAATCACATTGTAGTTATGATTTTAGCCACATAAATTGCTCAACACAGCCTTAAAAAAGAAAGCAAAATAATCTGTGGTTGAGCTGAAACTTCAGTCATAAGCCACCAAGAGTCCCATTTTGTTCTGCTCTGTTTGAGACTTAGAGACAGTCAGAAGATTATTAAATCAGTATTTACTAATGAACTTGTCTAACTGATCTCACAAGCTGTTTCAGTTGCTGACTAATCTAAAATAGTATCTTTATTTCTGATTTTAACTTCTGCTAAATCTGACAGGAAAAAATGTTTAAAATTTAGTTCAATGGTACTTTTGAACACAATTGAAAAGAATATTTGTCTTCTTATTAAAGAATACTTGCGTCTTTCATTCACGGTCAGGAACAAAAATGTGGGAACTTTTAAAATTTAGAAAACCTTTTCCTTCAGATAACAAACCCTTACTTCTTAAAAAGTGTAGAAGACTACAAGACTGGTGTAAAAAAAACACAAACAAAAAAGCCTTCAGGTAATATACTGCAGCCACTGATTAAGTTATGTGACAGCAATTTTTTGTTTGTCATCTTCAGTGAATATCTCGATTCTCAAAACCCTCTTCGTAAAAGTGATTAATCCATCACCTAAACTCAAAATGGTCATCTTTGAAATTCATCTTCTGTTGAATTCAAGAAGCTTATAGGCATCATGTATTTTCCACATAAAATGACCCATGATGTTCTTCATTCTTTTATCTAGAAGATTTGACAGTACTACTTTTTAAACAAGGCTGTAGAATAGACTTTTCTATTTCTTTGCTTGCTTGCACAGCCATGCTCTAGTAGATAATCAGAAATCATACCTGTGTAAAGTGTTACAGTAATCACCGCTTTCTTTTAAAAGAAGAGAGTTTTTCCTGTTCATTCACCAGCTCCATTCAGACCTCTCCTTGATATTCAGTTCTGTTCTCTACCTTTGAGGTGTTGAACATGTTTCTTCCCTAATATGATTCAGCTACACGTAGTGTTCTGAGTTTTTATGTGCTAGGATGGCAGAGGACACCATCTTTTTTGTGCCATTTTGCAGGAAAGAGTAGAATAATTTTTAGGCTAAACAGAGCCTGTAAGCAAGACTTTAATGCAGAGAGCTTATAGTGGGTAGGAAACTCCAACTTGATTCCTATGGCAGTCACCTGCAGGTATCTAGTTTCCACATCCTATTGAAGATGTTGATTATATGTTTTACTGATACTGCAAAAAGGTGCTTTGTCCTTAAAAAATAAAAATAACAAAAAAATTATATATATACACACACACATATATACACATAATCTGATCTTGGTTCCTTGTTGCTGCAATTAATTTCTCCCAGTGTCCCTGATGTAATTTGGCAATCTCTCATTTTTATTAACAACAGTGAATGCATATCTTATTAACAGATGTGACTGTTGAAGAGGCCTGTTTGGTATTGTAAGAGCAACTGAAAATTTATGGTACAGACAAGTTGTAGTCTGAATTATTGGATTACTGTTACTACACTCACTACAAAATAGTATTCTGCCCTGATTAGAAACATTCTTTCCTCTGTACTTTTCAATCGGCCTAGTTTACTACTGAAGATTGGCCAATGACAAATGCCATTGAAAACTCTTATTAATAACGATGAAACTACAGCAAGGGTTGCTGTAAAACAACTGAGTTACACTGTACTTTTCTATTCACCTTCCTTCCCTCTACCAGATATAGGCATTCTGCATCTCAACCTATTGCAAGGATTTTTTTTTCATATCTTCAGCTGTTTGTTTTCTCAAATTTCATCTCAACACTTAAAAATCTAGTACATTTTGGTTTTGTCACTATCTGCCATGGTTGGATTTGTATTTTTTTGAGGAGGTATCTTTGACCTTCACAGATTTTAAACACAGCTGGGTTTCTTTTTTACTGAAGAAAATAATGTAAAGCAGATGTTTTCATATAGCTGCAGAGGTTTATATATCAGTTTTCTCTCACTAGACTACTACCATTCTAACAAAATATTTGGAGTAATGTGGTTTTTTTAATCTGATACCTTCACTATGGACAAATATACAGCTTTTCATAAGCCAAAAAGTACCATAGGGTGGTATTCTGTTGTGGAGGTCACAGTGGTGGGAAAATAACAAAACCACACTTCAACAAAAATTCAAGTGTGCTGAAGTAGATAATAATTCTTAACACCCTCTGAACAGCAATGAATATCTCTAAGAGTTCCTTCTAACTAGTAATTCAGAATTCTTTTTCACAGTCTATTTTAAAAGGAAGGAATACGGGTATTTCAGAGCCATTATGCCTTCATAATAGACTGTTAGGTAAAACAGGGATGGAGTATGCAAAAATCTTTCTCCCTTCACTTGTTCTAGCATGACAGACTAGTTAAGGACTGATACAGCATTAATGTAAATGTGGAGACAGCTTTTCCTTCACATAACAAAATAAGCGATGGAACGAAAATAGATTTTCTTAAGCAACAAGAACTTATCCTGGTTCATTTCAGCAAGCACAGTATCTCATAGGTGCCAAACTCATTATTGCAAGTAAAGTCACTGCGGGGCTATTCCAATTGCAGACAGCACTTTATGCACATTTCCACTGTGAAGAATGAATATTGTGTTGACAGTATGGAATGGAGGGGGAGATGAGAAGTAAGGCAGGCCCTAATCCTCCTTCCACTTTCATTGCCGTTAATTTTGCAAGTAAGCACAGTAAATATTTTATAAGTATGCTGCATTATAAATAGTTGAATAAGAAAGGAAAAAGAACAGATAAAAGTTTTTAAGCCTCTTCCTGGTCTAGTAGACAATACAATATCCTCTGCTTCAGGCACACTCTAAAGCAACTGCTTGGCTGAGACTGTCCGACTCTATTAACTGCCCATGAGCCCATTACCATGAGCTGCATGGTAATAACCCCCAAGAAATTTTATTAAGACAACAAAGTATCTTATCTTTGCCTAAAAATTATTCTTGCAGGAGCAGAGAAGAGGGAAGGAATGTTTTATTTATGACTATCTACTAGAAAAGATCAAAACAATAAAAGTGTTCATTAACATATCAAAATCCTAATTATCTTCTTGCATAATGCCCTTTAATAGATTTAAACTTATAACAAATGATATGGCAAACCAACAACAAGAAGAAATTGCTGAGTACCTTATTTTAGAATTATTTCATTACTCCCATTTCCTGCCAGTTGGTGTCTGGATAGTTGCAAAATGGATCTTTCTGATGTGTGTTCTTTATTTCTGTAAGAAATCCTTCCTTTATAACAAGCCTGGCATCACCAAATTATGCAGCTTAAAAATCTTTTTTTTTTTTTTTCTTTTTTATGTTTGACCATTCAATTTTAAAGAGAAATTAAAAGCAGCCATAGCCCTAGTAACACTAAAACCTGCTACGAGGTAAAAGTCTAAAAAGTCTTATATTTCATTTGTCCAGTCTAATTCAATGACTTCACAAAACCTTATGCTGTATAAAAAGAACTATGAAGAGTCTGTGGATATTGAAATGACATAATATGTGTGTTTGTAGTATTGCTAATTTACCTGGGGAACAAAAAGTCTGCAAACTAGTCAACAACTCATAGAAAAGGGTTGTCCAATGGGTGCATATAATGTTAGGCAGAAGATCACCACCTGGCTCTGGTTAGCTTTTTTTCTGGTTTCTGTGACTGAGCTTGTCTGCTATGTCTTGGATTTATAAATTATTCATCAAAGAGAGGCTGCTTCATGCAGTTTAACAGTCTAAAACTCTCATGTTCTGCACTTGTATGTACATATATGTGTTTATACTTCTATATGATTTTATATACCTATAATATGCTTAAACTTGATCTGATCCTGCATTATTTCATAGACTAGCTAGAATAATTTGCTTTTCGTTAGTTGAAATTACTTCAAACTCTGAATTGGAATATTCAGTTGCATACGGTTTACATTCTAAAATTCATTTCAGTTGAAACAAATGCAAAAAGGCAAAGGTTTTAGGTTTTATTTTGTGGGTTTTGTTTTTTTTTTTTTTCAAATGGAGGATACTATGGGACTGTTAGCAGTACAAAAGAAATTATATGGTTTATCACAGTCTTTTGCAAAACTATTGGAAATGAAGAAGTAGTCACCAACTGATTTGAGATGTTACGCTGTCCTCTTCTTGCTTTCAAGGGCCTCAGGGACTGAATGTCTGAGAAGTTTTTAGTTATATTTGCCTTTTGGATATGCCTATGAACAATTGCAAAAGTTATGCCATTAGTACATATGAACTTTTCTCATGGCCATTACATTCTAGAACTTTTTATTGGGAAAACTGGAAGATTTTCCATCTAAAATCTTTAGAGCTCTTTGCACCTGCTCTGACCTTTAGAAGTAGAACATGAGTTACAGACCTTCCATTAATGAAGGATTTTTATCAATTCAGTTATTCCTCCATGTATTCTCTACCTATTGTACCTTTAGGGAGACCAACATTTCTTTGATCAAAAAAGAGAAACTAGATCTATGATACACTTTTTATATCTTTTCCACAAAAAATTTCCAACTCTCTGCATCCAACTAAATGAACAGATTCTTCTACCTATTCTGCTAACAGTCGAGAGAATTGGAATTTAGGTGCTACATTTCCATTCTCTGATTCAGAAAAGTCATTATGCAAATGGCTGTTAAATTTCTGTTTTTCACCTCAAATAAAGAATGTGTTAAGTCCTGTATACACCAGTTAAAAGATCATGCAAGCAAAGTACAAATCATGATTCACATAAATTAACCCCAAAATAGTAGGCCTACAGCACTTCAACAAGAAGCACCATACACCTATATACACCTTGTGTTGAGGATTAGTTATGTAAATTATATATAGACAATTATGTATAAACAGACTTCACAGTAAATAATGTCACAGCTACATAGCAGAAAAGAAATAGCACTGAATGTATCAACATACAAGGTAAAATTCTTAGATCTTATTGAAACTAGGATTCATATTGATTTCAATAGGATTTCATCTTTAGAGTGTTACTCCAAATCACTTATTTTTGGGAAAAAAATAATACTTTCAGTGGTATAATGAAAAGAAGCAGCAATATATCTTATCTAAACTCAACACAAGGTACTGTCTGGCAGCAACAAGCATTACAAGCCTTGACAGGATGGAATTTTAAACCCAACACAATCATATCAGTTGGAGGGCACAAGACAGAGCAAAACTTAATAACCTGCTGCCTCCTGCCTTGATGACAGCAGAAAGAAATCCATAAACCAGGCAGTTTAAGGAGGGTTTTTTCCCATCCCTTTTAAGAAATACAGGTTTCACTAGGGCCACAAACCAGAACAAGATGCAATGAAGAAAAACTGCACTATATTTTAAACCAGCTAAATGGATATTGCAAAAAGCCCTGTTCCATAAGAGCTAATACAGGCAGCCAAACAAAACCAAAAGGAAACAGCAAAGACCAGGATAAATGTGCGGACTGATTTACTAAATATATTTGAAAAATACTGGCCGGAAGAAGGACCTGGGAAACTACAGGCCAGTCATCCTGACCTCAGTGCCTGCTGGAGAGCAGCCAGGCAGAAAGGGACCTTGGAGTTTGGATTGACAGGAAGCTGAATGTGAGCCAGCAGTGTGCCCAGGTGGCCAAGAAGGCCAGTGGCATCTGGGCCTGTATCAGTGTGGCCAGCAGGTCCAGGGAAGTGATTCTTCCCCTGTACTCAGTGCTGGTGAGGCCACACCTGGAGTACTGTGTCCAGTTCTGGGCCCTTCAGTTCAGGAAGGATATTGAGGTGCTGAAGCAGGTCCAGAGAAGAGCAACAAGGCTGGTGAAGGGACTCGAGCACAAGTCCTATGAGGAGAGGCTGAGGGAGCTGGGATTATTTAACCTGGAGAAGAGGAGGCTCAGGGGAGACCTCATCACTCTCTACAACTCCCTGAAAGGAGGTTGTAGCCAGGTGGGGGTTGGTCTCTTCTCCCAGGCAACTATCAGTAAGACAAGAGGGCATGGTCTTAAACTGTGCCAGGGGAGGTTTAGGTTAGATATTAGAAAGAAATTCTTTGCAGAGAGAGTAATGAGGCATTGGAATGGGCTGCCCAGGGAAGTGATGTTTCTCCGTCCCTGGAGGTTTTTAAGATGAGACTGGATGTGGCACTTTAGTGCCATGGTCTAGTAACCACGGTGGTAGAGGATCAAGGGTTGGACTTGATGATATCAGAGGTCCTTTCCAATCTGGCTGATTCTATGATTCTTAAGATAGTGCCTCGCTTTCATGTGGACCATTTGGCAGGATGAGACCAATGAAGAGAAGTGTTCCATACAATTCCTGGGGATGTGTCCTTCTAAGTCAAGGGCTGCAGGGAATTGAGAGACACCATTATTCAGGACAACAGATTTGGAGCACCTACCTGATAATGTGTGATTCCTATTTAGTGATTCCTATTGTGAAATTCTGCCATGGCATGAAGGCCATGAGAGGGGCTGCACTGTCTTTTTTCATAGTACTTTAAAACAAAACATGGTCAACACCCCAAAGCCACAATAAAGGCAATACCCCATAGTCATGAAGTCTGACTTGCCCTTGCAAAATAAGTTGGCAAGTCACACAGCTTTAAATGGAAACTTTGACTTTACAAATAATGCAAAAGTAATTCTGCAGTAGGTTTGTTTTTTTTAATAAGAAACACAACTGTAAACTCTAATCTGTGCTTGCTAATTGTCAGTCATATGAAAAATACCTATGTTAAGACTTAATAGGATTAAAAATAAACTATATACAAATAAGAATCATAGAGACCTTTCCTGCTGACATTGTAATTTGAAATATCACCTTCAAAACTAACAGTATTTATAACTACTTGATTTTACATGAAAGAATAGGGACTTGAATCTTTGCAATGAGTGCTGCTTGTGGTGTTACTATAAAATCACATCTCTACCTGTCCTGGTTTCTGCTGGGATAGAGTTAATTTTTGTTCTTAGTAGCAGGTACAGTCTTGTGTTTTGAATTTAGGATGAGGCTAATGCTGACAACATAATGATGTTTTTGCTGTTACTGAGCAGTGCTTACAGTCAAGACCCTTTCTGCTTCCCACCCCACGCCACAAGTGAGGAGGCTAGGTGTGCACAAGCAGTTGGGAGGGGACACAGCCAGCACAGCTGACCCCAGCTGACCTGAGGGACACTCCATACCATATGGTAGCATGCTCAGTATATAAAGCTGAGGGAAGAAGAAGGAAAAGGAGGACATTCAGAGTGACGGCATTTGCCTTCCCATTTGTTTCACCCATTAAAACTGTCTTCATCTCAACCCACAACTTTTCTCACTTTTGCCTTACCAGTTCTTTCCCCCATGTCACTGGGGAGTGGGGAGTGAGTGAGTGCTTGAGTGGGGCTTGGTTGCCAGCTGGGCTTAAACCATACCAATATCCACTGAGAAATACCAGCTTCCATTGCGAGTCAATTGGAATCTGCCTGTCCCAATTAAATAACTAAAGACCATTCTGAGAGACATATTCTCCCCAGAGCATTGCAGAAATTTAAAATGAGCCAAGTGAATTAGCCGCAGTATGTAGGTGGCCAAATCTCTGCCTCTAGGTATAATTTTAAGCATTTCTAAGATCTACTCAATCAATTCATTCCCTTTGTGGCTAATAACTGCAACAAATACTATTTTCTTTCTGGGTAAGTTTTGTCTCATTTGCTTCAAAAACATGTATTGAATGTAGCAGTTGTGCAAGAGTCATGATTTGTAATTATAAACTAGAATATTAAGGCCTGGCTTCTTGCAACGGTGCAAGTACAACAACTGAAAACAAAACAAACCAAAACAAAATAATGTGGAAACAACATTCGGTTTCAAATCAGTAGTAATCATCACATTAATGATGAATTAATGACATAGACAAGGAATACACTGTTTGTTTTTTTTTTTGTAATGTTGACATATGAGAGTTACCTTTGAGCACATTTAATTTTATGGAGTAAAGGAGTGGAATACATCCATAAATAAATACAGAACAAGGAATTAATTAGTGCTGATGCTAACATTCATATCCTACTTTCTGGTAGGAAATGGAGGTTTGGAGGCATAAAAACAGGAGCCCAAAACAGTTCTGACTTACCTCCAGAAATACTGCAAAGCATTCATCTGACCACATGCTGCAGTAGCAATCCATTCTTTCCCTACCATTATTTATGCCGTGATTGGAAACGCCTCTCCAAAATACCTTATTTTTATCACTCCAAGTTATTTGAATACACCTCAGGCATTGTTATTTCCATTAAAGAAACAGTATATTGTAGCATCTCTGGATCTCTAGTAAGAATTGTAGTCCTCTCCTCATTTTATTAGCAACCATTCAAATGGACACAATAGGTATATTACTACTCTAGCATTCATAGTTTTTTTAAATTTTGTTATAAAATTCATTCTTTGGTGCTAGAATGAAAAGGGATATACAAAATTAGTATATAAGCAACCCTAACTGTTTTGCAAATTAAATGCATGAAAGTCAGGAAATTAAATTCTCAGTGTTCAAGTTCAGTATTAAACCAGTTCACTTGTGTTCATGTATGGAAAAGTGATTTCTAGAGGACATCAATTGCACTTTGCCATTTGTAAAATTATAAGCAGAACTGATAAGGCGGTTTTACACTTCTCAATAGAACAAGCAGTTTTAGATTGTTGGTAACATCAAACTTGAAATATACCAGCTTGAATATCTGATTTAGGATTATTTCTATTCATGAGTGCTTAGTAGATTTAGTTTATGAAGAAGAGTGAAAGGTGACTTCATTGCACCTTGTAATCGCCTTAATAACAGATAGAGAGCTCTTTATTCTGGTAGATTAGGACATAGCAAGGACCAATGGGTGGAAGATAAAACTAGGCAAACTCAAATAGGAAATAAATGTACATTTCTTTTAAACTGAATAATTTATGTATAGAAAGAAAACTACTTGGGAAGTACTGTGAAATCCATTTTTTTAAAGAAAACAAGAGTGTTATCTTTCTGGAACATTGTGCAATATCAGGACAAATAAAAGGGAAAAGGCATTTTGCTTGATGACCTGAGCTGTAAAAGAATATAGTCTTCAATTCCTGAGAAGCTGAAGAGAATTCAGTACAACACACAGAATCAGTGAGAAGGCCTGAGTAGAACAAGGCAGCAACTGAAATCCATGAGATTCAGGTCATAAGAATCTATCTGACTAAGAAAGTTGATATGAAGACTTAGATTTCCCTGGATTTTGAGGAGAAGGAAAATTATTTCCAGAGCCTTGTAGGACATCTGTTCTGTAAATTGTGGCAGTCCTTTTCACTCTTCCCTTAGTATTAGAGAATGAGATATTTTTGTTCCTCTTGGGCTGTTTCAGCCGCCTTCTCTCTCAATTGTAAGGCATTTTAAAATTTCACAGGACTTTCTAATCAGAATTTTTTTGTTGACTCTATTCTTATTTTCGACTTCTAGTTATGCTGCTTTATGATAGAATTAAAATGCTTCTAGGTCTCGTGTTTTCCAAACAAACAGAAATATAATCAGTTTAACTACCTAACCCTTATCATGTGAATGCAAGCCTACTGTATAGAAAAACTTAACCAGTTGTTTTGATTAGCAGAAATACTTTCATTAAAAAGCAGATGTAAAATTCACTCACATAAAAAATTACATATCTACATAGTACTTCCATTGTTTTCCAATATGTCTTTTAATATTTATTTCCTGCATGAATATCAACATTCAATATAATTCATTGCAGTTATATCATTACCTTTTAATAGCTAGAATAGTGCCCAGAGCATAATCTTAATTCAAAGTGCATCAATAATAATGCAATAAGTATCTTTTTCTTAATAAATAAGTTTCTTTGAAGATCAGCTAAATGTTCATAAGTTATTTTTGCAGCAATGTTTAGCTGTTTCTCAAGGAGTATTCAAATTATAGACTTCTAGGGCTACTTATTAATCTTTGAAATTAAGACTGCATCAAGGCTTCTCTGTGTGATATGAATATATAAATACAACTGATGATGTTAGAAATCTCAGATATAGTCTACCACATAATAGAATTGTGCATATTGACAAAATTATCAAAGTTTTCCCAAACCTCTTACTATTGGTTATTGTTCAGCGTGGTTCATGGAGCTGTGATTACAAGATTCATTGATAATATCTGGAAAATGTCAAGATGCTGGTGACATCACTTTTAAGATAAAAATTCCTACAGTGCTTTCTTTCTGCTTTCCTGCTAAGAACATTTGTTTTAAGGACAAATATTGTAAACAAAAATAATGGAAAGATAATGGAGTGCCAGAATTTTTCTTAATAAACTTAGCTTTAATTTCTAGCTATGGAATAACATAATCACATTCAATAGCACTGCCTTTTTACTGAACCTATCAAATGGCGTGCAAGATCATATGTAATAATGAATAATCAATTAATCCAAGCTAAACAGTTTTCTGTTGAACACCTAGTAACAAGTATTTATTTTTATGGAACTTTTTTCTGGCCACTTCTAACAATACTGTTAACATCCTTGTGTAAACCTTACGTTTCTGCAAACAGTTGAGATCTTGAAGCAGCGACCCAAGCCACACAGTGACATCCTGCAGTAGATTGGAATCTTCTTCATATTTGTCTGCCTGACTCAGTGCTGGCTATCTTTCAAAACTTTCCTCTGAGGTGCAAAGGAGGCAGACTTGCCTAGGGTTATGCTGCCTGCCACCAGAATTACAGCTCTGTGGAGACAATGGCCCAGGCTATTTCTGGATGTGGTTAGTGCCAAGCTTTTCTTGACAACTCTGCTCCACACTGACAATACAAATTACTGATGCCTCCATGTCCAGCCACTTTTTATTCCTTTCTGCACCTAAAGCTGATGATTATAGCAGGTTTGGAGCATTTTCATGCTATTCCCTTCCTTGTTTGCTGGAATAAGTCTGTCAACAAGGTGACCCTCTGATCTCTTAGCTGATAATCACTATGTCAGCTTAGTTTGGTTTTGGATAGTGCTATCATATTGAATTAACATTGTCCTTAGAACCTGTCATTTTCAGCTCTGCCGTATGAGAGGTTTGAAGGCCATTAAATTGTATAAGATTTTTAAAAGAGAAGCCAAGGTAAGTAATATTTTAAAGTTTTGCAGCTACTTTTATTAAAACTCCTGCGAAGAACCAAATCATTAAGTAATATTATGCTTGAAGACTATGGGAACAAGCTGAGTGACTCTGCATCTACATTTAGTTAATTGGAATCAAAAGGGAGGATCGACCTGGGCTAAGTGCTTTGAGAGAGTGAATGTTATTTCTCAAAGTGGAAAAGCACTTTGAACAGCCTGCATGATAAGCACGTGTTTTTCTCTTGTGGCTAAACACAGCCACCACATGATGCGAGTGTCAATGTGTGGGATCAGGGCACTGGTTTGGAATGATCCTGGGAATTCCAGTTGACTAAAAGAAAAACACCGTGTGCTGTTTATGAGAGAATATGAATAAAAGGGGAATGCTGAAAAGTGTCGGTGGACAAGTCCCAAAATCTAACTCTGTGCGCGCAGCCTCATTTTCTCCTTCACTGTCCATAAAAGACCACATAAAACTTATTTAGAAGTTTAGGTTAACTAGCGGCTTTGTTTTGCTTATGCTCCTTGATGTTTCTAGTCTAATTTCATGAAATAGTATAATACTTTATATTTTATTATATTTATTAGGCATAGTAGGAGCCTTATTTTTTTAGCATACACATCCTTATTTTTTTAGCATACAAGTGGGAATTTTAACACGCAAGTCATAGTTTGTACCACGTAGGCTACCAACAGAAGCTACTCAGCAATCAAGTTAAAACACAGAAGTTATCAAAGGATCCTCCCTCTTGTTGTCATAATTCTAGATCTTGAAAAACAGATGATACATCCCTAGCAAAGACAAAATGAAACCTACGATATAGTATTTAAGATGCATCTATATGATAGTATATACATAATAGCACCTGTATTATTTACATTAATTTTTCACAGTTTACAGAAAGAGAAAAGAAATAAAATCTTTCAAACACCGTCACTTGATTCTAGATAAAGAAACTGCATTATTTACACAATAATTGTGCTGCTTGAGCCTAAGAGCTGACTGTCACTATGTAATATTATGAGTTGTCTGTCTTTCTAACAGTGAGGAGGAAATTCATTACCTGATATCCTATGTCTTACTGCATGAGAAGACATGAAACTTAATGCAAAATTAATACTACTAACAAAATTTCTCAAGTAAAGAGGAAGGAAAAGTTAGGTATGTAAAATTTGTTCTACTTGGCTGAGATAGTTCCCACTTTTTTACTTAACTGTTTCATTATTACCGTTAGCAGATAGAAATTATATGATTTATAATTTTAAATGTAGAGACTTTATTCTTCTCTTAGCCATCCAAATTCGATGTTTGCAAATTAATTTCAGTTTGATGTACAATCTCAGACAAATAAAGGAAAATGTCACAGATTCTGAATACATGATCTTCTAGAGACAACAAAGACTGCAGATTAATTGACAGATATATCTTGGCTTAAATCTAATTACTTCTTTGCTTAATTCTTCGCAAAAGAATGCTTTAAGTTTTAAGTGGATGACAAAATAGTAGGTTAGTAGAAATCTTCAAATAAGTACATGTAGTTGCTTAGGATAAAAAAACCTCTCTGTCTTTAGAAAACTATATTATTTTTATCTATCCATTCATTTCATGTAAAATGGATAAACTAAATGCTTCTCACACCTAAAACTACAAAATTGTTACTAAAAAATAAATTTTCCCATCATAAATTATTTTTGCTCTTTGAATGTACGTGGATGCAAACCAATGTCTTCTCTTTCTATGAAAACATATAAGTAGAAATTATTTTAAAAACAGCTGGAGAAAAAAAGCGCATTTGAACACTACCATCATTCTTGAAAAAAGAACATGTTCTCAACAGACATATGAAGAGCTAATAGCAAGCCCAGACATGCAGAAGGCATGAACGAGTCTTGATTGAATGTGGTTAGAGGTCGGATGTCTTTGGTTTGTTTCCTCTGATCCAGACCATTTAACTAACCAAATTAGAGTGTAGTCACATAAAAAAAAAAAAAAAAAAGATTAGATGAAGGAGTAAGTAGACCCTTAAATAATGACTGTCTGAAGCAATTTACCCCATTAGATGCTTGGGTGTATTAGTAGTACTGTGAAAGACAACAGTTCTACATCTGGCTTTTTAAAGTACCTTTGGTAAGTGTGTTTTGTGCTCTGTAGGCAACAACTAACCAATATTATTCACAGCGGGCTGGGCTTTTATTTTCCATTTGTTCCCTGTTCTTTATCTCATGTAGTTGTTCAGTAGGACTTTTATCCTGAATGTTTACTGGTGTTCTGACTTCAGAAGCACAAGTCATCAAACCATCTGTGGGTGATTTCATTCTGAAATCATTAGCCCCAGTACATCTGTTTTTATAATGATCTGAAAAAAAGCCCTCAAAATACTATGGCCATATGAAACAATTTTGCTAAAACTTTCATACAAATATTCTAAATGGATCAATAATACAAACACTTGATCAAATAGCTACCAAACAGAAAGTAAACCCATACCTACTGATTTTAGTAGAATCAGAAGTGATAATATTTTCTTGACATATATAATTTCTCTTGCCACGAGATAGTTAAACATTTTCATTCCAGTTGATAAAATCATACTATACATCAGAGCCTCTTGCAATACTTCTACTAAGAGTAGGGAGTTTTTTTCCTTTCCTACTAGAAAGTGTATTCTTCTAGAAGTCTCAAAAAATATATGAAGGTTGCAAATAGATTTATTTCCTAGTTAGGAGTCACAGGGTGCATTTCAGATATCCTTCACTGTTTCATCTTTTTTTTAAAACTTTCTATTGTTGTTGAAATTCTATTTTTTTCTCTTTTTTTTAGTGGGTTTCTGTTGTCACACAGATTTATTCAGTAAAAGATAAAGTCTGTAATCTTCGCTCCCCTTACCCCTTTACAAGGTTTCTAAATCAAGCATTTTTATTTAATCCTGGCATCATGTGGTATTTTATTTCAGCAAACTTCCACGTATCATGATTGTCAATGTCATATTGACCTTCCCTGTCAATATACTTCCCTGTCAAGATACTTTCCTATCTTTCTACCATGGGAGAAAGAAATCCTTTATTATTATTAGACGTTTTTGAAATCCTCTGTACATCTATCCTGGAATCACAAAAAGGCAATATTCAATGACATATGCTGCCATCTCTGTCATTTTTAATCACAAACTGTGCACTCACTGTAATAGTTTTTGTAATAGTGAATGAATCATGCACCTTGATAATAATTAGGCTTAGAACGCATGTGAAAAGGGTGGGTATTTTCCCCAAATTTAAATGACCAGTGATATTAATGGCTCTCATTCTGACACATTGTTGGCTTTGCTTTAGTAGATGATACTTATTACTGGGCATATGTAGAGTTTTAATTCAAAGGAGATTAAGATAATCAAAAACAGATCAATGCATTAAAAGAAATTAGAAGAGACTGCTGATACACACGGATCTTGCTCTCCATGTTATGAAACTGAATTAATGTTAAACACAAGAAGAGAGGTATAAGCAAATTGTAAACCCACATTAGGGATTGCATAAGGAAAATGCCATATGCATTCAGAACACAATAAAATAATTGTTGTTTGACTACAGATTATCGTGGACTTTTCATTTCCATCCATGTATCTTAAAAAGCATTTTGGTTGTGGGTTGGTTTTTTCTTGTAAAATATATAAAAAACAGTATAAGAATAGAAATAAAGCGTCCAAAGATTTCTTAGTAGAAATTTAAAAGAAAAAAGAGTTGAAAAATATTTCAAAAGAATAATTGTTCTCCTCATTTATTTTCTTTTTAAAGAGCATCTGCCTGTGAAAGAAACTATAAGTTTTATCCCCCCTATTTTTTAGAAGGGTATAATGCAAGATACTGCTTCAAAAGATGAGCATGAAGAGGGGAGAGGAAGCACACTTTCCTTTCTTAAAAATCTAACTAGAAAAAGTAGTCCTAAAAAAGTTTTTGCAACAGCAGACAGTCTTTTGTATTTCTGGTGTGTTTTATCAGAACTGGAGTTTAGTACAATGTTCCTTCCCTCCTTCCTGGCTTCAAGAGTTTTACTTTTGGACTTTATAATCATGAAAATTAAGAAATTAATGAAGACATAATTCATCAAAGAAGATAAGTGTTTGCATGCATGATGAATGCATGCAATGAAGACTCTTTACTCAGTCTAGACTATACTTAAATGCTTTGTAAAGCAAGGACTAACCAAATTTATTTTAGGATCACCAAGGCACGTCCAATGTAAATGCTCAAAAACATGGATTACTTGCTACGAATCTTTCCATCTTATATGCTGGTTTTCTTCCACATGCTAATTATACTTTTTGAACAAGTGCAGCTATGAGATGGTATCCTGAATTTGCAAATAATATTTTTCATATTATGTATCTTACAATTAAGTAGAACCAATAAAACATTTTCGGGATGCAATTTTAGTTTATTCTGGTAGATATGAGATAATGAAGCTTCTTTTGGTGTAACTGTAATAGTTTAAAATCTCTTATTTATATGTGATTTAATTATATATATTCCTTATAAATAAGATTAGGGAAGGATACTGTCAGCATACCGTTTGATACTAATAATAAGTCATGATCCTTGCTAGCTGCAGGGTTAGTGAGGCAAAGCTAATAAATTAAACTATGAAGCCAAAAACTAATAAACCTTCAGGAGCAAAAAGAATTTCTCTCATAATTGAAAACATGAGATATTTGTTAGGCAATGGTAATCACACTACAGAGTTCAATGAATAAAGGAAAGTCCCTAGAATGCTGAAAATATCAGTTATCCAGCATCAGGAAAGAAAGAGGAGGGGAAAGATTTACAGATGAATATATTCATTAAAGAGCATTAATATAGAAATATTAATTTCAAATATGCAATTTACTGAAATACAAATATGTTTTAATAATGGGGAATTATTTAATTTATCTTCTACTTCATAATGATACTTTTACTTCATAATTCTATTTGCACCTTACTTGAGTTTCTTGCATTTCAGAAGATGTAAAATGGATTTCCGTGTGAAGCATTGGTGAGGACAGAAATCCTTGTTTCAACTGAGCTGTGTTGTAGCTGTCTCTAAATAGTCAGCTAGGTTTCTTCTTGCTTTGCTCTGTGGCTGTGGTGCCAGAGTAGCCACAATGTAAATGTACACGATTGGTTTTGGTTTTGAAGCAGTCAGGGTAGCTCTCTCCAATACTCAGGCACAGTCCATAAGGTCCATATAAGCCTACCACTGAAGTGTATACTTGAAAGTAAGCACCTACAGTACGTTCATATGAATAGCTTTCCAGCTCAATTGTTTAAGTCTCTACTGACTATATTAACAGCATTAATGTCTTTGTTTCAATAGAATCCTAATACTGCCATCATTTATGTCCAATGATTTGTTGGTTTTGTTTGTGTTTTGGTTTTTTTCCCCAAACGGTTATAGAGGAAGGTGTGTTGGTTGAGTGTTAGTTGCATATGCTCAGGAACATGAGCAGAGGGGAAAAAAGTGATGGCTGAAGAGTTTTTTTCAGAATTAATAGAGGTATTTGTATAACAGTTTTCTAACTTTTTTGAAAATATTTCTTTTAATTTCATATATAATCATATCCCAGCTATGATTTAAGTTTACAGTTGGAGGCAATAGATAGGTTAATGTATCAGAAAAGAGCTGTCATTATTTCATAGGGTGGAGTCTTCAGAGTCAGGAAGGCAACTAAAATTTTCTTATATACAATGTTTTATATTCTGTTTTTTCCACACCAATGAATCTTCTTGCTGTGACGAGGTGGGGTCATAGAAAGGGAACCCCAGTGTTGCCCTTGAGACTGAAGAGTTAATCTTGCTATTTCATTCATTCCTCTCATTCAGAAAGGTAAGAATCACCACCTTAAAGAATAATTGCAACTTGATAAAGTTTATTCAACAATGAAAAACTCGTTTAATTCTTTTTCAACATTTTAGCAAGTAGTTGTTTTAGTCTGTATTCACTTTTTTAAAATTTCCTTAAAATACGCTAAACTAATTTGATACTCTTTAAGACAGGTAGGGAAAAATGATACATCATTTTCCCCTTGTTGTTTGACAGTTTTCAATGACTTACTTTATTCTTTTAATTTTCACGTAATGGTTTAATCAAGCTCCTTAAATTCCTCAGGTTTTTTTTTTTAAACAGGAAAAAACATGTAGATATAATATAAACACCTGCTTTTATATTACAGGTCTTTCCTTTTACGATAAAATTTTATTAGCCATGTGATAGCATCTGAAAAGCTAGCAGGTATCATATGCTCAATTGCCCTAGCATATGGTAAAACAGTAACTGCAAAAAATTTCTAGGAAATAATCTTGGCAGCATGGGAAATACAGCCTCTAGACCACCAACAATGGAGAGACATTAATTGCTTGCTGTGACAATCCATGTTCATTGCACTGCTGAGAACTTGTTCTGTTGCCCTGTAGAAAATTTGAATTTCTAGAGCCTATATATTTTATAAGAACATTTATGTAGATTAATATGTACAAATACACAAACAACTAATTATGTATAGTATGGAATACATACATAATTTGTTATAATTGATAATTAATATCTTATACATAGATACAGGTATGCATTTATAAATATCTGTATAAATAAATATAGATCTTTGGCTGAGAACTAATACTTTTTCACTATCCTTCAGGATGAAAGTAAGAAAGAAAATATGACACTTGAGTGAAACAAAAGAAGGGATAAAACACAAGGAAAACATCATCTTGCATGTCAGCCAGGGAATAAAATAGGACATAAATGACATTAAATTGTTTGAAAATACCGATGTCATTTTGTCTTCTACTGGTAGCAACTACTGAGGACATCTCAGAAACTTATCTTAAATGAGCATTAATGATATTATTTCTCCATTTTTCCGGTTCATTGACATGCAACATCCTTCTTTTATTCATGGGAAAAAAGGGGACGTAAGAGGAAGAAAATGGACCACATCTTTGAAATTCTTTAAGACAAGTTACTAGATATATTTTTCTCTGCTACAACTAGAAGTATGATATATGAAAAAGGTATGTATACTGCTTCTTTTATTCAGTTTGGAATTGGCACTATGAATGCTTTCACTTGATGACATTTTTATTAAATGTCACATGTTTTCTGATGCCTTTAGTGTCTGTTTTTCTTGTACCGGAAGCTAACTATCAGCATCACAGATTGTGCTGCTTTCACCACATTTATAAACATAATATATATTTCAACAAACTTGTATCATGGCCTTGTAGCCCCCTTTAGAGAAGGAGATTTTTCTGGACCAGACATGATGTTAAGGTGATCAGAAAGTATTTGTTGATATTTATGTAAATGTTTTCTCTCTCTTTTTAGAAATCTTTTGAAATGTTACTCCAAAGACTTTTTGAAAGTGATATAATATTTCTTGAAGAAGGAAGACTACTGTGAAACCTTTCTGAAAATTTATTGTAAATCAATCATCAAAAATTTACTTAATTTGAAAGTACCAACAATGTGTATTTGGTAAATATTTACAGAATATCACCAAAGCCACATACCAGTTACAGAATACAGTTTCTAAGTCATGTGTTTTGTTTTCTGGAGGGAGATTCAGCTCCGCTGCTTTTCACGGGTCAACTATTGACATTGGAAAATAACATGGATAATGCATAAGAGGAAGGAATATTTACTTTGTCTTTTCTAGATTAGACTGATCCACTCCCTTAGAGTTCTACCTACTATCATTCCTTCTTTGGAGGTTCTAACATACTTGTCTCCTTCCGGATTTTAGCACAAATGCCTATAAACCTATTAATAATAGATGAACTTTAATTTACAGTTAGTGATTTTTTAAATTACCAATAGTAAAACGGAAACAGCTTTTCCCCGCCTCTCTCCATCATACGTGAAGTTTTCTATGAAAAACTGTGCAATTAGGCATAACAAAACAAAAGAAATAACATATGTAAATGCTTTTCATGAGATTGTCCAGGATGAGCTTAGCCAGTTTGGACTAATTAGTCAAATTGGTATTAAGAAGAAAGTAAAAAATCATGCTTGTCTTTCCAAGCAAGACAAAGAACAAACGAACTGAAGAACAAACAAGTAACTTATTATAGGTTATAGTTTCTGAAAGAGGAACTACTATTTCAATTAGACATAGAGAAAAGCTACTTTGTTTCTTTCCCCAGTACTGCTGCCCTTGCTTCAACTTACTGTCTTTGTCTACTCCAGTTAATTTATGGCCATCTGGAATCCAAAGTCTTTGCAAATGTATAACCACTGGCTACATGCACCATTGTTCCAACCAGGTTATAGGTAAAGAATGTAAAAAACTAGGTTTCACCAGCAACATAAAGGTTTACCTGCAGTGTTTGAGAATAAGCTCTTGCTCAATACACTGGGAGACAGACAACATGGGTCCATGGGATGCTTTTCAGAACATAGGAAGTTCACTGAGCTTGGCAGTTTTTGACTTCTAACAGGTGAGAACAAAACCACTGAGTAATCTTTAATAATGATTGCAAACACTTGCTAAATAGTAAAACAGCACAACACACAAATGCAAAAAAATCGCATTTACTGGTTCTGAAAACTTCTATTATTTTTACCCAGACAAAAACAGATTCAATAGGTAGGCTACTGAGATAAACTCCTAGGTAAAGTAGCCTCTTGACTCAGTCTTTTACTCCAGGTACATATGCTTCTAAGGACGTAGTGTAAACTGCAGGCAAGACTGAACTCCACATTTATCTTGATGTCCAAAAACTTTCATACATGTGTATAGAAAAATATGCACTTACAGACCTTAGTATGAATTCACCTAGCCCACATGTTGAGTAAGCAAAATCTTTTGATTTGATTTCAGCTTATTAAGCACAAGTTCAATTTTAATCCCAAGGCAGCCTGAATCCCAAAATGTTTTGGTTGGTTGGTTGGTTTATTTTTTTTCCTGAAAAAGAAAACCAGAAGAAAATGGATAAAAGATTTCTTGTTAAATAAATCTTTGGCCTATTTCCATCCTGTACTCACCCTCCTTGCAAAGAAAACACTACTGATGGCAAGGCACACAGGTAGGTCAACACAGATCCACAATTTGGATTTTGAAAAGCATGACTTTATTATACCTGTCAATGCTGACAGAAATGTTACCCATCTTGCTTAAAATAAGCTTAAAAGGAATATCATAAACATTTCCCTTAGATGTCTCTAGACTTTTGGTAAAAGAGAATCAGAAGAAAGAATTGTTGACAGTCAAAAATAGCCAATAAGTCTTCTTAAAATAAGACAAATGCAAACAGTGACAAAGAATGAATTAGATAATTCCTTTATCTCTTCATAAATGATGGTAGGGTACAGATAAAATGTGTTTTTAATATCAGTCCTGACTGGATTAGTGTATCAAGATCTCAGTATGATGTACTAAGTTTCTCTGTGTAGGCAAGTGAATAACATGCAGAACATTATTACTTTCACTCACTATTGAGCTGGGCTGCCTTTGAGTGCCATATTCCTCCCTAAGCAGCCCATCTGCAATGTCAGCACTTTTCCAGTCAGCTTGCATGAAAACTAAAGGCGGTGGAAGGCACAATGATTTGTTAAATAAGTAGTTATTACTGTACCATCAGTGTGCATGTACTCTGCATTACTCCTGCAGCATGTTTATAAATTACATTGTCATCATGAACCTCTTTCGTGCACTTCGTTTGTCCTTGCTGTCTTAAAATTAGTTATCAGTCAAAACTGTAGCAAATATCCTACAAGGTCATTCAGTGCAAAACAGATGTTCATATAATTTATGGAGATAAACAAGTGCTTGTGCTTTATTAGATTAAATATTAGGTAATAAATTAAGGGAAATATTATCTTGCAGGGGTTAATCAACCTAACTATATGCTCTGTAATTTATTTTACCATTCAGGATTATAAGTGTTTTGGTTTTGGTAAGCTGTTCATTTAACACACACAGTATTAGTGTGTCTGCAGCAGTATTTTATAACTTCCTCCATATAAACAAATATCTGTACTAAAAGGCAAATGTTACAGTAGCTGTGATTATTCATCAGGACATTAGCACAAGCAATTTACTGATGGTCTTTCATGTGTAATATTGAAAAAGCAAATTTTCATTGCCATTTCCTACCCTAAGTTTTATGGAAAGTTTAGTAAGTTGTAAAAACATGATAAAATTCAGAGTAAGCCTTAACCTGTAGGTTGTAATACTTAACCACTCCTCCCTTGTAAAGAAACCCCTCTCAAGGAGCTACACTATTTGGAAGAATAATGATTTCCATTATTGTTTGTTACAGACCTTTTCCTCAACAAAACTGCAATACACAAAATTGCAACAACTTACGAAAAATCATTTGTATTATTAAATCAGGGATGTTATTAAGTTTCCCCAAACTAGGCAGAGATATGAAGCTTCTCTCCACCTCTGTAATAAAATTGTCATGTGACATTTTTTTCAAAATTAGTAAGATGTTGCTGTTTATTTGGGGCTTTATTTGAAAGAGGTCTTGATTTAAATTCCAGTTCCTGATGATGCGTGCATTAGTCAAGGGGAAGAAGGACAGGCTTGCGCTGATGTTTTTTCAGTCACTCTTGTTTAAAAAAAAGAATGACATTTGATGTGAAGCTCCTGCAGGACCACTGGAAGCTTCCAATGTAAAACACTCAGTCCAGTACTACAACAACTTCATGTGTGCAGTCCTGCCCTTTCTTTCCTGCTGTAAGGTAGCATATGCCAGGTTAGTCTGCTTCCTCATATCACAGTGAGAAAGTGCACTGTGGATGCAACAAAAGTGGAACAAATGCACACCCATGGTTGCACGCACACAATCCACAACATCCATTTGTTGTTGACTTTTCTGTACTACACCAAATATGTCAAGGCAGAAATCATAGCAGCACATTCTACACTCACCATACAAGACCTGATATATCCTTTTAAAGACAAGAGTCCTGATTCTTATTTTGTATGTAGAAGTTAAACACTTTCTCTTTGCCTCCAAATGAAATTAAGATTTGACTTATTGAGTGAAATGCATTGGCCAGACTTATCTAGGGCATAAGGGATTGCTCAAAGAAAAATTCATACTGTAACAGACCTGAGGTAAACACAGAGGACTTCTGACAAACTCCAAAGAAATGCCTTCATCAGATCTTTTAATTCCCAGTGTAACGTAAGTATTCTTTCAGAAGAGTTTGTTCACTCTTAGTGTTTTGACATGGACTTATGCTGTTTAAATTAATTCCAAGTATTTGAGTGAAGGAATTAAGACCTAAATAATGTATAAAAGCCATTCTTCGAAAATTTCATCTGTTTCTGTAAAGACAGCAGTTCCTGATGAGTTCCTGTGAGTATTTCAAATGCAGCCTTTCTGGCCTTACTGCCCTATCAAAAGAAATTGTGATGTTCAGCATATAGTTAGCCAAATGGCTTACTGATTCTTTTTCAAAAGGAGGGGACTCTGTTTTATGAAGATGAACACATGACTCAAAGACCTAACTCAAAGATTAATCTGTCAATAAGAGTTACAACCTATTCCTCCTTTTATGTCACTTTGTATTGAATGACAAATTATACACACAAAAGGACTTTTTTTGCCATTGCAAATTAACATGCAACAAAAGGATTTTCTTTGATATTAGTTTTCTTGCACTCCTTTTAGAGGTGTAGAAAAAATAATCCAAAACTTTTTGTATATGGAGAATCAAATTCAATTTTTAACATACATGTCAGTGGAAGACAAGTTTTTTGCCTTGCCTGTACCTGTTAGGTGAGCCCTCCAAAATCACTAGCTATACACAAAGAAAGGCTCGTGCAGTTGACAGGTCCTTCTCATACAGTATGAGGTTAGACAAGTAGAGATGACAGTTGAAGGAGAAGATGTAGACATGTAGAGTCTATTTCAATTTCTGCTTGTCCATTAAGAAGACACATTTCCATTCTCCCTCATTTTCAGGCTTTTCTTTACACAGTGAATGTCTGTCTTCAGTATTAGGAAGACTTTATTTTCACCACTTCCCTTCCAAAATACCTGGATAAATCCTCTCCAGAAGTATAAAACATATATTTTACATGATGGATTATGATTAGGCATATTCAAAATGTGTCAAGAAGCTGGAAAAATAATGTTCGTAGACCTGCCAAGTTTCATTCATTTTCAATGAGTCTCTATTTTACTGACAATTTAGGATCATTTGGAGCAATTTGGGGTATACAAAGTGATTCATAATAATTTTTGAGGCTCTCTTGAGAACTAGCATCTTTTTAATCTTATCAAGACTATTTTAAAAACACACTTTAATGTATCTCATAATTTGTTTCTGTTCTCTAATGATGTGTTGACTAGCTTCCCAGTGTGCCTTTTTTTTTATTCTGCCTTGCATAGGTGAAAGGAAAGATGAACAGTATACAATCTGAGAGTAAAAACAGAAAAGTACCTTAAAAAGTTAATATCATTTGTATTTTATAGAAGTGTACCAAAATCCAGAGATTTTCCTGAGCAATGGCAGGCAGGAAGCAGTCTTCCTATCCTACCTGAAGCCAGATAGAAGAATTTTTGAGATCCTGAACAGAAATCAAAAGGAAAAACAGTAATTACAAAAGGGTGAGAAAACCCATCTACCAGATGAAAATCATTACAGTGCAAATATTAATACTGTTCATTAGAAGAAAAATAATAATATTATTTATCAATATTTCCCAGATTAAATGTTCTCTGGAGTTGATTTCCTCTTTCTTTTTGAATATGAAGCTAATTTTGTTTCTTTGAAAGACCTAAAAATTCTCCCCAAAAAAATGTTGGTGGAGCAAGCTAAGAGTATATCACTCATCAAAAGCTTCTCTCTCTGGATTCTTGGGAAGACCTTGCCAGTACATACTTTAATCTGCGATCTCAGTAATGCAATTGCCATATATGAAGAGTTGATCTTAAACTTTCCTTACATATAACTTCTAATCTAGATCTTTAATTACTTACCTTACTTCTGATGAAAAGCCAACATTTTTGAAATTTTAAGCCTTGTCATCCACTAGATTTTCCACTTCCACAGCACTTACAGGTAGAAGAGGAAGATTGTGTTTGAAGCACTGACACAATATGAAATGCCAACATCACAAAAGAAATAACAGTGTCCATAAATCATTGCCTGAGTAGTAAACCTTTAGGAAAAAAATCACATTTTTCGTTGTTTTGTTATTCTCATAATCATTTCATAAATTATAAATGATCTTTACTGAAGACTTTAAGGAACAGTTAAACTATTTTCAGCTTTTCTTTTTATGTGCTTACAGTGAAGACACAGAGACAAGCAAAAGAAAGATTAGGTTCCATAATGAAAACAAAGTTAATGTAGTTATTCAAGAGATAGGATGTTTTTTGTGTGTGGAAAAGCAGACAAGATAAAGCTTGTTTGGTTTTGTTGCCAAAAATTTTAAGTGGTTCATCTAGACAAAGTATACCTTCAATAGTACTGCATCTTTCATTTCTGTGCCAACTAGATTTTCCAAGTTTAAACTAAAAAAATAGTATTTCTAGTACAGTTGATATTTCAAGAACTACTAAAAGTAACTATTAAAAATAAAGCATGATGTGTGACGTAATCATACAAATTTTAAAATATAACTAAGCTGCTTATATCATGCTGTATACAGGTTGAAAGTGTTGATGAGATAAAGAGTAAAATGTACGGTACCTGACTAAAGTCCCCTCAATGGATCTTAAACAACAATACAGACTTTCATATGAATTAAATTACTGGTTATTGGAATACAACAAATAATCACTACTACTTTTTTCCTTTTTTTCCAATGTCATAAAAGATGAATACAAAAACATAAAACACTTTTTAAAGCATTTTAAAACAGTGTCTTGATAGGAGATAAGGTCATTTGGGATCAGGATCATAAAAGTAATAATAATCACATCTATTACTATTTTTCCTTTGCTTAAAAAAATGGCATAACAACTTCATATAGGTTCCAAGATATTACAAGATTTTTTGAGAAGAAATTTGAGTGGATTTTGTACTCAGTTGTGGCTAAATTGAATAAAATTTAGCACGCTAAAGTATCATGCTTCTGTATCACTCTACTCAGCAAGACAGATATTTATTATTTTGCTTTTTACTCAGAGCTTTAGGGTTAATACAGCAACCCACCATATTGGAAAGCATCAAAGCTCAACATGCTAATTCACTGTTACAACTAAACTTTGAAAAATGAGAGACATGAGTGTAAATTGCCTTTGGTGTCAATGTAAGAAATATTAGGGTTGAAAAATGCTCATATAACTTATTGTGTGTCCATTGATCCTACATGTGGTCAAGGAGTAAGACCTGAAGGAAGATATGATATTCCTCTCTGTCTGTTGTTCCACTGAACAGTGATTGAACTACGTGGACTGACTGAAATATCTATATCACATGCTATCCACCTAAAAGAAACTGAGCACATAGTTTCTAAAGCATTATTTCAATTTTTAATGATAACCTATTGCTGCTTTTGGGCAAAGAGCATAAACCACAGTGAGCAAACACACTAGAATACTCTGTAGTGTTTTGAATTACTTATAAACACTAGCTTTTGATGGGAAAGTTTCCTTTATTCTATATTGAGATAAAATACTTGTTCAAAAATTACAGTCATAAATCCAATCTGTTCTCTTTTGTTTCTGCTTTTTCTAGTAAGTGAAACAACCCCTACGATGAACATATGGAATATTGAGGGGATGTGATTTTGCATTATAGCATGGCACTCGGGCCCAGTTGCTAATTGGTGCTGTTACTCTATGTGAATATCTGGTGATATGAATTTTAATAATTTCAATCTGTAATAAAATTTAACATTAAAAGCACACGTCAAACAAACCACTCACCATTGTCCTTATTTATTTCTTTTGGTTTAAGTATTTTAAGCCTATTGAGAAAAGAGATTTAAAAAAAAAATCATTAACATTAGTTGTAGCTCTCAAATTGTACATACACCTGGGACTCAGGTGTTTTATGATGATATCCAAGAATAAGATGTGTTCTTAAACGATCTTCCATCACAGAAAATGAAATACATTCATTTTCCTCTGTATAAAAACAGGGAGTCCCATCAAACAGACACAAAATTATTCTCAGAAAAAGAGAGTAATTCCACTCTCTAAAATAAGGCTATTTCTATCATTTGCCTATAGAATTCTCTCATGTGTTTCTAGCTTATATATCTCTGTTTCTCTAAGATTTCATTTATCTCCAAAAAGAGATGGAACAGATTTGGGAGCCAAAAAGTGTAGTTCAAAATATTTCTTTCAAAAGACAGGCTAATGTGATGAAGAGATAAAGGTAGTTGACATGCAGCATTAAAAGGGTTTTATTATTATTTTCGAGGCTTGTAATATTATTCATAAGGCAAATTCAACTGATGCATAAAAACTGAAATTTCTACTCATTAAACACAGAGAATTCTATGAAACATAATGGAACACAAACTATTTCTAGGTAAATTGGTTGGCAGGTGCGGAAGCAACACAGTGCATTAATTGGTCCAGGCTGGGCTACAGTCATGCAGTTCTAGGACAGAAGTTAAACTTGTTTATTGTTAGTCTAGGAATTAATTCAATCTTCACAGTACATGGATACTCCTTGGATTATCAATGAAGGGTGGTAGACCAATCATTTTAGCACAACTAGAAGTTAACATTCAAAAAAAATCAATTACTAGGCACAATTTCTTCTGAGCTTCTTGTCACACAAAAGAATAATCTGTATTTCTTAAATAATTTAGTGAATAATTTATTTTCGAGAATTGTAGATTGCATAATATTCCAATGAGTGCTACAAATAGCAAACAACAATTTACTCCACTACTTGGATACAAGAATAATTTTTTCACTTTGAGAATGGTCAGCCATTGAACTAATCTCACCAAGGACATGCTGGATTCCCCAGCATTGAACATATTTGAGATTCATCTGCACATGTTGCTGAGATGTCTTATACAGACTGTGCTTTTGCCAAGTAAAGTTTGACCAGATGATCCTTGAGGTCCCTTCCACACTGGTATTCTATGATTCTATGAAATAAATCACATTAATTATGATTACCTCAGATGTTAGCTTTAACTTCCTAGAGTATTGCTTTCCTTCTGGTATAAAGCAAAGAAGATTATTTTATGAGAGGAGGAATAACTAATAAGCATACCGGTTTCTATCAATTCCTAATTTGGCACTTGGAAACAGTCAAACTGTATCAAAAGTTCCACCACTAGTGGTTTTTTAGAAGCACTAGAAAGACAGTGCTATACCAAATTCTTAATTGCATCATCTACTGATTCTGATGATTTTACATGAGACTTCCATTCAAAAGACAGCCAACCATAAAATTATTCCTTTGTGACCCAATCCAATGTCTTCTGTTGCCGTC
Source organism: Pipra filicauda (assembly GCF_003945595.2). Lineage (NCBI taxonomy): Eukaryota > Metazoa > Chordata > Aves > Passeriformes > Pipridae > Pipra > Pipra filicauda. Next base: position 2,716,631 of record NW_024104776.1, on the reverse strand, counting down.
TCTCTTTTCTTTTTGGACTGTTAGGGTTTTACTCCTTCCCAGTGTAACTCAAGTTAAATTCAAGGCCTCGTGGTCCTTTTCTCCAAAGATTTTTTCACTATCACAGCTCATTAGTTCTTGGAAGTTAAAATGGAAATAATTCTGTGGAATGGAATTTAAACTCTTGCCATGTATTCCAGTCCAATTCTCTTCAGGGAGAACAGAATCTCTGCTTTCCATTTGTACATCCTCTTTATCACATATCAGAATTCTTTGATGTTCTAGACCTTTGAGTTTTCCTGTAGGCTTTTCCTGAGCTATAGGTTATGAGTATTGCCAAGGAAGTTGATGCCCTTTCTATTTCAGTCCATGTCAGTTAATTCCCTGGTAGACTTATTCTAACTTTCTTTTGCTATTACAGACATGTGTTTATATAACTTTCTGAACAGAACCATAAATTAGCACTACCACATGTGAATCTCATAAGAAATAGATGATGAATTTGTTTAGGATAGCAGGCAGTAATTTTGCCACCTAAACTAGTGAACGAAATACTCACACCAAAACTGTGAGGAAGAAAAAGTTCTTCTAAAAATAAGATGTTATGCTATTTTGTAGTTAGTTATTCTATGAACATGGTAACATTCTTTGTATAAGCTGACCCATGCAAGTGCCTTTTATCAGGAGACCGATACAAAATACATTCTACTTTAATATTACTATCCTGCATGCAATATGTAGCACATTCATTTTATGTACAAAATAGGAAATTTTTCATAAAGAGTGCATTTTAATGAACATTGGCATCTAAATATCACTGCCAAATCACTGGGATTCTGATATCCTGTAAGCTCATCAGCAGCATAGCAGACAAGATCTGGTTTTACTCTGTGAATATTAAGATTCCAAGTAATATCCTCAGCCTTATTTAGCACCCCTTTTATGACATGTTTATTTCTCCAAATCTATTTGCCCTAACCTGTTATGACAGCCTGGATTGCAGCTCTTTTCTTGGAGAATGCTGTCTGCTGCTGCTGTGGGAACGGATTGGCAGGTTATCACATGTAAGCAACCTGGCACCAACATCCTGCTCAGGACTAAACCTGACACAACTGGCCCTGACCTGGTAGCTGAAAATTGTTCAAAAGTTGAATTGCTGGGCTGAGGAGAAATAATACAGATAGAGACAGTCAATTCCAACTCTGTGAAAGACTGATACTGGTCTGTTTATTAATATCGTAAGGAGTGTCGTTAGGAATTTTTGCTAAGGATATTGGACTCAAGAGAAAATTCTAATATATAGTGATATCTAATTTGTTATAGTTGCAGCAAGGTGTAGTCTTTAAGACAATACAAGGTGTCGACATTACTTGTGGTGAGTAAGTAATATATTTTATGATTGGTCTTTAAGATTTCTAAAATCAAATAATATTCCTAGCTAGTGATACTATCAAGACACGATGCCTCTAACTACCTTTCATAAAAGGATAAAATTGTATGCATCATTTCTAAATCTGATACTAAATCTGATTTGTTTGTCAAATATGTGGAAGACCTTCAACATTTGGCAGATAATAGCAAGCATTAGTATTCTAGAATGGATACTGGCATGGCTGAAAAAACAATAGCAAAAAAAAATCACCTTTTGTAATTAGATATCTAAGTGAAAAATCTTGCTTGGCAGAAATCCAGTGCTCATATATTAATGTAAATAGCCATTAAGCAACTTTATTTATTGTTGTTATCATGAGATCCAACAACACAAAAAAAAAGATGTGCCAACTGTTCTCTACTGGAATAATTTGTTATAGCCAGAAAACTAATGCATGAAATGCCATTGTTCTCACAAAGGTTCTCCTATATATATATGGAAATAAAATGCTTTGTATTTTAGTTTTAGACCATAACAGTCTTTTGTGTCACTATTAACTTTTTCAGTCTGTGATTGATAGCTCGACTCCTTGAATTTAGTGAAGTGTGACAAGCAGAACAGCAACAGAATCACCACCAGGAGTATATCCTGCTGAAGGAGAAAGGAATAAAATTTAGGTTTTTCCTTTTTTGAGACACAAAGATATTTTAAATAACTTACATCAGCACCCTTCCAAATATTTCCCAAAATGATTACTAAAGTGTATTTTTATTATTCTTAGGAAAAAGAGGAAGGATATTAAAAAGTGTCCAAAAGCTTATCTAGTTAGCTAATCCTGACCCTATCTGAGGTAAATGCTTACAAGCAATCTCTGCTCTCAACTTCTAAAGCCTTATTGCACTAGAAAAAGAAGGAACATGACTGTGCATCTAGACGATCTCTGTCTTCATGCCTCTCCCTCCTTTTACACCTCTGAAAAAATAGTATTAGGGAAAGATTTGGATTTCTAAGAAATATCTATTCTCAGATCAGAACATTAAAAGAAAAGGCTTGTTTTGTCTTTGTCTTTCTCTTTCACAAATATTTACAAATAGTTAATGATTTAGAACAACTAGTCCTACAGCATACTGTATTATACTAAATACATTTAATATAGTAAGGAAGTTTGCAGATGACACAAAACTCAGAGGAGCTGTTGAGTCCCTCAAAGGCAGGAAGGCCCTGCAGAAAGTCCTCCAACAAGTTAGAGGACTGGGCAATCACCAACTCTATGAACTTCAACAAAGGGAAGTGCCAGATTCTGCACCTGCAATGGGCAACCCTGGTTATGTGTATAGACTGGGGAATGAGTGGCTGGAGACCAGCATGAAGAATGGGACCTGGGGGTCCTGGTCGACAGTAAGTTGAATATGAGTCAGCAGTGCCCTGGCAGCCAGGAGGGCCAACTGTGTCCTGGGAGGCATCAGGCAAAGCATCACCAGCCAATCAAGGGAGGGGATTGTCCCGCTCTGCTCTGCACTAGTGTGGCCTCATCTTGAATATTGTATGCAGTTTTGGGCATCACAATATAAGAAAAACATTAAGCTGTTAGAGAGTGTTCAAAGGAGGGCAATGAGGATGGTGAAGGGCCTGGAGTGGAAGCCATACAAGAGGCAGCTAAGGGCACTTGATCTGTTCAGCCTGGAGAAGGGGAGACTGAGGGGAGTCTACAACTCATTGCAGTCTACAACTTCCTTGTGAGGGGAGGAGGAGGGGCAGGCACTGATCTCTTCTCTCTGGTGACCAGTGAAGGACCTGCAGGAATGACCTGAAGTTGTGTCAGGGGAGGTTTAGGTTGGATATTAGAAAAAGTTTCTTCACCCAGAGGGTGCTTGGTTGCTGGAAAAAGCTACCCAGAGAAGTGGTCACAGCACCAAGCCTGACAGAAGCATTTGGATAACGCTTTCAGGTGCATGGTGTGATTTTTGGGGCTGTCCTGTGTAGAGCTGGACTTAGAAGTGTTCTTTCATTTTTGGAGTTGGGGAGCTGGCTAAACAGACTAACACAACTCATATGATGTTCTAAAGCCTACAAAATAGTACTAGGAACTCAGTCTTCCAGGATTAATTTCTACTTCTTTTACTTCTTTTGCTTTAGAGTAGCTAGATAATTATAACTTGGTGCACTGGATTGCAAAGCCAGGTTTTCTGCTCAGTGCACACATGTATGCCAGGTAAGAAATGAACTGACATCAGGTAGCAATCAGTATTTTGGGAAAAACATAGAAGCACCGTTGTGCTAACCTTTTTCTTCAGGTATTTTACCCATAATTTCCCCAATGGTTCTGAACCACTGAGAAAAGGAGCAAGTTCTCTTGGCTTTTGCCTCTTTGTCTTGATACCAAAAAGAAACCAGACTATTGAAACTCTGCAAAAATGTGTATTCATCGCAAAATGGAGTTCTCAGTTATCATCAGAGACAGCTCAGAAAACAAGAAACAGAACAAGTTTGGGCATCTGGTAAGAACAGAGGGGCAGATGGGACTGGGATCATCATTACAAAAATCGGCAAAAATATTTAATTTTTTATTTATTTGTTTTAAATACCTAAACCCAGAACTGTGTAGAAGTTAGCATCTGGGAGGAGACAGATGGAGTAGGGCAAAAGGTACATATGCTGAAACCTTAGGAAACAATAGAGTAACTTCTAGAGAGACTGCTTGAAGGAGGAATTCTGAGGAAAAAAATATGATGAAAGATATAATGCAACAAGTTCAGTAGAAATACAGAAAGTAAAAATGGGAAGTTTAAGTTTTGCATTGCTGAAATGTGAGCTATGTGGTTCCTGCCATTTAGACTGTGCAAAGTTCAGCTTACAGACTTTTATCCATGTGAGAAGATCAAGTATTACATCTCTACTACTGCTTAAATCAAAGAGAGCTCTTGAATGGTCAGGAGAGTGTCCTAAACACTAGGATAAAATTCTTTTGTACAAAGAGCATTTAAGAAAACTTTCCGAAATCAAACCATGTCAACAGTATGGACTGAGAGAATCCCATAAATTATAAAGTAGTGGTTAGAAAAGTCTTCTAAATGTAAGAGATTTCCATTCAGGAAAAGGAATGCTTGGTAATCTATATGCATTAATGTATTAAACAAAGGGCTGTTGCTTGAAAAAGGGAATGTGGCCGGTTCTGCACACCGACAAATCTAAACACTGCTTATGAAGTTTCAGTTGATTTATCCTGTGGGTTTTTTACTTTTATATTTTTATTTTGCTTTGCTTTTAAGCATCAAACATCATCACCCCACCCCAATCCCCAAATTTTAGAAAATAAAAAAAGAAAATAATTTAGAAAAATGAAAAAGAATTTTTTTTCTGAATATGATCTGTCAGCAAAGAAAAAGTCTCTCAAAGAAGGCGTAAGGCTGTATGTAATATTTGCAACCGTTATTTACTGAGGAATGCAATGCTAGCCAATAAACTGGACTGGCTGAGTTTGGGCATTTGGGATTAAGGCCACCAAAAGATTTTTTTGCAATGTCTTCCAGAACAGTTACTGTAATTCTTGGCAGCAGAAAACAGAGCTTCTTTCTAGGACGGAACACTTCAAACAACTTAAACCTGAGATAAATAAGCAGAGAGTTTGCATGGTAATATCTCCATGCAAGTGTATATCTCTATACACTTGCAAAGGAGGACCCCTTGGGATCATCTGAGCATACATGAAGTCGCTCTTATTTTACACTCACAACCCCATTCTGTGTACATTTATCAGCACCACACTAGAAAGCACACGGCAGCCTTTAGAGTACAGTGCCAGGATTGCCAGGGCTTCAGTCAGCACAGTAATGGGAGCCCCAGGGATTATGTAGCTGGATTTGTGTTAAACCAAAAACTAGTCAGTTCATGAAAAGCATCATCAGTCTCTTATTTCCATTCTCAAAACTGCTGGAATAACAGGAATTACGTGCAAACTAAAAAAGATTATTTTTTTCTAATGGAACACAGCAAGAGACCTGTTTCTCTCTTACGGGAGACATAATACTAGGCATCAGTAGAAATATGAAGGTAACATAGCCAGAAGAAAAAACGTAACCCATCCATGGCCGATCACATATGTAGATCAGTATTAAAAATTATTTAGAAACAAATCCTACCTTTTAGCAAGCATGTTGCATATTGAGTTGTTTTACTAACTGAAGAACACTAAACTGAAAGCAATTCACAAATAAAAGGAGGTAGAACAGATCAAGATTCTTAAATTTAAAATTTAGTATCTCATCTTGTCTACCTTTGTATGAATAAAGAACTAAGAATAAGCATAAAAAATGTGAGAATGCTTAATTTTAAACAATTGATATCACACCTATCCACAGTCTGACACCCCTAGTCATACTTGCATTTGATTTTTGCAAAGGAAGAAATTTGCCTCTTGTACTATCATTACTGAAGGCAAGCCAATTATCTACTATGTTTTTTTTAATGATGTCTGCTACTCTGTTATATTATACTAATAGCTTATTATATTACCTCTTACTCTTCTTTTCCTGTAATCTTTAGCTAGGTTACCTAACCTTTAAAGGTTAGGTTAGCTAAAACAACTACCCAAAAGTGAAGTTTATCAGAAAGCCTTTTCACTCCTGTTGGAATTCCAAATCAACTGAGACAAATTCCATTTTTGATGACTTTCTGACAGAGAACTTTTTTTACAGAAGAGAAATTGCAAAAAGTTTCAGTTCTGAAATGGTATAAATGCACATCTATTGAGTCTAATTATTTTGCTGTTTTGTAAATCAGACTTGTTTGATTTTGGTTGTTGTTTTTTTTTCTGACATGAAAGCAACATGTTCCTAATTCATATCATACTAATTGCTCATAATTTCCGAGTTTTCAGTTTAGATTTGAACTTTATAGATACCATAACAGAAGTTCGGGGATGTAATAGGTCAGGATTTAAACTCTTCATACACTTAATTCTTCCATTCCATTCCATTTTTGGAACATAAGAACTCAAGTTTCAGAGAGTTTAAAATACACTAAGAATTATGGCAATTTCTCTTACCCATCCTGTTCCTCTAATGGCTTTTCAATCCTCTAAATGTGGTTATCCTCCAGCAACATTCTAAAGTTTTTGAGGGACTGCTTAATTACATCCAACTTCTGATTGTAACTCTTTAGGGATGTTTATTCTAGACTTTTCTGGCACTTGGAAATGATCTTGGAATTTATGGAATAAAATTATTTGCCATGGAGTTGTTCTCATTTGTTCTTACACCTATGTTACCATTAAACACATCTTCTCCCAAGTCTAAGTTTCCCACATCATAGAGGAGTTTCCTCAAATTATGGAGGACAATCAAGTACATTTAAGTTTTTTTTTTCCTGTAAGTGCTTATGTGCATGTTGTCTGTACTGAGGCAGAAAGCAAGGAGCAAAGGTGGTCTAGTTCCAGTTCAGGTTGGCAGCTTGCTGAACAGCTGGGCTGACACAGCCCAGGATCCCCAGCTCTGAAGGGACATTAGCAAAGGCATCAAAATGTACAGACAAAATGGGACTGAATTCAGACCTAGTCTGATGTATGTTTGCCCAATGACTGTGCCATTGGCGATGCTTTCTCACTGTGCCAGTTCTTGCCTCTGCACGAATTGTTGTTGTACGCAGAGGTGAAGATGAGGACCCACCAGTCTGGGAACTATATAAGGTGTAGTTTGAAAGTCTGAATGACTGAAAGCACTCTGGTCAATGTAATCTATTAAAGCTGAGCAATGGTAAAAAAGATTTTAGCCAGAAATTAAATAATAGTTTTTAAAATTACATTGTCTTTCAAGAAAATTTATTTTACTAATGCCCACTTTCTGTTCTGGTACATGGTCATAAAAACAGTTTTCTTAAAGGTATACGCTTGGTGATGTACTGGGCTTCACAGGATTTCACAATATGATTCATAAACTGAATGAGCATGCCACCTACTAGAAAGAAAAAAGTACATTGCATTATCTTGTAACTCTTATTGGAAAATGCTTCCTAGATATTTAAATATGTCTTTTCCAAATAGGTGAACACTAGGCCTTGTGAAGAACTCTATATTTGTTTATTTTAATAAAGAAAAAACTTATTTCCTTAGTCCAATATACATTTGGATTGTGTTAACCTTTACGAATTTTTTATTTTCAAATGAAAAAAAAATCCAATTACTCATCATCCTCTCCTTACCTTTATCCACAAGCAAATATTTCAAAGCAAGTGTTTGTGATTCCTATTGCTGAAGATTTAAACTCGAGATGCTCGTGGCTACCTTACTGTGTCATTTCTCCTAAAATGCACATTACCTAAGCCCAAGTCAGAGGAAACCATATATTGGAGGAGAGCTGCATAACTGGTATATATCATGAAGGTGTGACCAAGCTAAGCAGCCAGGCCATAAAGAACAGGGACATGAAATCTTCAGATTCCAATCTTAAGGAGTTATCCAATTCCAGAATTGAAACACTTTCCTGTATATGCATTTTTACCAACTCTGTCATTCATTGTTGTTTAAAAAATACATACAAAACTAATCATTAAAGTAGATGTAATAATTTAAAACAACTTGCATAGAAATTTTAAGTTTATTAATGTTGAAAAATGATCATGTGAAGGGTTAAAAGCTGTGGTGGGTTTCAAAATTCTTAAAGGGTTACAAGAAATCATTGTCTCAACAGTATAAACTGAGGTGCCATAAATGGATATTTTTGAGAGTTTTTTGGTTTTGTTTTTCAAATGAATGAGTGTAAGAGAGGTTAAAAAAAACAGCAAGGCAAATCAAATACTAATTGTCTAGTGCCAATGGCTGATGGTACAGAGAAGGAATTCCCATATCTGGACCTGAAAATTAATCACTGTCTGAAAAAAAAAAAAAAGAAATTTTTCATGTCTTCAGGGATTTCTGTTATTTCTGTTAAGTATCTGCCACACAAATGCAGCTCTAAATACTTTTGTTGCAGGGAAAGTAACTCTCAATTTAATTCTATTTTTGTTTCACCTCAGGGTAAAAGTTTATGAAATACAGAGATTTTTGTAGGTAAAATTTTGTATGCTTGAGGATGTAACTGTTAATTAATGGAAGGAGATGAGGGACTGAAATGTAAACCTTTTTAGTTTAAATGGATAAAAATTTACAAACATAATCTGGCTGTCTGGTTTGGTTTTTACTCTCCTATCACATATACAAAAAATCAATAGGTGCCTAAAGTCTAATAAAGGGTGCAGAGGAAGAATATAAGTTTCAGCATTGTGGAAATTCTGGTGCTACTGAAATAGTTGTAATCACATAGCATGAGATATTCCATAAAAACAAAAAAACTATTGATCCTTTCTTATGAGACTCTCCTACTTCTATTAAATTTAACCTCTCCCACATCTGATTTTTCTGTCTAATGAAGTCCAACACCGGTCACAATCTATAAGGCAGGGAGAAAATGGAAATGAGGAATAACCTGGAATACTTCAAAGCCTGCTGCCTTACCACGTATTTGGACCAAACTTCAGACACGTTTTAAGTTGCATAACAGTGGAGTGAGATAGTGCAAAGTCTTCAGAAATCTTTCCTTCTCCGCATTTATTTGTTACGGTCTTTAATCAAAGTAAATACAACACTTACTATGATTGATTCTGCAGGGAAGATTCTTCATTTAATAGTGAATTTAAAAATTCAACTTTGACTGAGAATGGTGAAAATAGTCAGTGACAGTCTAAGAGCAGTCAGATGTTGCAGGCAGCATGGTCTCTTTTACTGTCTCATAATTCTACATGTCCTAACTCCAAATCATGTATGTTACAGGGACTGGGAAGTTGTCTTTTGTGTGCTTCACTGCATTGATTTTATCTTGCAGATGTGGGGCTGCACACCTGATCTTGGACTTAGAGATGAACATAAATTTTAAAATTCTTTAGTACCCCAGAGTATCTAAAGGAAGAAATGCAATGGACAACACATATGGAAAACATGCTGAAAGAATTCATATGAAAGAGCATTGGCAGCAGGCTAATTTCAGACATCAAAGACTGTATGGACAAAATAACATACTGCCAACTTGCCAGAAATATAAACCCACATGGAGAGGACTGAAGCAGCAGAGATTGAAAAACAATTGCATACTGAGTAGCACTCAGTGAAATGGTTTATATGCTGTGAAATAAGCCCTTTTTTTTTCTTTTCAACTGCCAAGGGAAAAAAAACCCCTATTTTATTTTGGCCAGAACATTTTCACACTGATCCATAAATACTGTTTAAATCCCAAGAACTGATTTCCCCCTCCTTCTCAGTTGAATAAGTAATTTAGCAGCTCAGCCATTGCTCTACAAAAAGAATTCTCCCCCTCCCCATCCTCACAGGGGCTCTGAATACTGTACATTTTGTGCCTGCCATTAAAAAGTCAGCACAAACCCCCAGTAGCTGCTGAGCCATGATGCATATATCCGCCAATAATTCAGAAACTGTGATACAAATATTCCATACAAATAATTTTTTGTGAGATGCACCTAAGAAATAGTGATGTATTTTAAATGAAAGTTGCATTTTTTAGCTCACTTGGTGGCCCATATTAATATTTTACAGCAATAATAATTTATGACAAATGTCGGAATATAAGTCTTATGACTACATGTTTTTCTACTTAATTTTCTTTTTTAATAATGTAGTAGATATTCTTAATAATATTCTAATTCTTCCTTTATCGTAGTATAGCTTCACTTTTCTCTCTCTCTGCCTGTAAATTTTGTCAATTACATCAACTATTGTTACATGCAAAAAAAAAAGACACTGAAATCCGTTTATTGTATCAGGATTTACATATGTCTGAATTTAGACAGTTCTTTAGTGGATAATAAAGTAAACTCATAGGACAAATCACAGGAAAAAAAGGCTCAAATGTTTTACACATTTGATTTTTTAAATGTCCTTAAAAAGTCTGTTCAGTAGAAAACACAATAACGTTCCCTGCCTTCCATAAGCTATTAACTTTTGTGTAGGCATATGTATAATTTTACATAATTCCACCAGAAGTTTAGAGAACAGGTCAAGGTGACAGCAACTCTGTTATATAATTTCCATTACAAAATTCTAAATCACATAAAAATCAACTCTTGAGCTTTTACCACAAATTAAAAAATACCACAAAGAAATTGTTTTTTGTATGCATGTTTAATGTGAAGTGTTAGACTTACAGTCATAAAGACCTAGAAACTTTCCTTGTGAAACCACCAAAACACTAAAGCACAATAACCTTTCTCTGGAGACTTATAATACAACCCTTTATCAGCTTTCCTTTCTCTCTCCTCTTCTTCCCCTCAAAATGACTGAATCAACTGCTAAAGATGCATGAGGACAAATTAATCATAGAATCACAAAATGATTTAAGTTGGAAGGGACATTAAAGATCATCTAGTTCCCTGCTATTGGCAGGGGCACCTTTCACTAGATCAGGTTGCTCAGAGCTCCAGCCAGCCAGGCCTTGAACACTTCCAGGGATGGAGCATCCACAGGTTCCCTGGGCAACCTGTTCCAGTGACTCACCACTCTCACAGTAAAAACTCCTTCCTTATAGGAAAACTCTCCATTTTTCTTATAAGCTCTTTTTATATCATGAAAGGCCACAATAAGGTCTCCCTGGAGCCTTCTCTTCTCAATCTATGCTTTATCTTCCCTAACTGCATCCCCACACATCTAGGTTGTGTTCCCGTATTCTTCCAAAGGTACGCATTCCTGGTTCCTCCGTCTGTGCATTTTCTTCTTATACTTTACTTCGAGCACGAGGTCCTTACTGAGCCCTGCTAGTCTTGGGCCTTCTTTCTCCAAATTATTACACATGGGGATCCAGAGCTCTTGTGATGTAAGAAAAATGTTCTTAAAGAGCTGTCAGCTCTATTCAGCTTTCTTGTCTCTCAGGGTAGTTTCCTAGGGGGTCTCATCCTTTGTTGTCTTAAACAACAGAAAGCTTGCTGTCCTAAAGTTCAACACTCTGGCTCTGCTCTTCACATGGCTCATGTCTGTCAAGACTGTGAATTCCAACAGGACATCATGACTGCAGCCCAAGTTGCCTCTAGTCTGGCATCCCCAATTAGCTATTCCGTGTAGGTCTAGTAACACACATCTTTGGTCAGAATGAAAAATTATTCTGGACTGTCTCCAAGAGTGTCCTGGATGGCTTACAGTTTGTTGTGCCACTTTTTCAGCTGATGCCGAGGTGATTGAAGTCCCCCAGCAGAATCAAAGCCTGCCAACTTGATGCTTCCTGTAGGTGAAGTAAGAACACTTTGTCAGCATCATCCCCTTGGTCAGGTGGCCCGTAGTAAACATCAACCATGAAATTTGCTTTGTTGGATTGGTTCCTAATTTTTACCTGTAAGTCTCAACCTGTTCATCACTGTTTTTCAAAGACAGCTCTGTGCAGTCAATCCATTCTTTTACATAAAGGTGACATCCTCACCTCTCTCCTTTTTTGTCCCTCCTGAACAGTTTATTGCAGTCAATTGCAGCGCTCCAGTTTCGTTCCACTGTGTTTCAGCAACAGCAATTAGATAATAGCTTTTTATCTGCATAGTAATTTCCAGCTCCTCCTGCTTGCTACCCTTGCTGTGGGCATTGGTGTGGAGGTGCTTCAGTTGGGATATTGACTGTGCCACTTTTATAGGTGAACATGCATTAATTCCTTTGATACATTTCACAGGTATTTCCCTATTGGTTCCAAATACATTAGGAGCCCCCGTCTCTTTTCAAAAAGTCCTGACATTCTGCCATGAATGGTTTGGACAGCTTAAAGAATCATTATTAAACATTGGAAGAAAAGGAGGTTTAAATATAAATTTGTGAAAGTGCAACTTAACAGAGTTCATTGGCAAAGTTCACTCTTTTACTTAGTACATAGATGAAGGAAAATTGGATTAGAAACAATTTAGAATGATTTACACGAATACCAGGGATGCAAAAGGGCAAGGGTGTAAAGGATGTGGATACAAAAAAAAAAGGCTGCAAAAGGGTTTAGCAGCACTTAATCATTAGCTAATTTAACATTTATAAAATGATTCAATAGGATTTACTAGAATTGTAACAGTGACTTTATTATAGATTCACAATAATGACATTAATACCATTATCAATTCATATGCATGCACTCAGGTTAACAGTGTACATCTATACTTATATGTATAAAGGTATCTAGCAAAAATTCCCAATGGGTTCAGTGGAATACTCGCATCAAATCCCTTAGTGTTTCTCACCAGGCACAGGTTGCAGCTCAAGGAGTATGTGTGTGTAGGGGGTTTAGACCTTTTTAAAACGTTTCATAATGATGGTACCATATCACTCAGGCTGAATAACGTCACTCAGGTAAATAATTTACCAATGCAAACAAGGATAACTGTTTATCCTTTGTTCCCCTCCTTGGTGGGGCAACTGATGTTCCTTGTATGGTCAGAATTGTTTCTCCTGAGATCATGGGGCAGGCCCAAGAAGGAGGAGAGGTGGGTGTAGGAGGAGGATGCACCATCACACATACAAGATGTTACTAGGCATTGATTCCTTAAGAAAGAAGCAAAGGATGTCACCAGTGTTGGAGATTTGACATTTAAAGTTTTATATAATGACAATAAGGGTTCTATGCTTTACCAGTAGTTCTAACAAGTGTAAAATGATTTTTTAAAAGGTGAAGCCCCCACCATTATATGTCTAGGTAAATCTTAAATATAGATATATAAACATACAATGTATAGTACTTTAAGTTCTTGCATTTCTTTGTAATTAGAACTCAAACCCAGCAATTTTTAAAATAATAAAAAGCCAAGACTCACTGGATCATGTGGCTTAGACTTCAAAGAAAAAGATCCATTTGAAATGTTCAAATGCTTACTCTTCCTTCCTATCAAAAAATATAAAATGAATGAATGACATTTACATGAATTGGATTAATTCCACAATAAAGTTTTATACGACACTAGAATTAATCATATTGTCTAAGCTGACTTATCCTAGCAATTTTGAAACTCATGGCTCTGCAAATATGATTTCTTTTAAGTACAACAGTTGAAAGAAAAAAAATATTTACTTCACTTTTTTTTTTTTTTTTTGGTAAAAGCAGAAGAATAAAAAAGGTTAGCAATGAAAAATGCATAGGCACTAGCACAAACTTTCTCCCAGCATGTTCTATTAGTAAATTTTCGATGTCCTATTGAAAGAACATGTAACCCAAACTTGAACTCATATCTATCGAAAGTGATGAAATATTGCAATAATCTGGGAGCACGCTGTGGAAAAACTCAAAAGCAGAAGGAGAAAGCTGCCTCCATTTTTTGACTTGCTGTGAAAACAGAACTAGGGAAAGATTTTTCTGCTAAAGCTTCCAGGAAGAAAAAGAATATTTGAAAGCTGAAATATGAAGCAAGATCTGAACTCTTCCCTCCTCCAACCTCAAAAAGAGTCAGAAAAGATCTGGGAAGGCTCAAAACTTTTATCGTAGGGCAAGCTTTTCTTCAAATATTTCAACTACAATAGAAAAATTATTTTCATAACAAATGAAGTCTGGTAAATCAGACAATTTTAGATATGTCATGAGATTCTCAATACATTACTCAGTAACTATACAAGCACCTTGGAATTCAATCCTTTCTTCCAGAGCGTCCCATTTAATTTCAGGTTTTAAGATCATGGTTAGAAAAGAATTCCTCTATCAAAAGATAAAGAAATATTTTTAAATGTCTGTCTAGAAATGTCAATTGTTTCTGTTTCTGTCATACATCCAACCCTTTGGTAGGCAGAGAATAAATGTGGCTTAAAAATAAGGGAAAGGTAGAGGAATTAAATGGGCTAGAAAACAGAAGATCTAATGGAGAATATAATAACAATTATGATTAATAACAATAACCTAGAGTATTTTGCACAAAAAAGGGAGGGAATAAGAAAAAAAAGTCTTTAAAAAACGTTGGAGTTTGGATGAAAAAAACCAACAGCAACAACAAAAAATCCAAACCAAAACAAGACAACACCCCCCCCACAGTTTTAGAAAATGGGAAGAAGAGACCAAAAACTGTCAGTTTCCTGAAATTTTCAAAATTAGCAGATTCTTAATATGAGCAACTGAGAGACTTTAAGCGACTAGCATAGATTTGTATCTCTCAAGATTTTATACATTTGTCTGTCAAAGAGTTTCGACCATAGAAAGTCTAATACTGTGCATAGAAAGTAGTTCAAAACCAACACAATGTCAACTGTAGATTTTACAAATCTATGTTGATCTCAGCAATGATGTATACAGTGCACCCTACAGCACTCAAGTGCTACCTACTAAATTGCTAATACTGGCTCACCCAATGACTCCTCTAGTACACAGGTAATGGAGGTTTTTGAGGAATGTTGATGAAAGAGCACACTAAAATTTAGGGGTTCTGGTTCAATCTTAGGAATGATTTCATGCAAAGGCAGTTCTGCTTTAGCTACTTCCTCCCTTATCTCTAAGTAGGCAGACATTATGCTTCTAAAGCCTAAGAATACATACAGCTATTGTTATGTGCCCATGTGCAGCTCGCAATATGTATAAAGTCCTCATTTAATCTCTGAATTTCATCAGTGTCAGCATAGAAAGAACTATTCATATTTTAAATCAATGTAGCATTTTTTAAAAAATACAAGAGTAAAATTGAAATAAAAGTTCTTGAATTATTTTTTTGCGTTTCATGAAATTGTGGCAAGCTATACAGCAACATCATTTATCCACCATATTAACACTAGCCTTGTCTAGCTAAACATGCAAATAAATATGCAACACAGTAGGATTCAGATAAATTTCAATCTTTCCATACAAGAATAAGACCCAACAACAGTTTCAGGAATCACTTTTCCTTGAAAATAGATTACTCACGTGGCTGCTGCAATCTTTCTCTGTACTCAAAGAAAATTTGTTCACAGTATCAGAAAATTAATTTACATATCATACACACTCAGCAAATGCATGCCCTACCAAGACTGCAAGGATATATCCTGGGGAAAAATTTAATTAAAAGTTAAACCATGGCAAACAGACATCAGGATGCACTAATTCAGTATGAACAAATCACCTTTTTGAAAAGAAAAAAATCAAACAAAAGCATTTCTACCCCCAACCTGTCACTCATACAGACTTTTACTAATGTAGTTAATGCTAAAACAGTTTGATTTCCTTAGTCATAATGTACAATATATTTTAGCTAAATATATGGCCAGATAGATGGTTGGAGCACGTTAGCTAAGGCCTTCTGGAAAAAGCAGTGATTTGTCTTCTTTGAGAATAGAATATGCTCATCTCTGAAAAACTATGTGCATTGCAGATGGAGTTAAACAGTTTGAAGGAAGAATCACTAGAAGAGCACAAGCATCAAAGGTGCAGATGGAGACATTTCCAAAGCACTAACTAGATCATAGCATGGACCAAATCCAAAGATTGAAAGATAAGCACCTATTGTAAGTGTAGCAGGGAATGCAAACGTAGGATGGTAGCAGAGGCCTTGAGAGTACAGGCACAAGATGACACCAGAGGCCCAACGCAAAACACAGAGAAAATCTTCTCAACATATAGAGCCAGATAAAATAGGTTTCAGAGCATAACAGAGCTAAGACAGTATATGCAAAACAACTCCTGTGGTAAAAATGTGAGGGAAAAAATCCATTAAGTGTAAAAAAACAGTTGCAGCCATCACAAATGGCTGCAAGAGATGAAGAGATGAAGAGATGAAGAGATGAAGAGATGAAGAGCAGTAAGTCTTTTCTCAGAACATCTCTTTTGGTTCATCTCTGACCATATTTTGCTACTGAAACTAAGGAATAATAAGTAGAATATTAATTCTTATGACATCGATAGCTTAAATAAATTAAAATTTTAAAAAGTAGCTTGTATGCATGTGTTTTTTTGCTCCAATCTTCCCATATGACAAAGTGGTTTAATACAACATGCCAAAGTCAGCATAACGTTGTATGCAATGCAGCCAACAGCAATAATTTGAACAGTGGTGGAAATTAGATGGAAATTAGGTCTATTAACCTCATGGTTTTCTGTCACAATAGAATATTCTGCTTTCTCTTTTTCTATTATAGAAAAGACTTATGAAACTCCTCACTTGTCACTGGTTCTGCATTGCACTTTCAAAACTCTCCAGTGGCTTTTGGTGATGGAGAAGTTAGTCCAGATTCTGAGATTCTGAGTCCAGTTTAACCTGTCAGGTAACTACACTTCATTAGGGCAACAAAGTTGTTTCAAGGTAGAGATTGGTTGCTAAAGAGAGCAAAACATTCTCTCATAATTTTCTTGTATGGATTGTACCTTGAGAAATGCATTTTTATTTCCCCATCTGCCCACCCTCCATCTTGGAATGTGGTGAATTTCATTGTTCTGTTAGACAGAATAACGGACCTGATGTGTCGACTGGCACAGGAGACAATATATTATCTCCTACAGGAGATAATATAAACACAGAGGTTTTCTTCATTGACAAAGACGAGCTCAAATCTTTCCAAATTAAGGAGGGAAAACAGAAGTGAGTATTCCTTCTCTCTGCTGTTCAAGTACTACTTTCTCACTCAGCCAGGGTGGCAAACTGTGGTCTTGCTGAGCCAAATTCAGTCTTTATTTCCTTTCTCTGCCAGACCAGAAAGACTCCCTAAAAAGTGTGTGCTAATGTTTAAATTAAAAAGCCTATGAAAACCTTGTCTGAAGATTGATGGCACTATTTTATCCAGAGGAGAAATTCAAATGACCTATTCTTTTTGTAGACTTACAGGAGAGAGGGAGAGAAAGTCCTTAATTAGACATCTCTGAGATACAATCATAACATACCAAAATGTCACAATAAATTTAAATGCTAAGAGAAAACAATATTTCCTTTCCCTTCCAATTTTGTCTCATGTACTTTATATCTCTAGGGAAATAGCTGAATATTATTTAAGAAAAACCGTTTTCTCTTCCTTTTTTTTTTTTTAAATTTTTTATTATTCATAAAAGCAACAGCAGATGAAAAAAATGAAAGGTTGTTATGACCCATATGGATCATCATGCAAATTAACCTAAGAAGATTAAAGTTCCTGAGCTTGTATTATCCATGTTGAAGATGCATTACTGCTATTTTTGATAATAAGAAATGATAAACAAAAAGGAAGACAATCTGTTTTCCAAGCTGTTTAGATCTCCCTCTCTTTCTCAGCAAGGAGTTGACTGAAAAGAGAAATATTCTCCCCTTCTCTTCACTTTTTGTAATAAATAAGCAGGACGGGATCTAGATTTATTCCCATGATAATCTCTTTGTTTAAAAGTAGTGGAAGGGTATTTACAGTTCCATTTTTTTGAGGATGGTTCAAAATATGTCAGCATTATCTGAAAATTGCTGCAATGTTTGCCTGTGGGAAGTAGACTTGTCTAGCACTGGATTAGCCAGACAAAATAAATTCAGAATAATTCTGCACTATTTCGGAAATGCCATACATTAGCATATGAACTTCCAAAGTTCAGTTATTGTTATTCTACATTTAATAAAAGCTGTTACTAAAAAATCAGACAAAAAGAAAGTATTCTTCAAGTTCTTGAAAATAATACTCCATTTTTGATTTTCCTTTCGTTTACTTCAACACAGTTCTCTTGATCTTGTGGTCTTAGTCTTCAGAACAATTCACCTCCTTGAGTCTGTGAAACAAATCTCTTCTGAGGTAAGAGAATACTTTCATAATTTCTACTACAGCCTGTAGGACTTCCCTGCAACCCTAGGCAGAACAGAAGCTTCTGGGTGGTGCTGAGGACACTGTCTGTGTCCTGTTTGTGCACCTAATTTCTTGTTTAAAAGGGTAAGGGAACTTTCTGCTGATAAAAATGTGTTTCAGTTCTTGTTGGGATTGCTTTTATCAGCAAAATCAGCAATAACTGAAATAAAGAAAAAAGAAAAAAAATTTTTAATACTCTGAAATCATATTAATTGTTTCATCTAGATACATTCAAAGATGGTGGGAAATAGAATTAAGTAAATAAACCTAAGGTCACAGTAAACCAATCCAAATTGATTTAAGTGTGACTTTATTCCTGTTGCATAACATTTCACAGAAAGACAAGTATCTTCTTGCTTTCTTAATCTATTTTGCAGCACAGAGGTTTCTGTTCTTACTTCATCCTACCTGGATATTGAGTTCATTTATTTTTCAGATCACTTCCTGAAGAATAATATGACCAGAATGGTCACCTGGCAGTGTAGAAAATGATTTTAAAATGAAAGTTGTGATCATGTAAGTAAATTATGAATGCCAAGGCCCTCAAAAGCTGTTTATTTTGAATTACTTCTCTCTCATCTCTGAAAACCGAACTGCATTTCTTTTAGACTAATTTTAATATCCTTAGTTGCAGAAATATTGCAAATATGGAGTTCATACACAGAAATACCTCATTAGATTTGATCAGGTGGTACATTATTTAAGAAAAATGTGTTGAGTATGAGCATAGAAATATGAATAAATCTTTTGTCACCTTTTCACATGGTATCCCTGAACTCCCAACACTTATCTGTGTGCCTGGGGAACTTTTTTTCTTTCATATTTGTAGTTGTTGACCACAGAATCTCCTGCTTAGCAGTTATGCTCAATTAAGGAATTATCAGCAATTTAACGCTTTAAAATAGCAAAGGCAAGTGTGTACCTCGATAAGCAATGCAAATGACTAGGTTTCTAAAGGCCAGACGGTAATGAAGCCTTTACATTATTGTACCAATTTTACTGTAAACAAGATTTCTTTTGCAGGTCAAAAGATAAGTATAAGCTTCAAAAATTCTTTTTCCAAAAATGAGTTATAATCAGAGGTCCACATTAAGAGGTAGGGAAGGGATTAGGAATGGTATTTTTGGGTGTCCAGGATGCATCTGGAAAATTACATACATTTTAAAACATTTAACAAGATCTCTTATATTTTTGTTATAAATAAAGACATATTGTGAATGGGCTCAATTATAAAACTGGTATGACAAATATTTACTTTTCATGTGATCAGAATGGGCTTCAAGAAGCAAACTATGAAAATCATATGAAGGAATCCAAGGTCTTAGTATAATCTGTAAACATAGAAGCTTTCTGATTAAAAAATCCCCAAAAAACCCCAAATCAGACCAAGCCAAACCAAAAACAAAGCAAAGTTTGCTTCGTTTTTTTCCATTTACATAGAAATAGCAATTCAACCCACAGCAAATAAAAATCCTCAGTTAATTCTCAGCCTGTTTTGTAAGAAAAATTTTTTTATGTCAATGCATTAGGTAAGCATTGTTTCAGACATAACCAGTGTAGACATTAAATTTGTCTCTTTCTCCACAACAAGATTTATTATCAGTGCTGAGACACGTTGTCTAAAACTGAATGCAAGACTCCCCATCAACCTGACTCGGTAGCAATTCTTTTTTGTCCTATCTGCTTTAGAGATATTATTATCTCATAAAAGTCTTGGAAATTGCCTATCAATTTGCATGACATTAAATAATCTTCTTGGAATTGCTGCATTACAAAATATTCAGCTGCAGGATGTTGTCACTTATGTAATTGCAAATAAGAATACTTATACTTCAAGGTCTGATTTATATGGACTAGAGGTACAGCAAATTTACCATTCTGCTCTAAATCTGCTGTGAATCAGAATCTGAAGTCTGTGGAAAACAATGGGAAAGGGTAATTTCTGTTTTATTCAGTGTACCTTCACTTTTTTTTTTTTTAAATCTCACATTCAGAAAACTGGGTGACACAGCGGTTTACTATTCTGATTTTTCACATATGAGACAACTCAGGATGATATCTGACATTTCAGAAGTGAAAATATATTTGATTGTTTGGAACTTCTGTTTGACATGTTTGAGCATGTCACAAAACTGTGCCTTGTTTTATTACAACTATCTGTCCTGATTCAGAATAAAACTCCTACTGCAGTGGCAGGAGTGTTGGAGGTCAGCTTATTTCTGTGTACGTGGGGGAAATTTTACCACTTATATTGGGCTACATATCATATTTTGATCAATACATGGTTTTCAATACACCTCATTATGTGCTTCTAAGGAACTCAGGAGGATAGCTTTTTGGAGGGAAATGATGATTTATCAAAACAGAATGTTTGCAGGGATCGATCAGGTTCAGCTAAGCATTTGTTCAGAAGGCTTACAGGTGCAGAAAGAAATTTTAAATATGAGACTTAGAGAGTAATCTTGAATGCATACAACATAGATTGCTGACAGCATGATGCCTAGGGTGTTGAGCAGTCTCTTGAGGACGTTTTTTGCTCAAACTTATATCTGACCACTCTGTGCCTGCAGGGACATAGCATCCCTATGTCACGGATAAGAAATTAAGATATTGAGTATTAAGAAATTTAAGTATTAAGAAATATTAAGGAATTTTCAAGGATCATATAAGAAATCTATGTGACAGAGATTGGAAGGAAAATAGAAACTGATTTTCTTAAATCCTCTGATTTTTTTCAAGTGCTGATTATCTTTTCTATAATAAATATATAGTCTTGTAACTACTCTGTAGTATTATTCCCTCACCACAAATGTAAGTCTATCTTTGCACTTAAACATCTCTTATGCTTTCTGCTTTCTCCATTTGTTCATATGAAGACTTTATGATAGGCTCATCTACAGCAGCTTCTTGTAAGAAAATCTCATTATCTGAGTGTATGTTCAGTCTTCCAGTGAGAATCATTTGCAGTAAAACCTCTCTCATTTTTTCCAGATATCCATTTATCTAAAATAGAACCAAGTCCCTAGTACCATTGGGACAGACAGGATTTCTACCTAATTTTGTTCTACTTTTCTCCTCTATACATTTATTTCAGCTAGTAGCTACTACAGACATTAATATAAATTTAACATTTTCTCCTATACCATTTGCACCACTTTTGTCTGAAAAAGCCATGAGACTATCCATGGCGTTTGCAACACTTCCAGCAGGAAAACAATATTCTATCAAACCACCTCTTCAACGCTCTTGATTACCAACCAAACAAGTAAGTTTAAGTGTTTAGAAATCAAGGTGTTTAAAAATTTTCCAATACAGCCTGTCAGTGTTCTAGTGCTGATTCTTGAAAGCAATTTGAGAGACTACTAAGAGTAATGTTCTTTCAGTTTGATAGTCTCAGCATGAAAGAAAGAAGCTGGAAATTAAATAACAATAAATGCAATACTTTTATATGTAATGCATTGTATAAATAACCTGTGTGTGACATCCCACCTTTAAGGGAAAGGGAGACCCAAATTCATAAATGCCTGTAGTCAAAAGGAATGACAAAAGTCAGAGGATGTGCAAAAACTCACAAAGTTTTATAAGTAAATTACACCCTTGGTATGGAAATTGGTACATTAGTCCCTGACCTACTACATAAGCACATGGCAGTGGGTTTTGGTTAAAAGGGGAAAAATTAAAAGGAGGAGAGAAAGAGATGAATTTATTCAGAGGAGACAGAGAGAGAGAAAGAGAGAAAAAGAGGTCACTAGCACTGATCCAGCAGATGCTATATCCAGGGTCCTGGGGCCGCCAAGTGGGCTTGGTGGGGGTACCATTTATAGGTAGGTTTTCCCTGCCCTGAAGATGCATTTCTCACTTTCTATGCAAATTAGTTTTTTCATGCCCAGTCTGTTCTTTCAGACTTCTCTGGAAATGGGTTGGAGGGCTTTCTGGGGTCTTTGGTGATCTTGATCATCCCTTACAGTCCATGCCTACTTCTCTACCTTATTCCTACACTTTCACTGCACTGTGTTGTGCTTATCTCTAGGAACTAGAATAAGGATGTTTATCCTGGAAAAGCACTGCTCTACCTCCACATGGCTCCCTTCTCCACCAGCATCCTGTTCTTTCCCCACAGCAGGTTATTGACAGCAGTCCTTGTCTGCTATTACCAACAATCCTTGGTTGGCCCCACAGCCAAGCAGCTATTGGTGTTTGTTAATTGTCCCCTTATCTTCTGGGATTCTACACCTGTGGAATTAACTTCTGTTAGATTCTAGTCAAACAAGTTTTAAAATAAATTAGACATTATATGTCTAGAAGTTGCACATTGAGCAACACTAATTATTATAAATTCTGAAATGCTATTGTTAGTTCTCAAACCTCAAGGAATAAATTTATTATGAATTGTATTTAGGAATAAGTATCCTACATTAAGTAACTATAGTTTAAATGTACTTTGAGTATAACATAAGTATCCTTCAAACTCACTGCAGTTTCCATAATGTATAAAATAATAGGTACAAAAAGAAAAAAAATTGAGTCTCCTTTAAAGGTGGGTGATTATACATGTCGTGAAATTATAACTAAATGAAAATTATGTAACCTAATAATCTGTTGTGGTTTTTTTAATTATGTCTATTGCATTCAAAGCATGAAGTTAACTCTCACTCATTTAATATGTTACCTAGGGGGGTGGCTCATATTAAAGCCTTATGTCTGTAGTTCAATGAAGAAAAAGATCTTGGGTTTTAATTCCAGCTCCACTACTGCTTTAACACATTAATATGATTATTTTAGGGCCAGATGTTTTAATTTTATGTGGAATGTTGAAGGTCTAAACTTTCATATCTAATTTACAAATAAATACCAAAAGTTACACACAGAAATAGACACACACACATAGAGCGGATGACTTCGAGAGATCCTCCAGACTGAAGTTTTAACTTCTATAACTGCTAGGTTACTTGCAATTAACCATTTCTATAAAAAACATTAACAACAGAATACAGTTTTATGGCAAATAATGTTATAACTCATAATTTCCTTTTCAAAGATGGAAAATTTAAGTACTTTTTGTTATGTAGCCAAATACTACATAACAAATCCTGGAGCAGTAAAAATAGAACAGAGAAGTCTCAGTTTCATGTTTTGGTTCTTTATTTTGATGATAGTACTTCCTTGTAGAAAAATCTTTCCATTAAATTTAAAAAAAAAAAAACAACCAACCAACCAAACAAAACCACACTGAAAACAGAACTCCCACAATCTTAATTTTGTTGAAGACAATATTAGCTGCACTGAGAAGGAGGATTTTTATTCTGTTTAAAAACTCTTGTGAATTCATTTTTAGAAGACAATACAAAAATTTTCAAATCATATTTGCAGCCAGATGAAACTGCAAAAAGTCTAACCTATTACTTGAAGGTAATGAGTCAGAGTGATTCACTGCAGCCTCTTGGTGATTTCTGTATGAACCAATCAAATAAAAGGGCACAAAAGCCATTCACAGTGAAGATAATCCTTAGTTCTAACTAGTATAAAATCTGATGCCATTAAAATGCATGAATGAGAAAAAAGGAAACATAGAAGGCAAAGTCTTTTCTCTTCCCTCCCCAGCCCCAAAACTCTACAACGCGATTAGCAAAACCTTAAAATCAAACATTAGGATCATACTTTAATGTTAGAAGTCATAGTTCTCATAATTTGTAAGAAAATATATACCCAAAAATGAGAGATAGCATAACAATCTCTCATCAAAGCTGTTGCACTTAAACGTAGGAGGAATACAAATCACGTGGTTCAGCAAACATTCCACACAGTCCATTCAGAGTGATTGCAAGCAATAGTATTTGTGCAGCATGACCTTTAAAATGAACATGAAAATAAATAAATGCATGATAGTGAAAAAAACCTAAGCACCAACCATTTTTATTTGTTATATCATCCATAACGGATTTTTTTTTAAAAAATATGAACAGATTACAGTTGCTGAAAGTATCTGACCTAAGGATACTTATTTCACATTAGATATCTGAAGAATTCTATAGATTTATTAGTTATTATACACAAAAATACAGAAAAATAGATATGCTTTTCATTTCAGAGTTTGAAAGTAAAAATATCTGTGTGTGAAATACTGTGTGTCATTCAAGTCCAATATATAGAGTTTCTGCTGGAATCTAATTGACAGAAGGAAACTTTGTTATTCTGAGATATAGGGACCAGCATTTTAGCTGAATTGATAAACATTTATATATGCCAAACAGATAATCTGTATTAAAAATATAATCTTAGTTAAAAGCCAACTGACGAAATGAACACACTTTTTTCCACTCAATTGTCAAGCATTACACAGAGTTATCATGTCCTATTATTCAAACCATATTCATATCTCAGAGAGTAGAGCAATAGTCCCATGCCATACAGATATTCTTTCTGGTTGTAGTGGGTCAACCTGACTGGGCATCCAGTCAAAGCCTCTCTATCTCTCCCCTCCTCAGCTGAACAGGGGAGAGAAAAAATACAATGAAAGTCTAATGGATCGAGATAAGGACAGGGAGAGATCACTCAGCAATTACTGTCATGGGCAAAACAGACTTACTTAGGGAAATTAATGTAATTTATTACTTATCAAATAAAAACCAATCTTAAAAAAAAAAAAACCTTCCCCCTACACCCCTCACTTCTTCCTGGGCTCAACTTTACTCATGAGTTCTCTACCTCCTCCTCTCCAGCAGCACCGGAGTACAGAGAATGGGGGTTGTGGTTAGTTATTCATAAGTTGTCTCTGCCACTCCTTTCTCGGCAGGAGGTGGACTCATCGCACTCTTCTCCACTGCTCCAGTGTGGGGTCCCTTCCTTGGGAGACAGGCCTTCATGAACTTCTCCAGTGTGAGTCCTTCCCATGAGCTGCAATTCTTCATGAACTGCTCCAGCATGGGTACTTTCCTTGGAGTGCAGTCCCCCGCAGGGTCACAAGTCCTGCCAGCAAACCTGTTCTAGCATGAGTTCCTCTCTCCATGGGTCCTACCAGGAACCTGCTCCAGAACAGGCTTTCCGCAGGGTCACAGCCTCCTTTGGGAGCATCTGTCTGCTGTGGCCTGGGGTCCTCCATGGGCTACAGACTCCATAGGCTACCTCTCTGCTCCACCATGGACCAACATGACTTGCAGGGGGGCAGCCTGTCTCGCCATGGTCTTCATCATGGGCTGCAGGGGGATCTCTGCTCTGGTGCCTGGAGGATCTCCTCCCCCTCCTTCACTGACCTTGGTGTCTGCAGGGCTGCTTCACTCACACATTCTCTCTTCTCTACTGCTGTTTCAGTTGCACTGCAACCACCTCTGTAGCTCCCCTCTACCAAAACCTTTTTGCAAAAACCTAATGCTCTGGTCAACAAGAGGAAAAATATCTAAGGTCCTACATTAAGTCCTTATGAGCAGGATCTGCAAGGACTGCTAGACACTAAACCTCCTGCATGGAATCTAGATTTCAACACATAATATACAGCAATACATAATATACATAAAAATAAAGAAATATAGATGCCTCAGAGTTGTATGCAAACAGTGAGCATGGCAAGTACTTTACTGCTTAGTGGTCCTGTCTTGCACACCCTGGACTGAAAATTGCTGAAAGTTAAGCCATCATTCACTATCATGAATGCTCTCCTTAAGGTAAATAAAGTCACTTTTTCATTAAAAGCTCAGAAATCACCACTTTATTGTAAGCTAGGACTTGAATTTCTGATTTTTTTTTTTCTTAATTTCCAGTGTAACACATTAAACATCACAGGCAGTGGATAACAGATTTATGAAGAAGACACTTTCCATCTGGACAGTTTGTCAGGAATGTGTCAAAAGATGATAAATGAAGCATAATGTCAGCGGTTAGTGGAATGAAATACAATTGTACCCATCTTAAAGCTGTTGTCCTCTTCTGTGGACCTTTCTTCTCCTCTTCCTCTCATTTTCCTGTTTTCTTTCCTCTTCTTTTCTTTATTTCTGCTCTTTTTTTTTTTATAATTATTTGATCTGCTTCTTTCTTTCTTTCTTTCTTTCTTTCTTTCTTTCTTTCTTTCTTTCTTTCTTTCTTTCTTTCTTTCTTTTCTTTCTTTCTTTCCTTTCTTTCTTTCTTTTCTTCCTTCCTTCCTTTCCTCTCTCCCTTTCTCTTTCTTTCTTAATATCTTTCAAAAACTCTGTTATTCATTTTCACTCTCTATGAGATTTTTATGTGATGGGCCTTATGATACACAGTCTCTGTTCTTGGAGGAAATACAAATGCCTTGTACAGACTTTCTTTTCCATCTTTTTCTGTTTTCTTAAATGTTGAATCTATAACCTAAATATGGCTACAAACTAAAATATCAATTCATAACAGTTTCATCCATGTTCATCATTTAACTTAATGTTGTTAATAGAATACAATATTTTAATATATCTGGATTATTTAAGGAGTCAGGATGTGTGTCAAGAAGCACTTGATATAAATATTTTTTTGGAATTACTGTATGTGTCTTTTTCCCAGAGAACACTTTATTATTTAAGTTTTGAATGGTTGCCTGTATTTAATTTCTTATGGGAAACATCATCCTTTTGGCTAAAAATGAGATTTCAGATCTGAAGAAAGCATGATTGTAAGTTTCTATTTTTTTTTTTTAAATAGAGTTCAGAAGAAATAATTCTGATAATTTTTAGCCTTTTTATATATGATCTTCGTTGCTGCCATGACATCATAATCAAATAGAAAATGTAGAATTTATAAATTAAAGATGACTTTTGTATTGTGCAGACACAATGGTAGGTCTTTTTTTTCTGTCCCTATATTTAATTTAAATTGAAAAAGTTAATGATCTTCCCATAATTCTCTAAAACTCTTTTTATGTCCCTACCAAAAAAAAAGTCTAAAAAAGAAATTCCTTTTACTGAATGGCAGAAAAAAATCTGTAAGTTTTACATTAAAGAGCACTGAATTGTGCTATGATTTTTCCATTAGTCAGTTTTGTCTCATTTTTTCTTCCTAGAAAAGCCAGATAATATCAAAGGATTTCTTTTAAAAATCCTGATCTGAGTCAGAAGCCTATTAATAGAATCTTTATGTAACCTTACTGTAACATTTTTAACTTTTTCCTCAATATAATCTGACCTGTATCAAGCTTGGTTTATTATACTATAACTTCTTTGGGTTTTATTTATTTGTTTGTTTGTTTTGTCTGAGTCATTTATTTAATCAATATATGCTTTTATCCTATTTATTGAACTAATATTTCAATCCCTTCTGTGTAATACCTTATGCTATGTTCATGACTGCTCTTCCATTACTTTAGAACAAGATTTATAGCCCACATGAGTGGGCATTTAGCATATATATTTCCAACCTGATTTCTATATTTTGTGTGGCTCATCGTGGTGACTAGCACTTTCTATGTCTCAGCCTTTGGTGCAAAACCTTAGTGATTAGTCTTAAAAGAGAAATCATTGATTACAGCTGCATCTCTCAGGGTTGACGTAAATCCCTCAAATCTTCTCAGGTCTGAGAAGAATCTGAACTGACTTTTTGGAAACCTCCTGGTTATCTTCTCCTCTTCTTTCACATCCTGCTATTACTGTCATTTTCCCATGGGTCTAACTAATTTATTCTTGTTCCTTAGTATTCCACTTTCTGATTGACAATTTTTCCTACACACTCTTCACAGAGGTCTCACTTTCTTCTTCTTTGTATCCTTATTTTCCCCTTCGATTTGCCTCTTTTCTCTTCCCAACTTATTCATGTGATCACATTTTTCATCATGTCACCTTTTCTCAGGAGTTTGCCCTCTACACTCTCTTTCTCAGTAAATTTTAAGAGCAGAGATGGAACAAATAACTCATCTTCCTGTTGTGTTAGAAACCTTTTCTGACTTCTGTCATCTCTCCTTGGTGCATTTTTATTTCTGAGATCTATTTCTCCATGAACTCTACCTGTCAATATTTCATTCATAAATAACTCTTGTCAGGTAGCCACTCAAGAACAAGGTACATCTAGCAGTGTTGGCATCCCGTAACTCATTTTGTCTCCTCCATTTTTCGGGTCACTTTCACTGCTACCTCAGGTTCTATGAACATCTTCTTGTAGTTCTCACATTTAAAAAGAAAAACAGTACTCCTGAAATCTACCTGATATTTCTTATTTTCTTCTCTCTATACCACTTGACCTTTGAGGTACAAAGTACAGAAACAAAGGTCTGCTCCCTAGAAAATGGCAAACTGCCTGTCTGTGGATTGAAGTATTCAATTTTAGTTTCACAAAGATCACACAGAATTTGGACAGATTCTGCTCAAAGAATTTTCAGAGGCATGGACAGGAAATGGAATTTTCAGGAAATGGACATGGAGAAAAAGGTTCTATCTAATATTTATACTAAGTTGTTTATACTTTATGACCTGAAAACATAAATTCATATTAAGAATAGTAATGCCATTTGTAAGCATCTGCTTCAACCTGTTAGTATACTTTTCAGGTAAAAAAGATAGTAAAGGAAGAATAAACATTAAAAACAGTCATTTAAAGAAAAAAAAAGCAAGAGAAGAATAATGTTCCTAGAATTTGACTCTTTAAGAATACCAACATCCATCCTTACAAGTAGATATTTTAAGAGATTTTTTTTATCAGATGTTATACAACAAAACCAAACATACTCGGTTATTATCTTCACCAATGATCTGGATAACTGGATCGAGTATACTCCCAGTCAGTTTGCAAATGACATAAGTTAGGCAGGAGTGTTGATCTGCTGGAGGGTAGAAAGGCCCTACAGAGGGATCTGGACAGCGGAACTGATGTGCTGAGGCCAATTGTATGAGGTTTAACAAGACCAAGTGCCGGGTCCTGCATTTGGGTCACAATATCCCCAGGCAGCGCTACAGGCTTGGGTAGAGTGATGCTGGAAGAGTGGCTGGAAAGCTGCCCAACACCAAAAGACCTCGGGAGGTTAATTGACAGCCAGCTGAACACAAGCCAGCAGTGTGCCCAGTTGGGCAAGGTGGCCAGTGGCATCCTGGCTTGTATCAGAAATAATTTGGTCAGCAGGACCAAGAAAGACCTTTTCCCCTTGTACTCAGCACTGGTGAGGCCACACCACAAAGCCTGTGTTTCGTTTTGAACCTCACTTAAGAATGGTGCTGGAGCATATCCAGAGGAAGGCAACAGAGATAGGGAAGGATCTGGAGCACAAATACTATGAGGAGTGGCTGAAGGAGTTGGGGTTGTTTAGCCTGGACAAAAGGAGACTCAAGGGAGACCTTATTGCTTTCTACAACTGCCTTAAAGGAGGTTGTAGTAAGATGAGGGTTTGTCTCTTCTCCCAGGTAAGAAGAAACAGAATGAGGGGACATGGCCTCAGGTTGTGCCATGGAATGTTTAGATTGGATATTAAGAAACATTTGTCACCAAAAGGGTTATCAAGCACTGTAACAATCTTGATGGAGTAACCATCCTTGAACATAATTAAAAGACACATAGATGTGACAATTAGGGATGTTGTTTAGGGGTGGACTTGGCAGTGCTGGGTTTACTCTTGATATTAGGGGGGAGTTGATGGTCTTAGGGATCTTTTCCAACATAAATTATTTGATGATTCTACATTTATTTTTGACTGATCCAGCTGACTGTGACATTCGTCATTAAATAAAGAATCAAATAACAAACTCTTCCAAATTTTGTTAGAGTAAAAAGTTTAAGTCGTTTTTCAGAAACAAAATTCATACTGCAACTACTTAAACAGCTTTTGTCAGAGCCTGATTAAAGATGAAACTCTAACTTGATAAAGTATAGAAGAAGAAATTAACGATTAATGGTCCATTGGACTGTTACACTGAAAAACCAAGAGCATAGATTGTCCTCTAATGTGTTGAACTGGGCTGTAAAAAAAAGTCCCAACATATGTGGACTAGGACGTTCTTGAGGAAACTCATTCTTATGGGCTGAAAGACTTTAAATCTTCAAGTACATGATTAAGTTTATGCTCAGGAATTATTCCACTGACTTCTTAGCCTTAAAGGACTGAAAATATACATTCTGAGTACATGTAGTATTTGGGTATTATATATGATTGCATGCAAGAGATTACCAGGGGGAAAAATGTTGTTTTTCTTTTTATAGCATTTTGTCTTCAAAAAGCTTCATTATCTTCAAATTTTAATGAGGACATCAAAGGAAATCCCAGAATAACCTGTACCTTGAAGAACTTTAATAGTTGGAACAAGATTATTAGCAATCTAGAAAAAAAAAAAATGGAAGAAAAATGCAGAGTCCAAACAATTCCATGACCAGGTGTTTAGAAACAGACTGTCCTTAAATTTTTAGGCACAGCTTTTAAAACTTTTTATTGTCAGCAGAAGGTGTACATCTCTATCACAAACAGAATAAATTATATTTACTTTGGAATATGGTCTAATATATGAAAACATAAATATTTATTAACACATTAATGCAAGGGCTGTGAGCTTTCTGGCATCAAGCCATACTAAGCTGTGCATCTGCATACGCAGAGGAAAACACATTAGCATGTGTATGCTAAACCTTCTCCAATTCTTCCTCCCTCTTTTTTCTCTGTGAAAACTAATTACATTTTGAATTACTAAGCCTCTTCTACACTTTGTTGAGTAATAAATGGATAGTTAGTCAAAACCAAAAAACTATGGCTCTGCAGTGTGAGTGTCAATTAGGCCATTTTTAAATTGCCCTTCAGCTTGCTGGATTAACTTTAATTGATGTCCCAGTAATATCCCATGTTAAATAATTTACAATGGTTTTTGACTCCCCAAAGCATCACTTAATACCTTGCAATTATTAAAGTAGCATGCACCATTAAATTGGCCAGATAAATTAGTTGAAAAAAGGCCAAGATCTCTTTCCTCTGAGGAAGTGTACACTATAGACACAGATTTTCCAGTATAATAACCAGTTTAGAGATCTTTAATGCATTTTAAATGGACAAAACCTACTAGGAAGGATACTTTCTTTCTTCCTTTCCAATAAAACAGGAAGTGGATTTTTTAAAGCCAAGGTAGACTCACAAACATAGATTTGCCTAATTATAATAAAGAATAAAGCTCAGTCAGGCTTTGACTCTTTAGTATTTGATTTTATCAAGATCAGCCTAATGTACTTCCAGGACAAAGGGAAGAATCAGTTTCCAACAAATGAAAAGACTGACAGAATGATCACTGAAAAAATCCACACGAGCCAAAAGGGATGAATATCTTATGCTTTTTTTCTTAAAACCTCTGTTTTTAAGAGATTCTGAATAAATGTTAGGACCTGAAACACCAGATGCACATGGCAGGAATTTATGGAGACAATTTTGTTCTAAAATCATTACTTATGAACATACAAAATATAATATCAGAAAGAACCAGGGTGCTTTTTAGAGTGGAGAAAAAAGTTAGAGTTTCTAACATAAGAAGTATCATGATGCTGGTTGCTTAGACGAGTGGTGTTCAGACTTGTCATTTGGAGAAGAAATGCATCAAATCTCTTCCTAGCATAACATCCTACCAAAATTTACCTTAGATATTTTAATTATTATGATTAAAACAAATATTTTATAAATTACCTTACCATTCTTCAGTTAAATCTGAAGATAAAGTATATAAGTAAGATTAATTTTTTATTACTGACCAACTAAGCCAAATCCAGAGATGAGGGGTCTATACTTTATCATTCAGTAGACAAACAAAAATAAAGACCCGACCATACTTTCATGGATATCAATCCTATTGCAACCACATCTATATTGACCTTAGTTGCATTAAGCCTGATTTATACTGATATGAAAGGGAAAATACATTGTTTATTCTGAAATGTTACTCCTCTGATTAATTTAAATTATGTAAATGAAATGTATGCATGTCAAAGGCAGCTGATATATTAGCCTGAAAAATTATGGTTACAGCACTTGTGAAAGCACAGCAGCTGGAGGGCAGGATTGTAACTCCACTTACAGATCAATGGGGTGTTAGAAGGACTAGATATCTGATCTTCTACAAGGTCCGACAACCATTTCTTAAATGAGTGTGAAGTGTATGTTTTAGTGAAAATCTATTTTTCTTTATTAAAAAAACCCAAACATGGTCCAAGAGTATTCATATCATCTTTGCTATCAAGGTTCTTTCTAGATGCAGCAACAAACACACAAGACTACATCTTGAAAATGCATCACTGAACTGACAAGTTCCTCCTCTTCCTCTATTCCGTTCTTCTACACCGGAAACAGGATCACCTTTTGAGAAAACCAGCTATGGGATGTACAGATCTGACATCAATAAACTGATTTTATGACATACAAAAGATTGACTTGTCTTCAGTAAATCATGCCATAATTATTGTCTAAAGTCTCACTGTAGTTGTTAGAAATTTTAATTTAAGACCAATTTGCTACTTATATGTAAAGAAAAAATGTATATTGGAGCATGCAGTAATCTAACCTCAACATAACACACAGACTGACTATTGACTTCCACCAGTTTTCTTTTTTTTGCAACTTCCCTTCCTGATGCGCATTTTGTCAAAAAGTAGTTAATGTTATCATGCTTTGTATTTTATTCACTTGAAGCAGAAGAAAGATATGAAGTGAGAAGGAATTTTTCACTCTGTCACAAATGACCAGGAAAAAATGTAGTCAGAGTAATGTAAAAGACTAAACCAATTACAGAGGTCATTTTGGTTTGAACAGGAAAAAGGTCAGGGGCTGTGATTGAAGTCCTCTGTAACTGAAACACGGCAACCTAAGCATATCTTTAGCATAACATCTGAAAACTGTTTCAGAGTACAGTCTGAGCACATGATGAATGTAAAATGCTGATCTGTTTAGGTCAAGGAAAATTCTGACAGGATTTCACCTTCAGCATTTTCTCCAAGATTTGCTTCCCACCTTGGGAGCACATAAATTTCACAGCCTTTACACATGGCATTCCTGTTCTGGTTTAGACAGTCTGTGTATAGACATGCATAGTTATGAATTCTGCTTCTGGTTTGTTTTTTTTTAATTGATAAATGTTTTCTTTTATTAGATGTCTTTTTCTACTGTTTTGCATGACACTGTTTTTAAGGGAGTTACAACCCAGTGCAAGATTCTGCAAAGTTTGTTAAAGACAACTGACAGGTAAACTTCTTTTGCCATGACAAAACAAAAAAAGTATTTTTTCCCTATATATGTGTCGGACTCTGTACATCTTCCCAGTGGAGTGAAAAGTATAGCTGAGGTGAGGAATGTTACATTTCAAGCATGGCCTAAGTGCAGCTTTTCCTTAGTAACAGTATGTTGCTTCATGGTTTGAGATTTGAGAACCATCTTTTTTAATACACTAGCTCATTAAAAGTTAATCATGTAAGCATGAGCTCATACAGGAATCTTGATCTGGGAACTGGGAAGCTATTGGTGTTGTGAACCACAAATGTTTATATGAAATAATTTCTGCCCTCTTTTTGCAGACATCTGACAACAAGCTGAACTATATTTGACACTCATCAAAAGAAAAAAACCCCTGTTTTATGAATAAACAGCAAGATACATTTACAAAATGACATGTGACCTAATTTCCACAGATTAACAAAACTGTACTCCTCAGCTGAAAAGTGTTAGCTGAAACAACTATGCCAGGCAGCTAACATTATAAATATCTTTTATTCACAATAAATAAAAACATGAAAGAGTCAATCACTGTAAGTCTGTTGCTGAAAAGCCTCAACATTTTTAAAGCACATTTATGCATACTTTTTCTAATTTTTTTTGCAAAAAGAAAAAAAAAGAAATCACATAAATTTTCAACAAAACTTACCAAAAGCACATTAGAAAAGGCTAAGAAAAATGAACAATCTTTGCAATTAAAAATACCTACATGTATTTTCCAAAAATATGTTTACTTGCTGACTGTGAATTTATTTCCTTTAGCTTTGGCATACTTATAGTATTGAAGAGAAATTTATCCCAAAGTTAAAAAAGACAGGTAAACCAAACAAAACCAAAAATTCTTCTATATAGCACAGCAGGAAAGCTTGTGCTTCTTACAGCAAAATACCCAGTACTATCACATTTTCTCTTCAGACAGTTTAATATTAGGAGACTGTAAACACACAGTAATTCAGTTTTATAAACTACCCTCAAGAGAAAAATCGAAAAAACACTTCTGAGATATAGGAATTGTTCTGTATAGTGGAAATGGTAGGTGGCTGTGCTGTTTTGAATTTATTTTTTTTTAAGATAAAGCACATTGTCTTGTGCTAATAATGGAATGTTTTAGAAAAAATCCAACCCTCCAAAACAAACAAACAAACAAAGAAACAAAAAACCAAACCACTACATACTCATTTCACAGAAGAAATGGTTCACTGGGAAGCTGGCCCTGCATTTCATCTATGTTCTCTTTTTCTTGTATATAATATTTATTAGCAGTACAGAGATTTTTTTCTTGTTGCTAGCGTGATTTTCTATGCAATTAAAAACATTAGTATGTTAGCAATTACAAGGGCAGAGAAGTTTTGGATAAGCCTCTACAAGGTTGTCAAAGGAAGAAAAGTAAGCTGCTCCCCCAAGACAAGATGCAGCAGGTTTCCTGTTGTGCACGTCCTCTGACAACAGTTCACAGCAGAGTACCTCGGAATCACAATCGAGGCATGAGGACATCCACAATATGGACAGGGCAAATCCAAAAAATTTCTTTTGTTAAGTAGTATATGGAAAACTAGACTGGGGCAGTGGGCCAGTTTCGTCTTCATGTTCCCTTACTTTCTGTCAAGCACTGGAAACTTTATTTTCCCTAAGAGGAGGAAATATTTCCACCACAGCACAGTCTGCAGAGCAGTAACTTGTTGCGTACTACTGCAGTGTAATATCAAAACTCCAAGCAGCCATTTCACTAAATTACTAGATGCTGATATATCTTTTTTCCTGCCTGTAACACATCCTGCTGTGAGCTCTTTGCCATTGCTGTAGGGTCCTGGGTTCCCTGTGCCAAAATACGACAACCAGAGTAGAGGAGGAAGGTGATCCCTGCCTTGCTGACATACTGTCCTACTAAAATATTGTTATATCCTGAAATAAGTTTATTACTAGCATAATATTCTTATGTGGAATAAGAAGCATTAATACTGTAAACAATTCAAATTATAATCCCCACCAGTAAGCAATTTAATGCCTCCAAACTTTGTAGTAACCAAGAACTCTCATTCAAATAGCTATTTTAATAAGCACTGGAGTGACTTCTCTATTTGTAGAATACTGAGAAATGGGATGCTCATTTGATCTCTTCAGATGACAAAAGGATTTCCTTGTTGACATCTATCCTTCTCTGCTGGTCCAAAACACATAGCATAGGCAAAAAAAAAAATGTGCTCGGTTAACAAATCCTCTTGTTTTTGTCAATGTCCACTCAGTTTCCTAACTAATCTGCTAGTAATTGAGCTAGAGAACTAAGTCTTGTGGGAATTTTATTGTTTTTTTTAGGTAGTATTAATAAAACTACAACCTTTTCTGAACCACCTAGGTACTAAACATGGAACTGTATGTGCAAACATATTAACATCTGCATGATCAAAATCCATTACACAAACACTTGGTGTATCTTCCCAAAAAAATACTGTTCTTCCAAACAGATAGAGGATGAGGACCGAAGTTTACGGTCTGAAGCCATGTGCTAAAGTACTTAGGCACTTCCTGAAGGACTGCACCCCAGCAAAAGGACCCATGCTGTAGCAGTTCTTAAAGAACTACATCCTGTGGGATGGACCTACTTTGGAGATGTTCATGAAACAGTCTCTCCTGTGGGAGCGATCCCATGCTGGAGCAGTTATCAAGACTGGAGAATCCATATACACTTGCATTCAGAGGGGAAAAGAAACAATTTGTTTTCAACAGTCTTTCCTCGCTGTGTTGATATGTGGAACATGGATAAGACATTAAAAGGAGGTGCTAAGCCAGGAAACAAAATATTTCAAATCTCTTATCTAAGAGAAAGAAATCTCTCTCACTCTATCAGAACTAATGAATACTGGAATGTTGCCATTACTGCCAAATATGTGACCTAATTTTTTCTTCTTTCTCGCTGCCATTGCATGCCATCTAGACCCTATCCAGTCCTGTTAAGTCATACTCCAGGCTTGGTTGGGCAACACTCACATTCTCCGTGCTCCAGATATTGAAGTCTCCATGAGGTCAGACAGCTACAAATGTGTTTTACACCAATAAATCACAAAAAGATTTCCAGACAACTCCAGTGAACAATTTGTAGTCAAGGGTTTTCTGGCAAATACTTGGTCCTTGGTTATGTCTATAGTACTGTGTCATGGTTTGAGAACCCCAAAATCCAACTCCCTAGTCCAGACCCCCCCCTCACATCTCAACCCAGTGTGAGATGGATTTCCAGACACCACACAAGACTCAAAATGGGGGGAAGGGGATATATATTACAATGACTGTACAAATAAATACTACAATACATTATATACAATTTTAACTATCTCTACCATGACATAAAAGTATTTACAATGGATCAAATCTCTTCTCCCCTCCAAATAAAAGTCCAGGAGGAAAGAAGGAAAGATCCCTTTCCACTCTCAGAGCAGCAATGTCTCTAAGGCAGCAGGTTCTCTGTATCTCTCTTCTCATGCAGCATCTCTATCTGGATCTCTGCCAGTACACACGAGGGGGTATCCAAGCCCCTCAGCCCGTCGTCTCCAAGCGAGGGCCTTCTCTTCCATGGACTGCATAGCAGGGACAAAACTCGCTTCACCACGGTCATATCATGGGGTGTAAGACCCCCATGAAGGTCAGTTCCTCAGGGGATTCACCCCTGAGTCAGAACATCTCGGGCAGCTTTCAGTTGAAGACCTTTGCCTCAAGAGTTCTATCAGAGCTTCTGTGCTCTGATCTCAGGCTGCTAGCTTAGCTTGGCAGCAGTGGCGAGGGGGGGCCAGGGTCATCCCCTCTGCATTCCTTTGGCCGTCCTGGTCCAGTTTTCCAGGATGCCTGAGCTTTTCAGCTCCTCACTGCAGTGCTGTAGCATTCCACGACTCTTTCAAGTAAGAGTCCATCATCCTCCTCTCTCTAGGAGGGGTCTCCAAGGAGTTTGGGGTTTGTTTTGTTTAGTTCTTACCCCAACTTTCTCTCTCTCTCTGTGTAGAGTCTAGTTCTCTCTCTACTGCTGGCTCTCTCTCTCGGTTCTCTCTCTCCTTCCAGGAGTTCTCTCTGTGTTACTGCCTGCCTGTTGTTGCTGCTTGGTCTTATCTCTTCTGGCTCTCTGCCACCGTTTCTTCCGTCAGTGCAGTCCTGCCGCTGCTCCTGCTGCTTCTTACAGTAGAGAAACTCCTTCAGCTGTCAACCACAGGTACTTAGCCCAGCCTTACGCTGTTCCAAGTCCCTGTAGCTTCCCCCAGCTGGGGGCTGGGGGGTCAGAGCCCCCGTAGGGAGGCTCCTGCCCTTTCTCCTCATGACCTTACAACATGGCTACTTCTTCTACAACAACTACAACTACCTTCTCTTCTTCAAGGGTCACCACTCCCTGGGGTTTTACCATTTTATAACTTCAGGGGGAAAACTGTTTCCCCCCACCACATACTGTCACTCCAAGAACATCCTTAGTATCTACAAGTATATGCTTTTCTTTTCCCCAGCCTGATGGAGAGAGGAGGCTTGATTGGCTCATTGGGAGAGAGGATAAAAGTAGAATGCTAAGGTACATTTCTGGGAATTGCTTACTGAGGACGACTACCACACTGAAAAATTAGCTTTGCTTTTCGCCTTGAGAAAGAAGGTCTTTAGTCATTCCAGTCTTAACAGAGAGAATATCACAGTTTAGGTTCTGTAGTTACTGTTTCATCCCTCCAAAACAGTCTAAACAAAATCTAGACTGCTAAAAAGCCAGAAAATCATATTTTTGGTAGCAATTTTGTATTTAAATTTTTACCAAAAAAAAAAAAGTCTTTTCAATGTCGAGCAAAAATACATGTTATGACTTTTAACATTGTTTATTTTGATTTTGAAAAATACACCAAAAGACACACTGACATTGCTGCTAAATATTGTGATTTTTTGACTTATGCACAAATTATTTTGAAAGTATACTAATTAGACCTATTTATGTACATTGCATTAATTATAGAAATGTTATGCATCAGTAGTATGATTAGAAAGCTTTTTCATTACAAAATTAGGTTATACCTAAAAAATTAATTGCATAATCTATATTAATTCACTTACTATTTGAGTTACTAGGGGGGTTATTTTATAATTAAAAAGCTTTCGAATGGTATTACTACTGTGAGTTAATTTACAGATAATCAAAACCACAGCCTTTTCTACAGAACAGATTAATTCTAGTAAAATAATTAAAGCCTTCATTTATTACATTGCACTGGTCAAAATAACGCTCTGTTAACTCCTGACTCAGCAAAAATGCATTAACTCTATGCATATTGGCACTTCCATTCAAATTCCACAAATATAGGAAAATGTAAAAAATAGACATTAGATCTCACTTTGCAGAGAGATTTTATTGATTAATAATTTTATGATGAAAAATTAAAATGGAAAAATAGCTATTCATTAGTGTATTTGGGGCTGAAAAGAGATTCTAAGTGGTCATTTTGAGACAAACATGCGCTTCTGTGTTTTCCATATCCTGCTCTCTGGCAAGGAGTAAGAGGAGCAAAGCAAGGGTCAATACAGCAGCCCCTGCTCTAAGTTGTGTTAACTGAGGTGAGTACTTCCAAATCATTTGTTCAGAAAAATCTAACTCTCCTCTGCCTGACCAGCAGTTACTTCAAGTAGCTTACATCCCTAAGCATCAGTTTCAGTATGGAATTTAAGACCAGTCCACATAACCCCAGAGGCATCAAGAGGTGACTGATGGGACTGAGGCATCTTGTTCAAGACAAATTCAGAAAACCTTGTGCTTGTGTAAAAGGGATCCAAGTGACAGAACTATTTATTGAACCCACTCGTGTGCCACTTTTCTGGGTTAGTGGTGGCCTGTTCACCTTTCGTATAGATGGTTCTGACATGCCATAACGGTCACCAACGCAATTCCCACCATGGAAGTCATATCTGGTAATTTGGCGTCAGGCCATGAAAAATTTAGAGTCAAATTTGGTATGGAAGAGACTACAGCAAACCATCAGGGTCTAGTATTGATATGTGTCTCCATCTGCTCTATGCCCCCTGGGTTGCAACCAGCGCAGAGCCTTATGGCGGCAGCTCACAGGCTTGCCCCGAATGACAAGGTCGCACAAGCCCAACCTGTGCAGGTCCCATTCAGTCTTAACAGCACTACCCCCCATGCTGCTGTCAGAATTTACCCCGTTTTTTCACCCTGTAGGTCAGGGCTTTGCGTATCATGACATGATCATCATGATTTTGTTTCACCTTGCTTGCTGAGATACCAGCAAGCAAGCAGTGAATCCTCTTGATAGGGAGCAAGTAGCCATAATTCCCACACACTGGAGCAGCGGTAGACTCAGTTATCCCAAAGGGTATCTGGCAGGACCATGGGGAGGTGTGACCACTACCGCTGAGCCCAGTTAGCAACCACAGTTCAGTCTTAAGAGAGTCATAGTTACTCCTGCCTCTCTTTAAAGATTCTTGACTAATATCTGGATTTCTTGACCTGAGAAACAGAGGTAACAGGTGACATGACTGTCAGCCATGCTATGTACTACATGGTGAGTGCAAACAGTAAAATGCAGTGATGTGACAGCAGAAATGTTCTTCGAAAGACATTAATTGAAATCATCAAGGAAGTAGGGAGGTAAAATGACTGAAAAACAAAAAAAAATCCAAAAAAACATGAACTGAAGGTGAAAAGCACAGAAAATCTGTCATGTTTCAGGTTAACTCAATCAGACCTCTACACTGATTCTGAATTAAATTTAAAATATA
Organism: Pipra filicauda; assembly: GCF_003945595.2. Taxonomy (NCBI): domain Eukaryota; kingdom Metazoa; phylum Chordata; class Aves; order Passeriformes; family Pipridae; genus Pipra; species Pipra filicauda. The sequence goes on along the minus strand of NW_024104776.1, from coordinate 2,676,656 downwards.
TTGACAGTGATTGGGAGGTCAAACTATTTACCCACACAGATAGGAAAAAAAATGTTTCTATTGTCAAGACATACCAAGACAAACAATTTGTGCTCTGCCATCAACTCATTTACATCCTTCAAATGGAAATTAGTTGACTCCAGCCTGATCACAGTTCCGTTTTATTGTATTACAAGGATATGCAGTATTTTTAATGAAGGAAAAAATCCTTTTTTTACCATCATTCAAATATTGCAAATAGCAAGCACATTTTATTAGTGCTACTATACACATACACGCAATTTGCTATTAGCACCAGAAAAATTTCCTCAGAAAATTGTCACTTTTGAGACACATAAAATATCTGAATTTAAATGTGAAAATTACAAAATGTAATTGTCAATCTGTGGAGATAAAGAAAGAAGTCTAGATTTATTTTTTAATTTAATTTATTTTTATATTTTTAATTCTCTTCATCTTGGATAAAAACCAAAAAGCATTTCCAGTTTCACAATTATGTTTTATTGTTTTGAACTACATAAATTTATTTTAGACCTTCTTGAGACAATATTTTAAATAAGTTTTGTTCTCATATTGAAACAGAAACAAAGAAGAAGAAGAAGAAAAAGAAAAAGTAGCTGTTGTCATTGTTATCCTGATAAAAATGTTGACGTTCGGATTTCTTTTTCTTTGTTTTTAGGAACAAACTGGCATCATAATATATGTGATAGGGACAAATAAATAGAATCAGAATTTTGATGGGAAACTTTCCTTATCCAGAATGAATATCCATTTTGATATTCTAGTTCTTCTATAATAAATTCCCTTTTGTAATAAAATAAAATGGGAAACATTGACACACCTTAGGCCTCTATTTTTTGTGTAAAAATTTTTGTAATGTAAAGCAGAGATTAAAAAAAAATCCTTATCCCAAATTTGATTTAAATAAAAAAACCCTGCAATCCTAATCATTTCTCTAAAAGTTGTGTTTTCAACAGCCCTGATCACAAGTGCAGCTCCACCAAGGTGAAAGAACTTCCATGTACTAAAGAGGCTTCAAGCAGCCTCTTTAGTACATTGGGGAAAGAGGATGGGTTACACTGGGGCTGTGATATCATAACCCAGTGCTGGAACCCCTTTCTCAGCCAAGACACCTCACATTAGGCTGTTGCAAGGCAACCCTCTCAAAGTCCTGGGCTCAAATTCCAGGAAGGACATTGCAGGAAGGACATAAAATAGGAAGTCTTGGAGACAATCAAATTTTCAAGTGGCATTTTTTAACATAAATTCTCTCACCCAAATAAATCAAACGTGAAACAATGTGAAGGTATTAAAAGAGTGACTAAATTAATACTGGAAGAAAAAATCAATGAACCACTAAACAGATGTGGGCAAAATCAGTCTGTTTTCCAGTTACCTCTGCTGTTGTTTTCAGTTCCTCTCGAGATGAATGTATCAGCATCTGCTGTTCAAAAATGTAACTGTTCTCATGATGACATGCTGCGTTACTGGCAAGAGTTTAGAGAGCTCAGTTCTATGAGTTTATTGTTTATCCGTGTTTAACAAAGCATTAGGAAAGGGAGAAAGTGGGGGACAGCCCTGGTAAAGCAGCCATCCTCACAGCCTGAAGGGAAATATCTGCCAGTGAACACAAACATTAAATCAGGGCCTTGGAAGACTCTCAGGGGACTTCTTTATATAACTTTAAAAAATGTGAATCTCAAACTTCAGAAGTGAAACTAATTTCAAGCTCTATAAAAGCATTTTTAGAGCAAACCACGAATGAGAAATATCCTGAGCTAGAACGAAGTGCTTGAACGGAAGAGGCCCCTGCTGTTGAGCAGAGCCTCTCCAACCTGTCATACCAGGACACCAGCACCAGACAAGTCCTCTCCTGCACTCATATTTAGCCAAATAGGCTTTGCAAACAGCAAAGACACCCTCTACCAGACTGCCAGGAAGCACGCCAGGTGATATTGTCACCTTTTACCTTCTGGCCCCTGGTTTTGTTCAAGACAGTACAGAGGGAAACACTAGCTTGAGAATCCATCCTACCACAAGTATGAAAAGCAGTCTTTGAATTTCCAGTGTTTCTGCCAGCTGGCAATAAAGAGAATTCAAGATGCAAAATGTATTATGGAAATCAGATAAAGTTAAAAGGAAAAAAAAAAAAGGTTTTTTTTCCTTCAAAAAGAAGAAGATAAAATTATTGGTTTTCAAGTGAAACATTTTATACTGCCAGTACTGGGAGAAAGTAATTTTTTTTTTACTTTAGACACTTTTTGAAATAGTAGGGAGCTTGTAAGCCCTATATATTTTTAAGATAAAAGATCTGGAAAGAAAACCTGACCAATTGCAAACATATGAAGGAGGACAGTTGAAAGTATTTGCCAAAATAAAATTCAAGGAAATGTCTTAAAAACCCATATGTTTTTGAAAATAGCTTTCACATGACCAAAATATTCACACCATGAGCACATTTAATGTTGTATCTTCTTTGCCTTTTTCTTTAAGTTCTTCATCAATTTTGCTGCTGCACAAAGCACTCGGTCCCACTTAGAGTACTGTGTGCAGTGTTGAGTTCCACAGTATAAGCAGGTTATAAAGATATTGGAACATGTCCCAGGGCGGGCAAGAAAGATGTTTAGACAAGTAGAGGGTTTCACTTTGAACCAGAGATTATCTCAGTTGGTAAGAGCATGGCGCTAATAACACCAGGATTGTGGGTTTGATCCCCGTAGAAGCCATTCGCTTATGAGCTGGACTCAATGATCCTTGTGGGTCCCTTCCAGCTCAGAATATTCTGTGATTCTGTGCTTCAGATTACAGAAAAGAGAGACTGATGGATGACCTCAATGCTGTCTAAAACTTCCTCATGATGGGGAGCAGATCTCTTTTCTCTGGTGTCTAGTAGTAAGACATGAGGAAATGGCTTAAAGCTAAATTGGGGGGAATTCAGGTTGGATATTAGGAAAAAGGTCTTTACTGAGAGTATTGTCAAGCACTGGATCATGCTCCCCATGAAACTGGTCATGGCCTCAAGCCTACCACTTTTCAAGAAACATTTGAGAAATTCTCTTAGACATAAGGTTTAACTTGTAGGTTGCCCTGCATGGAATTAGGAGGTGGATTCTGTGATCCTTGTGGATCCCTTTCAGTTCAGGATACCCTTCAAGTTCTTAATCAATTTTTCTTTGATTGTAAAAAGCTAGCTGACATATTTTCTCTTCAGTAGCTGTGTGAAAATCAAGTGCAGTCATACCCTTTACTCACACTTCCTTAGATGATATGTCATCCAAAACTGTAAAGAACTGTATGTTATGAATTTTACTGATATTTAAATCCTCAAATCAACTGCCATTTATCAAAACTTAATCAAAACATCGATGGAAGTTTATTTTCAATAAAATCTTGCACTACAAAAAAATGTCACAACAACCCTAAGATCCAAATGCTGTCTTTCTCAGTAATTTCAAAGTTTATTTCTTCCATCTCACAAGTGACTGAGATCTAAACAAATTCTGTGTGAACTGTGGGTAATATGTTCAGGTCTGAGCATGCAGTACTTAAGAAAGTGAATGATTAAGCAGAGCAAATTTTTTTTTTCCACTTGGGAGAAAAATAAAAGCTTCCTCTTGTCTGTTAGCAGGTAGGATATGTAATACTTTGAATTACTAATCCTTGTTAATTGACTGTTGTAAGAAGTCAGGACTTCTCATTTTTATCCCAAAGACTGAAAAGTTTTCTATGTTACATGTTACTCTGCACAGCTTTTCAGAAACAGACTGCAGTAATTGGAAAGAAAGAAACAAAGAAAACAGAATTAATTGCTTGAATAGGTTGCAAAAATAATACAAATCTATTTCCTCAGGCTTAGATTCTTAGCAATGTACAGTTTTCTTGTTTCCAAACTAGCACTTCATTCAAATAGTATTACACCCCTTGGAGCCTCTGATTCACTGTGGCACCCTTCACCTTGGCCAGAACACCGAGTGGTCAGTGAATCAGATGTCATGCCTGGGGGGAGTGTCCACAGTAGCGAAACCATATAACAGAGGTGCACAGAGCCTCCACTTGGTCTGGTCTTCTGTCTGGGAACCTGCATGCATGTGACCTCTTAGCAGTAACTATTTCTCTCCTCTCTTTCTTTCTTTACTCCTTTCTTCTTCTCTCTTTTCTTCCTTTATTCTTTTCTTCCTCTTATGGATAACTTAAAACTGATTGAGTGGTATTTCACTTACGTTTTGGGTTGGAGTTTGCTGGATGCAAAGGTTCCATACTCCACAATGATGCCTACTGGCTTGTAAAACCCTTGGTGGATATAGAGGCAGAGCTCAGGGTGCTGTCTGGAGGGAAGTAGGGAAGTCCTTATATTCCTAGTAGCCTGTTATTTAGTGTAATACTTCTGTGGAATCTCTTCCTTTGGTTGTATGTTACTCCTGTGACCCTTTTGCCAGAACACCTATTTTCTCACTAAATTAAAAGAAATCTCTTGGGAAAACGTATGTAGCTTTTTCTCTGTATGCAAGTTCAAGGTATTAAAAAACTAAGACTCTGCAAAATTTCGTGTGGGAACAACTGGGAGTCTAAATAAAAGTAAAACTCCCAGTAAAGCTTGAGGCTTTGGGACTGAGGTGTTACAGCCTAACACACATTTTCCTTTTGGAAACTCTTGTGTGATTTTAAAAATTTTATTTTTTTAATTCTACTATCAGAAAGTTACATATTATTTACAGGATTTGCTGAAAAAAAAAAGGAAAAAACTTATGGGAAGAATTACTTTCCATGAGAATGAAGACAATCGGGTCCAAGAGTCATCAGCTCTTGTTCCTATCTTCAATTTTTATCTTGAAAATAGACTAAAATTATGAATTCACCTTTCCCCTCCAAACAGGAACTGAGGGTCACCGAACTAAATTATCATTTCCAGGTGGAAAGTTTAAAATTACACTGTGAAGTGGTCAAAGGACTGAAGTGGCAGTCCAGAAAGCTGATTCTATATCTACTCATGATGCTAAAATGATCAAGTAGTTTTAGTGCTTTATCTTCATTCTCATGCTTGTTATTGTCAACCAAACCTTAGTTTGTACATTCATCTCAGGGTCATAATGAAGATAAATCTTATTTTCCCTTAGTGTAAAACTTTACATGATGAGTAAGATTGAGAATATTCATACTTATTAACTACAGTGAATTTTAGATTTTTCATACTCTTCTGAAAGAGTGACTTTTAAAAATATGGTTTCCTAAACTGTTAAAACAGTGATTAAATGTATTTAAATCCAGGTAATATATTTTCTATAAAACACAGGGACAGTAAAACACTTTTTATAGGACATTAGAGACTAATATTTCTAGGGAGATCTCTGGCCTTCTGACCAACTTTCAGTGTTTGATTTTGGACAATTAAATAAGCCTTATTGTAATTTCATTTACATCACTGTAAAGTAATACCTACTTTATAGTTATTTATATATAATGAATATTTTAAGGATATTTAGATGGGCCAAATACACACAAGGGAGTGGTAACGCATGGCATCTGATGTCTTGATAGCTCAACATTCTGTGTTTGTTTCTCATCCACAACCAGCAAGAAAGAGTTACATTTACTGATGTGCTATAGTACGCAGCAACATGCTTCAGTCTCAAAGCATCTATTGTTAAAGCTATTGACAAGACTCTATTTAGTAGTGTCTCTGTTGCAAGCTAGAAGATCATTTTCTGTAGAAACTGGTGCTTTTTGAATGGGGAAAAGAAATTGAGCCTGGGAGCAATTTCAACAATCATGTCTGACCTTACAAGGGAGTTGAAAGACTCTTTGCAACCTTTCAGTTTGCACAGGCTTAGTCTAGTCTTAGAGAGGGAGGGATCTACTTAAAATATATACTCACACATTGAAGCATTCTGTGTGTATTTCACACATTTTTTTACAAAAAGCAAAGAAAGTGCAAACTATGCTGTTTCACCATCCATTTCTTCTCATTAGTCTTGTTTACTACTTGTCCTTCAGGATGAACTGTCTTTGCTAAAAAACTGTCCGGATAAAAGGTTTTTTCAAATATAAATTCTGGAATTGAACTCAGTTAATATAGTTATTCATACAATTTTCTCTAAAACCTTTCTAATCCAGCAGTATATAGCTCATTTGCCTCATATCCAGAGTTCTAAATTACCTTAAGAAATTTATTGCTGAAAATGGCAGTAACTGTTAATATAAAAGCAATTTAATTTCTTCTTAATTAGAAGGGTCTGTTTCTTCCTTGAATACACAGCAAACTCTACCAACTGTGAATATCTCACTTACCTACCTAAAAACTAAATTTGCCATACGTGACAGCCAAATTCTTCCTGCTTATCTGTGGGACTTGCATCTTAGCCTATAACATGCTTATTTTCTCCCACTGACAAGTTGTTGGCTCACTGGGCAGAATGAGAATCGAATGTGGAGATCATGCATCAATCACCCACCATCACATTCCCCAGCCCGAATGCCAGTGATTAGACAAACTTGGGTTGACAGGCATCCTGTCTGGACAAACAGCTTGTCAGTCTTTTAATAGGATTCAGCTGCTCTCTCGCTATAAGCTTTACAACCTGAATCACTTCAAATATTCCCCAGTGGAGATGAGTGAAATCGAATGAACAGGAAAGGAGTTGGGGTTCATTTTGTCAATTTTAGAGTAAATTAAAACTTTCAAAACTTTACTTTTAGCAATTATTTTGCTGTAAAAAAAAGAGACAAAAATTCCAATTTTAATACTAGCCTTAACCTACAGCTGTTGTGGTAATTTCTTCTTTTAGCTTTAAAAAATGTGGTTCAGGAGATGTCCCTGATGCTGAAGCAATGCTCCTGATTTAGGGGACAAGCAACTTTCAGAAGCATGATTGCACGTACATGAGGAAACTAAGACAACTTTTTCTGTAGATATCAATGCCCAAGATAATCATCACAGTTACATTAGAGAGATGAATTTAGTTCAAGGTATTATTTTAGACCAAGGATATTTACTCATTTGAAAAGTACACATAAGAGTAAAAGCGAAATACAGTGCACTACTGTCATGTTTTCTTATTAAATAATTGCGAACAAGAGCTTGTAGTTTGCACAGGGACACACTTTCATAGAATCATAGAATCATAGAATCATAGAATCATAGAATCAGATAGGTTGGAAGGGACTTCCGAGATCATCAAGTCCAACCCTTGATCCGCTACTGCCGTGGTTGCTAGACCATGGCGCTAAGTGCCACATCCATCATCATCATGGTTGGGCTTCACGAACGAAGATTTGGGAAGGGCTCTACCCATGTTTGTTACAAACATGCTGGTGACTAAAAAGGCCAATATGAGATAGGTACAACCAGTTGCAAAAGGCACAGCAGAAAGACTCCTTAGGTGGTATATTCTGCAGGGCACAAATCTTTCTGCGTTGTCTTTTCTCCTCAAGAGTGATCCTGCGTGCTTTCTCAAAGGAAGCAGCTGCGTTAAAGATAGCGTGTCTCCAGGCCTCTCGATTGGAGGCCAGAGTAGACCAGTTATGTTGATCAATATGGCCAAGGCTGAGATGTTGTTTCAGGGAGTCCTTGTATCTTTTCTTCGGGGCTCCTCTCTTGCAGCAGCCAGTGGCAAGTTCACCATAAAGCAAGATCTTAGGGAGGCGGTGGTCCTTCATCCTTGAGACGTGCCCTGCCCAATGCAGCTGTGTTCTCAGTAACATGACCTCAATACTCGTGACTGCTGCTTGCTCTAGAACAGATGTATTGGTCACATAATCTGACCAGTGGATGTTTAGGATTGTACGGAGGCAGTGCTGATGGAAGCGTTCTAGGAGTTGCAGGTGGTGGCGGTAGATGACCCATGATTCAGATCCCTATAAGAGAGTAGACAGCACTATGGCTCTGTAAACACTGATCTTTATACTTTTCTTCAAGTGTTTATTTCGCCAAACTCTTTTATGAAGCTTTCCAAAAGCACTATATGCCTTTGCTAATCTGTTGTCTGTCTCTCCGTCAATCTTACCAGCGACAGAGAATCCACCACTTCCCTGGGCAACCCATTCCAATGCCTCATTACCCCCTCTGTAAAGAATTTCTTCCTAATATCTAACCTAAACCTCCCCTGGCACAGCTTAAGACCATGCCCTCTTGTCTTACTGATAGTTGTCTAGGAGAAGAGATCAACCCCCACCTGGCTACAACCTCCATTCAGGGAGTTGTAGAGAGTGATGAGGTCTCCCCTGAACCTCCTCTTCTCCAGTCTAAACAACCCCAGCTCCCTCAGCCTCTCCTCATAAGACTTGTGCTCCAGTCCCTTCACCAGTCTTGTTGCTCTTCTCTGGACCTGCTCCAGCACCTTCACTTCTTGAACTGAAGGGTCCAGAGCTGGACACAGTGCTCGAGGTGTGGCCTCATCAGCGCTAAGTACAGGGGAAGAATCACTTCCCTGGACTTGTTGGCCACACTGTTCCTGATCCAGGTCAGGATACCATTGACCTTCTTGGCCACCTGGGCACACTGCTGGCTCATGTTCAGCTTCCTGTCAATCCAAACTCCCAGGTCCTTTTCTGCCTGGTTGCTCTCCAGCCACTCTGCCCTCAGCCTGTAGCGCTGCATGGGGTTGTTGTGACCAAAGTGGACCACTCAGCACTTGGCCTTGTCAAACCTCATTCTGCTGGAATCAGCCCAACTCTCCAGCCTGTCAGGTCCTCTGCAGAGCCCACCTGCCTTCCAGCTGATCGACACTCCCCCCCAACTTAATGTCATCTGCAAACTTGCTGATGGTGGACTCAATCTCCTCATCTAAATCATTGATAAAGATATTAAACAGAACTGGGCCCAACACTGATCCCTGGGGGACACCACTAGTGATTGGCTGCCAACTGGATGCAGCCCTGTTCACCACCACTCTCTGGGCCTGGCCATCCAGCCAGTTCCTAACCCAGCACAGAGTGCCCCTGTCCAAGCCATGGGCTGCCAGCTTTTTCAGGAGAATGTTGTGGGAGAAGGTGTCAAAGGCTTTGCTGAAGTCCAGGTAGACCCCATCCACAGCCTTCCCCTCATCCACCAGGTGGTTCACCTGTTCATAAAAGGAGATCAGGTTGATCAGACAGGACCTGCCTTTCCTAAACCCATGCTGGCTGGGTCTGATCCCTTGTCCATCCTGTAGGTGTTGTGTGATTGCACTCAGGATGATCTGCTCCATAACCTTGCCAGGCACTGAGGTCAGGCTGACGGGCCTGTAGTTTCCCGGGTCCTCCTTCCAATCATCTGGGACCTCCCCAGTGAGCCAGGACTGTTGGTAGATGATGGAGACAGGCTTGGTGAGCTCTTTTACCAGCTCCCTCATCGCCCTTGGGTGGATCCCATCTGGTCCCATAGACTTGTGGGGATCCAAGCGCCTCAGCAGGTCACTAACAGTTTTCTTCTGGATTACAGAGGGGACTATTCAGATTCTTATCTCTTATCTCTTTCTACAAGCTCAGCTGTCTTCAGGACAACCTGTCTTACTGTTGAAAACTGAGGTAAAGAAGATGTTAAATACCTCAGCCTTTTCCTCATCTTTGATAACTATATTCCTACCCATGTCCAACATGGAGGTTTTCCTTGTCCCTCCTTTTGCTATTGATGTATCCATAGAAGGACTTTTTGCTATCCTTCACGGAAGTGGTAAGATTCAGTTCAAGTTATACCTTCATCTCTCTAATTTTCTTTCTACATGACCTAACTATATTCCTAAACTCTTCCTGAGTAGCCAGCCCTTTTTTCCATAATTGGTAGGCTCTCTTCTTTACCCTAATTTCCTTCAAAATCTTCCTGTTTAGTCAGACCGGTCGTCTTCCCCACTGGCTCGCCTTTCGGCACACTGGGACAGCCTGCTCCTGTGCTTTCAAGACTTCCTTCTTGAAGCACGTCCATCCCTCCTGGACCCCTTTGTTTTCAAGGGTTGTTTCCCAGGATACACTCTGAATTAGTCTTCTGAATAGGCTGAAATCTGCCCTCCGGAAGTCCAGTGTAGAGGTTTTATTGATGGCCCTCCTTGCATCCCTGTATTGAAAACTCTATTATTTCATGGTCATTGTGTCCCAGACAGCTACCAATCACCACATCTCCCACAGTCCCTCTCTGTTTGTGAACAGAAGGTCTAAGTGGGACTCCATCCCTGGTAGGCTCATTTATCAGTTGGAGCAGGAAATTATCCTCTATACACTCTAGGAATCTCCCAAACTGCTTCTTCTCCGCTGTGTGGAGTTCCCAGCAAACATCTGGCAGGTTAAAGTCACCCACAAGAACAAGGGTTGGTGATTTTTGAGACATCTGACAGCTGCTTGTAGAATAATTCATCACCTTCATCATCCTGGTCGGGTGGTCTGTAACAGACTCCCACCAGGATGTCAGCCTTGTTGGCCTTCCCTTGATTCTGATCCACAGACACTCAACCTTATCGTTACTGACTTCGAGTTCTACAGAGTCAAGAGACTCTCTAACATACAGAGCCACCCCTCCACCTCTCCTATCTCGCCTGTCCCTTCTGAAGAGCCTGTAGCCACCCATGGTAGCACTACAGTCATGTGAGTCATCCCACTACGTTTCTGTGATAAGCAACTACATCATAGCTTTCCTGCTGCACGATGGCATCCAGCTCCTCTTGTTTGTTACCCATGCTGCGTGCACTGGTGTACATGCACTTCAGCTGGACTGCTGATTTGACTCTTAACTCGGGCTTTCCGCTCTTAGGCTCCTTTCTGGAGAGCCTGGTTTCAATCCCTTCCCCCTTCAAAGCTAGTTTAAAGCCCTCCTGATCAGCCCCACCAACTTATAGGCTAGAGTCCTTTTACCCTTCCTAGATAGATGAAGCCCATCTGGTTTGAAGAGACTAGATATGATGGAATTTGCCCCATGGTCAAAAAAACCAAAATTCCCCTGGTGGCACCAATCCCTTAGCCACCTATTGATAAGATGGGTTTTTCTACTCCTCATTCATCCCTGCTGCTGCAGGAACTGAGGCTAACACCACCTGTGCTCCTGTCCCATCAACTAATCGACCTAGCCCCTTGAAGTCCTTTTTAATCGCCCTAGTACTTCTTCCATTAATGTCATCACTGCCAGCCTGGACTACCAACAGTGGATCTGAGGGCCAAATTAGCTGAGGGAGTCTCCTACTAATATCCCTCACCCGGGCCCCGGGAAGGCAGCAGACCTCCGTGTGGGATGGGTCTGGTCAACATATAGGGCCCTCAGTTCCCCTCAGAAGGGAGTCACCAACTACAACTACCCTTCTTTTTTTCTTTGTAGTTGTAGTTTGTAACCCGTTTGGTAGACAGGGTGCAATCAGGAGACCCTCCAAACAGATCTTCCTCTTGACTTTCCTCTGCCTGATTCTCTGAGTCCAGGGCCTCATATCTGTTCTTTAAGGGCACCCAAGGGGATGGCGGGGTTTGGGAGGGGATTCTTTTACCTCTCTGGTCAGGGACCTGTTTCCACTCCCCCCCATCTACCTGGTTTGCTCCAACTGCCTGATGGCAAGAGGGGCAGGGCTTCACCGTCTCCTGCTGGACTTCTTTTGGGGGCAAAAGGTGCGACTCCACCAGTCAATTTCCCTTTCACTTTCCCTAATACTTCTTAGCCTCTCTACCTCTTCCTTGAGCTCTGCCACCAGGCACAGCAAATCATTCACCTGCTCACATTGTACACAGACACCGCTCACACTGTCCTCTGGTACTAAAACCAAGCATAAACTATATGTGTTTGGTTTTTTCCTAATAAAGGAAAAAACAAACACATCATACTCCATTGCAGCTAAAAACTATAATTATATAGTTGAAAAGACATGGATAAGAAATACCTTGCAAAAATGTGCAATTTTTTTTTTTATTAAACCTAAAAATGGTCTCCTTATACTCAGTTTTGTATTTATCTTCTCCTGATTATAAACAATGAACTTTTAGAAAAATCTTATTATAATGTGAAACATTTCAAGTAAGCATAAATCAAAAATACTAAGAATTAATTTAATCCTAGGAAATTTTATAGATTCTGCATCATACAGAAATAGACAGTTACATCCCCAGTTTGAATGTCTAGAAATTTGGATTAATTTACTGAAAGGGTTGTAAGTGAATGGCTCAAGTGGTTGTTAATAGAACACAAAGTCCTGTCAATAACAAGTCAATAATAATACATGCACAACTACACAGGAGCAATACATTGCCTAAAATATTACATAAATAATTTTGTTGAAATGAACTCAACACTAATTATCATTACTTAATCCTGTACAGGTTCCTGGATGCTGAAACAAAACTCTGTGTGCAATTCATAGAAGCAGAAGCAGAGTCCAAATATAATGTTAAAATCACCTCAAAAACCTGATGCTATACATTGTTTCTACTCTACTGCCATTTGAACATTTTGGTTCAATTCCTTCCACTATATGAGGTAAGTTTGCTGCTCTTTTGCCAGTCTGTGACTTAGACCTGTCGTGGGTAAGTATTTTGCGGTGACACCAACTCCTCCATTTCCAAAGACTAATTCAAATAATTGAAAAGCTTCATTTATTAACTCCAAATTCTGTCAGCTTTTTCCCCCCACTGCTATTGTACTGTTTTTCTTTTAAAGGAAAAAAAAATTTAGTATGAAATAAAATTCTATAAAATATTTTCTTTTCTATAAAAAGAAGTAAAAATGTCTAACGTGATGGAAAATATATACTGATCTTTTTCAAATTACTTTAGTAAATGACAGGGGTTGCTTTAATCTCCAGCATCTTACTATAAAGAACAATACAAATCAAAGGGGAAAAAAACACAACCTAACACATCAGAGAGAAAAATACACATAGATAATGGAATGACTTAAGAACATGCATGTAACCCAGAACATACTTGAAACTTCTATGATTCATTGATACAAACACTTACTTTTCAGGAAATAGTCTTTATATTTTAATCATTGATTTGTCCCAAGAAAAATGTTCTGAAAATAAAAGACACATTATGAAACATCTCTATAAAAGAGATGCATTCAAATTGTTCAAGTACAAACTTAGCATCCAAGAAGTACAACAAAAAAAATTACATGCATATATCGTCAAGCGATCCAGAAACCCCTGACATATCACCGCTAACTGAACACCACTAGTAGCAGCTACAAAAATACCTATTTTTATAAGAACTCAGGTGTATATGGGAAGACAAGAGAATGTTAATGTGAGGACCTGACCATGTGAGGACATGATATTTTACTGGAAGCTGTTAACATGATGAACTCCTAAAATCCCACAGCATCATGTTGTAAAATTCAATTTTTCAAGGAAATCTTCCTGGTTTCCTACCAGCAAATCTTAGTACACAAAGTTCACTTGGTAGTCTGGCAACAAAATGAAAGTCACTGAGGACTGAATGAGTGACTCATGGTCTATTCAAAATATTTTGAGTCTAAATTGTGATTATTGCATCACAGGCTGCTTATGAAGATTTTGATTTCATCTGTAGAGGGTGTAGGTGACTAAAAGTCTAGATAACTAGAAATTCTTCTTAACTGAAAGCTATGGTAGTTGCTAAAGTTTGTGTAACAGTAAGCTACACTAACTGCTAGAAACTGTGGAGAAAAAAAATAAGCTATGGTGATTTTTAAAATATTTATTTAATAATAAAGCTCTAACTATGACTACACCCCTGTGGTCAGTCCTCGTTCTGCTGAGGATCCCCAGCAGATATATAAAACATATATATATGTTTTATATAAAGCATATATATGTATATATAATACGTAAAAGTATATTTTATAAACATGTACACACACACATATATATATAAAAATAGATATGTAAAGCATATATATACATATGTTTTATATACACATGTATATACATATATTACATTTTTCCCTATCTGCTCTGTCACCCCTAGATATGAGGTTCAGCTACTTTCTGGGGCAATGGATGAGAATATGGAGCTCAGAGAGAAGAGTAATTTAAAATTCTTATTTTTCCTCTAGTTGTGTAAGCCAAGTCCGTGACAAGCATTCAGTCCAAGCCCTTACTGTACACATCAATGAGAATTTCTCAGTATCAGCAAATATTGTTCTAGTGTCTAGCAAATGGCCAGCATATTTAATTTTTAATTGGGATAAATGTTATGTGTGTACCAAGAACAGACCTAAGTTGCAGGCACTTAAGAAAGATAGATGGAAAAATGGAGTAAAACAGAGGGAGGGAGAGGAGAGAGAAGACAGACATGCTGGCAGAGAAGGTTGTGGTTATACACTGATAGTAGGGTTGTCTGAGAAGCATTGAGATAGGTGGAGCTTTCTAACACCACTGCCTCCTTAGGGAATGCAAGAGGCCTTTCATTTAAAGAAAAACAAATACAGTAACATGGCACTGCTGCTAGCACTCCCTATTAACAGCAGAGAGACCAGTTTCACAGAACCGATTTTCAGAGCATCTTCATTTTGATGAGATCTTTTTCATTCCTTCCCTGTAGGACAGAATTATAAGATGTGAAATCCTGCATCTCAGCAGGATTTCTCTGTCTCTAATGAGATAGAAAGGAAAACCCCGTCAAGACTAATACCTTAAAATGAGAATTATACATTACTCTGCATGACAGCTTGCCCTTAAGATGTAAGGCATGTTGTACTTCCATTTTCTCTTCCCTCCATCAAATTAATTGTCTACCTTACTTACTAGCATAGTAACAAAAGAAAACAAAAAAAAAAACCAAACCAAAAAAAGTTTAGGATTAAGGACCCTTGAAACTTCCAGACAGTTTTAGATGTGAATTGGTAACCATCATTTTTCTTTTACTGTCCTACACATCAGCTGACCACACAATCCCAGTAGCATTTTGAGTTAAACACAGAAATCTCTGCTGGAAGTCATGCAGAAAAGTTTCTTTACATAATATATGCAAATATTTGCAAATCTGTGCAGTCCACATATTTTTTCCTTATCTTGGATAATCAAATTATGAATATAGTGGTTTCATGCAGCAGAAATACAAACACACTGTATTGTAAACTGTTAACAGTATTAATTCTAGTGTACAAAATATATGGTAGGATTTATATGGTGTATATACATATACACATGTACCAAATATATATGTGTATATATATATACGTATATATATATATACACTATGTATACAGCTTCTTCACCATTCCTAGAAATTATTATTTAGAGCAGAGGATCATCTAAGCAGTTAACATTAACATTTTTCTAGTTCAAATATTTTAACTGCTAAAAGCTAAGAAGAATAGACCTCCTCTAGAGAAAAAGATAGGATGTTTTGGGTTTTTTTTAATTGTGTGTCATATCTGTAAGAAGTATAGATTTGAAATGCTGTGCAGAACTGGAATGAAGTGCTTTCAATACCACCTTCAATCAAATACATTTACTCTATTGATTTTATGTTAACTGTTGTGATACTCAGAGTTTGTCTGCAATTAAAGAAGAAAAATCAAAACAAAGCCTCAAGTAAAGGGTGCAGTTCACAACAGCTCCAATCAGAAACATTGCAAATCCATATCTAAACAATGATAAAAAACTATTTTATTTTAGTGGTATTTTATTTTATTAAGCACTAGAATATGCAACTGAAGGTATATTAGAGTTTATAAACTTCCTTAGTAAGCAACAAAAGCCAGGTGAAAGGCATGTATGTGTCCCAGCCAGAACTCATGTGAGTGGCTAAAAAAGAATCTGGAATCAGGTAGGACTCACAGATGGTTTAGGTATGTGTTTGTATAGACAGACAGAAAGAAAGACATGTTTAACATATGATAACCAGAATATTCTACAATACTTATGTCTATAAAATGATTTGTGTAAAGCTTTTGCCTATATCTGTTGATATATTGTCCTGTCCAGAGGGAAAAAATACCACAAAACAAAACACAAAAACTTTGGATTTTATGTGTTGTTGAGTAATAAGAATACATGAAAGATGAAGAAAATAGAGTTTTATGAAACAATACTTATCTATGCTACCATTTGATTTTCCAAGGCTTGAGAGATGTCACAGGAAAAATGGCACTTTCTGTTTACTACTTAGCAGCTTTTCCTGGCTTCAAAAATGCAGCTTAATGAAGGTCTAACATTTATAGGCCCTAAGATCCTTATCTGTGTGAATTTATGGCGTTTATAAATTATATGGAGAGGAAAGGAAGTCTCCTGAAACTGAATTGCTCCAACAGCATAAGTGGTTATATTTGAACAGAGGCACAGTAAAAGGCTTTAAAAGATAAAAAGAGCTGAGTCTGTCAAAAATATTGTGGAGAGAGAAAGAGAAAAACCCTGTAAATCTACGTCAAAAGGAAAACCACTCAGAGGACTGTTAAGTATTGCTGTTGTTTGGGGAAGTTGCTTCTCATGGCAGCCACACAATGTGCTACTGGTTTGCAAACACTTATTCTGGCTGGGATTTTTCTTCTCTGCAGGAAGGGAATAGACATGAGGGCTAAATGAATATCTCAGTTTTGCTATTTATAATTGCTTTGGCACCATCTTATGATACCTGTAACACTGGAATATAATGACTTGTATTGATTCAGATAACATAATGGGGGATAGAAATCTTTTACTACTTCTAGGTAGTGGAAGTAAATTAAGTAAGCATACATAAATAATTTCAAGTGAAAGCCTCTAGCATTTTGGTGCAATTCCAAATTCCTCGATATAGTGGGTTTCGTGGATTTCATATACGAGTCAAAAACTTCATACAGTTCTCTTGCGTATATTGGAAAAATTTAGGAATCTTGAGTGTAACAGGTCTGCCTGTAATTCAGTATGTGTAATTCATACTTTAATTACTGTAAAACAGGAAATCTATACTTGCCATTCCACAGTAAAATATAAGCAAATTAGCTGGAATTTCATGTAAAGGAAGGAATGCAGCTGGGTCATCTCCTATGTCATCTCTATTTTTTTCATTCCAGTTGATATCATGATAGGTTGTGATGTTGCTTCAAGCAAGTACAGTCTTTATTAAAGTGACCTCCATGACTTTTGTTAATCCAAAGGGAGTTTCAGGTAGTGACTAAAAATTCCTCTTAGAAAGCATCTGCCAGGAAAAAGTAGCTGTGGTAAGAAATAGTTACTGACACAATAACATTTTCAGCTTTTCCATTTATATATTTATTTGTGAGGACAAGGAAAATGGTAAGCAGGAAGAAAAGCTATCTGTTGGAGAGAAGGACTGTTAACTCTAATGGATAGCAAATCTGCCCCTTTTAAGTTAATTTACAGCAGAAAGCTGTGCAATATTTTTAATTATTTTTTCCCCTGGTTCTTCCTAAATGTATACCTGAAACCTGAGAGTATGGGTAACCTAGGACTGAATAGCTGATCTTTTACCCTCACCATCAAATTGAAACAAAACAAGACATCAGTTGGCATTCTTTTATGTGGAAGCAAAGTCTAGATAGCTGTATAAAAAAACAAAATGTCTGAGAGTCTAAAAGGTATTAAACATTCGTTTTCAGTCCTCACCCCTCTAAAAGATGTGCACAAGTTGTCAGTCAGAATTTTGATTATTATTTTGCAATGCTGCAGTGGCACATGTATAGTGACAAAATTTAGTTACACTACTTTAAAAACACACATGTTTATTTTTTTGTTTGTTTTAAGAATAACCACACTTCATTTACTCTTAAATTACTCTTACATTATGCATGTAAAGTACAGGAAATTCTGGAAACAGACAATGATCAATCCACTGGCCTAGTATATCAAAGCCAGTGAGCCTTTAGCAGTAAATGGTTCAAACCAAAAATGTGTGCAAATTCAAGCCCAGTGTAATTTTATCTAAAACACAGCAGAGTCTTTCCACCTGAGGCCATGAATCACTCCAAAGGGGCAGACACTAATACACAATTCTAAATGTCCAGTTTGTTTTATGAGAAGACCTAACACAAGACCGGTTTAAGTTCAGTAGCCAGTTAATTTAATAGTTTATAACTATGATAATATTTTTAAAAATTACAGCTTTAAAGTCCAGACGCATAAGAAAGCCATTAACCTGAAACTTACTTTAAACTCCTATAATGGAAAAATATCAAACAAAGAAAACATGTCACTAAAAGAGAAAATAATTAAAAAAAAATAAAAAATATAACCACGTAATCTTGCTACTATTGCAAAAAAATAATTATGGGGTTTATTTTATTTTACAGTTAAACAAGTGTTCCATATTGATTTTTGTACTTTTCTTTTTACCCAAATCATTTCTCTCCTAGAGAATTTTTAATTCTCATACTATAACTCTTTTTGCTCTACTAAGAATCCATACTAAGAGTTATACTTTGTTTAACATTGACCCAAAAATAGTGCAGTAATTTGAACTCCAGGTAAATAGAATGGGCAACTTAAATATTTTTACTTGATGTTACATGCTGCAGTTCACTTTTAAAAACTCATCAATCAATCTAGCCCAAAACTGGTTTAAGCAGTTGGGCATCAGAATAGAGTTAAGGTCCATTTAATACTTATTACTTTAGCTATGTTCGACTGAACAGTCACATTAGAATTACTGTGAGAATTGGTCTATTGGTCTAGAATTACTGTGAAATATGGTCTCATCCTTTCCCTTGCACTGGTGCACATCTGATTGCTGTTAAAAAACAGGCACAGCAGAAAATTATTCACTTTTTCATTTTTGCTTTCTTTTGCTATTTAGCCTCTTGAGCTGGCTCACAGTAGAACTAAATAAGAGGCAGCTGAGTTGCTCGTAAAACACCACCATATTCATGGGAATATTGAACAGAAACCGAGGGGACAAAGAGTATTTTATATTGTAACAGAAATATTCCTGCAAAGCTAAAGCTTATTGTGATTTTTTCATGTCTCCTTCACTCAGAGTATTATCTTTGCAGAATATGATGACCAAACTCACATGAATAGCTATACATGTTGGGGAAGGTTTGGAAGTTCAGTTCTTCCACAGTACAACTGGAATAACTTTTTCTAGAACTTCTACGCTACAATTGCCACCACTTCGACACTATTGCACCATCAGAGCTACAGTAGAAGTGTCTTACCTAAATCAGAGCAGTATAAACTCAAAAACAACTGGTAAGATTCTGTCACATTATTAATACATCGTCATGAAATGTAAACGTCAGGCCAATTAACTAGTATATTTAAACACTTGTTAAGATACTGTTCAGTTAACAAAAACTAAAAAAGGAGGGTGTTGTGATCAAAGCACAGTGTACTAATATGTTTCTACCCAGCTATTGTCACAGCCTCTTTCCATTCACTTCACACAGCCACAGTTCCCAGAAATGTGAATCTGCTTAGTACTCATACTCTTCCCACTGTATATGCTAGCTACTAATTTTGAGACTAAGCATGAACAATTTTAATAAGCATATCCCCATTTTATAGCACTAAGTGTAGAGATCCCCAAAAAAAACCTTTTCAGGTTTCTCAAACCTTCAACCTGCTTTGAGAAAATATAGCTCCATCATCATCACTCTAAAAAAATTTGAAAGAAAAGTGAATCTGCACAAGTCTAAAAAAAAGATGAACATATAGGGAGCTTTTTTTTTTCTGATAAAATTAACCAAACTATTTCAAATTATGACAAAATCACGGCACCAAGCCTGACAGAATTCCAGAAGCATTTGGATGATACTCTCAGACGCATAATATGACTCTTGGAGATGGTCCTGTGCAGGGCTAAGGGTTGGACTTGATGATCCTTGTGGGTCCCTTCCAACTCAGCATATTCTGTGTGTCAAAAATTCATAAATATCTTGGTTTTCAAAAAAATGGTACATTTATCAATTTCAAGAATTTAATATTCAAACCACTATATATAAAATTATTTTTAAAGTAAACACTGCTGTAGGTTTTTTTTTGTATTGCTGTATTTTAAACACTATCTTATTGAAAAAAAAGGTTAATTATGCTAACCAAAAAGTCATAAAGTATTTACCCTATTTGTATGCATTTAATTTTTGCATTTACAATTTCTAATTGCTCTTAATGGTCCTTTCAATATAGGTTGGGCTTTTATTATTTCCTCTTTGGTACTACTCATTGTATCCAGATTTAGGAAGTTCTACTTGCCTAGTATTCTGGATACAAAGATTTACTGTACGTAGAAGCATTTTGACATGTACTGCACACTGCTCTGTGAGTTGTACATGTGTTGCTGCTTTACTGGACACTAAACACTGAGTGAGGTCACTTCCAATATCAATGAACAGAGTAATTTCATATGTGATAACCAATATATAAAATGGACTCTGAATTCTGCTAAAAAACACCCCCTCTGTTTTCCTTCACACTCCTGGAAAAACCCCAAGTTTTATGTGTCAGCTTTTGAGTATCCAAAGGGAAAAGATGTCACCCCTGACAAGTACCTCTTTTCTTACACCCTAGGAGGAGTTATAAACCAGTTGTTCCTCTGCTTACAGATCCTGCAAGGGGATACTTTCTAGTATCATGCGTACTGCGTCAGACTCCACACGCAATATTTGATTGTGATGTTTTGGCACTAAAGGGCTCAATAACCACTTCACCCCCTTGTGAAATACCTTCAGTGCTTTTTCTTTTTCAGCCTAACAGAAAGGTTGTGCCCTGTTCAGTTAAATATTTTTGTACAGGGAGGCAGACCCAAGAGTGGTTGAGGTGAAGGCACATCTCCCTTAGTATTGCAGTTAGCACTATGTTATAACACTGCAAATGCTCATTCCTTGCATTTAGAGGAGAGATCAAGGGGATCCCAACCTTATCCCATTGTGGCCTTCCAGCTCCATGGCCCAAGTGAAGAACCTCAATTTTATTTCTAGTTGCCCCCAGTCCAGATCATCTCCCCAGCTCTCACTGACTTTAGCAGAAACATTCTAGTTCTACCCCTCATGCCTTATACTTTCCCAGAAAGTACTGTTGTTGTCTTCGCCAGCTCTGTACAGATTGGATTCTGCTACAGAGAAGGGCAAAGGGAGGCATGGTATTCACTTGCCACTACGGAGCCAAGGTCATTACCATAGAATAAGTGGGAGAAAGATAGTAGCAACTGCTGCTCAAGAAGTCAATGATTTCCACAGTGTTCTTGCATAACAGTCATAGGAGAAAGTGTTTGGTCCAAGTTACTTTAAGGCAAAAATATATATATTGACATTCTTTAATGTTACACTTTACAATGTCAGCCAGTGGACTAGATGAACATTTTATTGAAGAAAATAAAATGTGAAGAAAATTAGCCATCATTCAAAGTGTTTCTACATGCACTATAAACCGCCAATATCCAGATAAATCAATTCTTTGTTTCAGTCCACAAGACCACTACTTTTGAGAGCAGAGCTATCCAGCTGCACACTGAGCAGGATAATAATCAAAGACACTGATGCACTTAATCCACTAATATTACAGAAGAGAGGGATAAAAACAAGAAATATCAGTGTTCCCCTCCCATGTGGAATATATGACTGAGACAAATGCTTAGCAGCCTTATTTATGTACCTTGTTTGCCATGCCAGGTCCCAAAAGACTAGAGAGAGGAGAGTTGCCTCTGTGTTCTGGCCAGCCCACTCTCCAGAGCAGTTCTATCAAAGCCTCTAGGTGACTTTTGTCAGAAGGCTTCGTGCAGAGGGGTTTTATAAGGTTTATTATAACCCAGAAGACCAATAAAACTTGCTGGAGTGACAGCAAGAATGATGGAAAGACCCCCACCCTGCGAGGACATGCTGTACAGGGAATAAATGTGGTTTAAAATCTTTTTATTTTTCTTTCATCTTTCCTAAAGGTCATTGTTCTCTGTTTCAAAAGTTCTCCCTCAAAAAGGTAGGCATATATCAAAATTCTGATTCACTTGTAGTACTGCAGCAACACCATAGGGCTTTTTAGAGCTTGTAATTTTGTTTTCATTGATGGCTATTTCAGATAAAAAGTGAACATATCTGAACTGTTTTCACATTTAACATTTATTTTTAGTTATTTGTTATGGATTATCTGGAAAAAATAATATAAATTACTGACTGTAGCATACTTGTAGTAGGCTTTTTTTGATATCTTCATTCCTTTTTAAGGCTTTAAATATGTTGTCATGTAAGTTGAGCTAAAGAAATTCACAACCTTTAGGAAATAAACGGGGTTTTTTTGCTAATTAAATATTTTATCCAATAAGACTGACTTATTGTTTGACTCTAATCAGATTGACTAAAACCACTGGAGTTGGGGTTAGGCAACAGTTGTTGTACCTGTAATCTGATGAATGGAACAACTTTGTCATAAGACAATATGAATTGGCTAGAAAAGATTTTAGGGTAATCAAAGCTGAGATCTGACACTGGCAGTGTCTGACTCTGGCTTCATCTTAAAAAAGATGAAGAGAAAGGGAAAGGGAAAAGGAGAGGAAAAGGGAAAGAAAGAGGAAGATGGAGAGGGAGGGGGAAAAGGGAAAAGAAAGACAAAGGCAAGGCAAAGGGAAGGGGAGGGAAGGTTTGGGAAGGGAAGGTTTGGCAAGGTTTGGGAAGGTTTGGAAAGCTTTGGGAAGGGAAGGTTTGGGAAGGGAAGGGAAAGTGAAAATATATCAAGGATTCCACTATGTCCTTAAACTATTGTTTCTTTTTTTTTTCCTCCATGATTAGATATATGCATTTATGTATTCCTGCATCTCACCAACCACTGTTCTTTGGCTACTCTTCAAGGCAAAGGTAAATATATTTGGCTGTTTAAATTTGTTCTTATCCTGAACTCAGAGAGTTAAATTTCAAGACATAAATGTGTTTTTAAGATTTAACTTTTCCTTCTTATAATTATACTTTCAGTATAATTCTTGATGTTTCTGAGATTCAAGGAAATGTTAAAGTTCCTTTTTTAATGTTAATCTAAATTTTTAGCCTCAATGAATCCGTTTGTCATTTTTCATACAGATAAATGACAATAAGTGAGTCTTGCAGCTTTGAAAATTCTTTTATTTTTTTTATGAGCACAGATTTTAAAGCCAGAAGGGGCCATTATAATCATCTAAACTTACTGTAGTTATAAAGCACATAGTGATTTTGCACAGATTCCTTTTTGAATAATAACATCTTTTAAATCAGTCTTAATTAAAAAAAATCTTCAGAGATAAAGAATCCACCATACTTTCTATTTCTTGAGTTATGCATTTCAGTCTAGTTTTTATTCCTCACTCAATATTTTAAATGCAGTAATTGTGCTCTACATTTATTTGTTTGCTTTGCATGGTACAAAGGATTGCTTCCTTCCTCTGCCTTTATTATAAGAAATCCGTCAGAAGATTTTGCTACCAAAAAAACCTCAAAACCTCAAGTTTCCTTTTTTTCCATTCCAAAGTTAGAGTTCCAGATTAATAAAATATTTACACATTTTTATTGAAACACAGCCTCTGTGTTTGCTTGAGTTTAACTTTGCGATTGATTCTACT
Source organism: Pipra filicauda (assembly GCF_003945595.2). Taxonomy (NCBI): domain Eukaryota; kingdom Metazoa; phylum Chordata; class Aves; order Passeriformes; family Pipridae; genus Pipra; species Pipra filicauda. The sequence continues at coordinate 2,653,277 of NW_024104776.1, read as the reverse complement.
AGAATTTATCTATGAGTCTGTCTCTGTTTACCTTTTGACTTTTCCAAGTTAAAGGGAACATGACTTAGAACCACTAATTTTAGTGTGTGAGAAATAAATTCAGAATTTTATAATAAAAGCAAAAAGAGTTTTTCTCAGGTATTAACTGGCAAGTGCATAATATTAATATCTCTAAATGCTGTGTATTTCCATCTTATCTGACTCTCTAGAATATATTAGAAGAAAAAACCCAGGCAAAAATATACCGATTTTAGTACACAAGCAAAGTTTTCAAGACCAGGAAATCAGTGAAAAATAATCTCAGGTTCAGCGACAGAAACTTAGCGTGTTTCCTTCTTTTTACAAACATTGCCTACCTTAGTTATCTTGGTTTAGCATTTTAATGTCTCATCTATAATGATGACACATTTCTTCCTTCTGTACCTCCTTTAATGACACAATTGACCTTCAAGCAGAAAAATAAAGCCCCCCGAAAAAAAACAAGCCCAAAAAACAAACAAACAAACAAAAATTTTAAAGAGTGTATAAGGATAAAATAACTGAAAGTTTAAGCTTTGCTTGCAGTCCAGAACAAGCTCCTCATGCTGAAATGATACAATTTCAAGGAGAGAAGATGGACTGTGATGCAAATGTCCTTAGAGAATAAATCTGACCCCCTATTACATTCAGTTTTTGAAAGTTTATTTTCTAGCTTCAGATGGCATAACACAGGAAAAGTCCCGTAGGGTTCCTCTAATTTTAACTAGTTCCTGAATTTTTAGTTTAGTGACACAGAAGTTAAAGTTTAGTCTTTACCCAGTTTTATATGCAAACACTAGCTAAAAAATCCTAAAGCAGCTTTGTAATTGTAAATACTATTCCTTCAAGCACAATTTAGTTTTCAATAGTTCTTATTAGAATATTCCATTACGGTAGTATCTTTCTGTTATACCATAATGACCTATTATCATGTGCTTAAGCCCCTGAAATACAAATAGAATATCTGACAAAACTATGTTGATGGTTCACCATTAGTTTCAGTCCTTTACATTATAAGCCATAGCTTGCTCCTACTTGATCTGGACTGATCAGATGTGTTGAGTGGTGTGTATTTCCCTTGGTCAAGTATATATCTCAACCAAATCATACCTCATGCACTAACAAGCTGACTCTATAACCTTTTTGACTGCATCTCCCTAATCTAACAGTTTTGTAATGATTCCTTATCTCAGGACGAGAGAGAACAAAACAGGCAAGTGGAACTGCCACTGTCTTGACCTCAGAAATCAAGACAGGCTCTGGTTTTGGGAGGTGGCAGGAAAGGGATTTGGTTTTGATTTTTGATTGGGTTTTGGAGGGAGGGGGAGTTTGTTTTGGAGGAGGTATAATTTGAGTTTCTTTTGGGTTTTTTTGGTATAATTTCAATTTTGTAGCTTGCTAAGTTTGTAACAGAGAATTTTTTTGCTTCGAAAAAAAAGAAAAAATATTTAAATTATCAAATGGGGTTTTTCCTTCCTGTAGCTGATAATCAGACTTTTTATATATAAAGTTCCACTGCTGATGACAAATCAGTCATTATGGTAATATCACTGACACAACTAAAACAATAAAGGGGGAAATAAATGGAAAAGTAAAAAGCTTATCTATAAGCAAGCAACTTTTGTTTTGTTTTCTCTCTAAGAGGGTGCTTTGTGGATTAATCTAAGAGCAGTTAGAGTTAGGATGCTATATAAACATAAATATGAAATATATTCTATGGGGTTTAAAAAGAATTTAATCTAATTCTTCTTGAAATTTATTACCTTTTGGATTTGCATTCTGACTCCAAATGAACAAGTTATTTTTAATTAATTAAATTCATCTATGCTTTTGTATTTTTAATGTGAAGGGTAGCACAGAAAAAAATTCAGTGGAGGCAGATGTCAGTTTTAATGTAATGTTTTCCTACTTTTGGGACTTCACTGTGCGTGTGGGTTACCCAGTAATGTCACACAGACTTTATAACTGACAGTAAATAATTTTCTTGCAGTCACTCACTCCACTTGCTAAAGGAAGCTATGCCAAAATAAAAACAAGTCAATTTGAAGTACTAGAAAACAAATTAAATACTTTAGATATCTCAAATTTGTGTTCAGGAACAAAACCGAACCCCCCTACTAATACTGATGAGAGAAAGCTGATTTTTGAAGTTCATCTATTTCTTAGCATAAAGGTCTTAATATTATTTACAACATGCAAAACAAAAGGTCAAGAAGCACAAAAAGTGGTTAGTCAAATACAGAAGCAGTGGAACCTGGTCAGCACCAGATACTGTGGACTATGCTTCTCTACAGGACTCTGAAGTTTTGATCTTTTCTCTCTTTTTCTTATCCTTCTACTACATCTTCACATCTTTCACATTTCTTTTCCTTCTTGTGTTCTTATCACTATGGCACATTATTAGTAAAGTTTCCTTGTAATATTAATTCCTCACAATATTAAGGAACATATGATATTGCAGTAGGTTTCATTTGAGAACAAAATTATACACCGATATAGACCACTTCATGCTACAAGGCTCAAGGGATAAGATAACTTACTAGTCATCTATGGCCATCTGTTATGGCCATCTATTATGGTCATTAAATATAAACTCAGTAATGAGCTGCAGTGACCAGCCCAACATAATACATAATGAAAGAACAGATAGGAGGAACAACAGGTAATGAGCTAGCTTAAACATTGCCTCACTTCTTTAACATTTAACCTTCAAAACTCTTGCCACGTTTCCTCAACACATACTGACATGTGTCCAGAACTACTCTCACCTTGGGAGGACTGAACTTCAAATTTCAGGTATGCACTCGGTGTACTTGTAGCAGAATTTCATGCATTGCCTAACTGAGGTAATAAATTCAGAGAATATCTGGTCCATGTTCACAAACTTTATTTGTGGTTTCCATTTATTTTTAAAAGGCCTGCCAAAATATTTTCAACTTTTCTTAAGTGTTTTCTTTCCAGAGTAGTTACAAATTGAATGTGAGATAAAGAGTTTACCGCTTCTAATTCAAAATGTATTATTTTAAAGAAAGAGCACAGACTGTTAGGAGTAATCATTGTTCACATAAACATAAAATAATCTAACTGAAATTTGTAATAATTTTAAACCCTAAGATGAGTTAATGATTTAGAGTTAAGGGTATACGTATAGCCATTAGAGATTAAGAAGAAAAAAAAGGATTCAGGTTTACATTCACACTAATTTAAACAACAAAAAAAATAAACAGCAGATGTCTTGAGTACAAGACAAATGTCATTCTTCTCCAAAGCTGGTCCACCAAGTCCAGGCTTTATGACGAGTTCTGTTCTCCTGCCTGTGCTCTCTAATTACCTAAAATAATCTTAATTCTGATATATAAATATGAATTAGAATTTACTTTTCCAGACAGTCATCACAGATAAAATATGGGGCAGTCAAATTTTGGAAAGTTTTGTCAAAACAAATCAGTTTTACTAACACAGAATATACACAGTTTAGTTAAAGATATTTATCTGTCCCTCTTTATTCAGTATACTTTCAGGCTTGCTTTACCCTATTTTATTATTTTTACAAAATCTCTGCCTAAAATATTCAGCAAAGACCTAGTTTTGTTGTGAACCATCAGAACATTCAATAAGCATTTCCCCTATTTGAATAAAAATATACAGATAGGAAGATTTTCACTTCACTAACAGTACACATTCAGTGGTTTCTACTGTCTGCATAGGGAGCCCTTGTATAATACCCTTGTATTTCAGCTACTGCTACATGATACGCAAATACAAAACTCATTGTGCCAATTTGAGTGTGCTCAGAAATGCCAAATGAGCAGGATCATAGAATCATAGAGTCATAGAATGGTTTCAGTTGGAAGGGATCTCAAAGATCATTTAGTTCCAAAACCCCTGCCATGGGCAGGGACACCTTCCAACTAGACCAGATTGCTCAAGGCTCCATCCAACCCGGCCTTGAACACTTCCAGAGACATCCACTTCTCTGGGCAACTTATTCCAACACCTCACCACCTTCACAGTAAAGAATTTCTTCCTAACATTTAGTCTAAATATTTCCTCTCTTAGTTTAAACCATCTCCTCTTGTCCTATCACTGTGTAAAATGTTACTCTCCTTTTTTATAAACACTGAAAAGCTTCAATGAGGTGATCCCAGAGCCTTCTGTTCTCTTCTGTTCTTCAGGCTGAAGAACTCCAGCTCTCTTAGCCTCTCTTCATAGGATAGGTGCTCCTGGCCTCTGTTCACCTTTGTGACCCTCCTCCAGACCCACTCGAACAGGTCTGACAGAAATAATGGGTTCAACAAAAGCAGCATCATGACACAGTGTGCTTTGGCACCAAAGATGTCATCTCTGATTTGGCCTGAGCCAGTTCATACAGTAGTACAAAAATCTGGTACTCAGCTAAGTACTACCCGAAGATGTTATATAGAATCATCATAGAATCATAGAATTTTTTAGGTTGAAAAGACCTCCAATATAACTGAGTCCAACCATTAACCCAGTGTTGCCAAGTCCACCACTAAACCATGTCCCTAAGCACCAGATCTGCATATCTTTTAAATCCCTCCAGAAACTGTGACCTCCCCATTTCCATAGGCAGACCGCTCAAGTGCTTGTAATATGGTGATCTCCACAACTTTCCTCTGGGATTCAGAAGTGTGAATCCAAAGCCAAACTTGCCCGGACGACTCAAATTTTCACAGCAGATAGGGACTCCTCAGATACCAAGAGAAGGATTAAATAGCAACATAGTGTTGTCATTGGTGGGCAAGTTTTTATATTTTAATCACATTTTTATCTCTTTTAAACTATTCTGTCTGTCTGGATTTTAAAAAACTTATATACATAGTTACCACAATATATGCAGTTATAAATAGCTAACAAGGGGATTTTTAGTCTTCAGGTATAAGTATTCTTAGTATTTTTCTAATTATAATAAGATTTTTATATCAGAATCTCTTGGGATTTTTCCCTCTTTCCACAAGGAAGACTCCTATTGTATTAAGTAGCTCTAGAATTTTTTATAATACTTGCATATTTTTTCTTTCTTGCTGTGTCTCAGTGTTATTAGTCTCTGTAAATCTCTGGTGTAAGCTGATAACATAAGTAATACTGGACAAAGTCTTTTTTTATGATCTAGTGATGATATCACCTTTTAATTGCATTAGTTTCATATAAGCACATTTCATAATTTATAAATAAAGCTATGAAAAAACCAAAGAAACATTGAAGTTCCATTTGAAATTCTACATCAGAATGGCCACTTGTTTGGAAATCCCCAATTTTGTAGTTTCCAAGACTTGGTTTGATTAAATTAATATTTTTTTGCTGTAAAATATCAAATTTATCTGCAAGAAAAGTGACAAGAAAGAGGAAATAATAAACTGTATTTTTCTATCAATAAAATTCATAGAATCATATCCTATAAAGAAGTTTAAACTCAGCAAAATCACAAGCATCTTATCAAGGCCCATGTTTACCCCAACATGAAGCCTTCTTATTGAACCTAACTGAATAGCAGGTATTAAAAAAAGAGTATAATATCAGCAGGATGAAAAGAGTCAGAAGACAGTTGCCACTATGGTGCTGTCCCAGAAGTGAGCTAGTAAAAAAATCTAAATTGAGGAACAAAAAAAACCAATTAGAATGAATTCAAAAACATGGTTGAAACACTTCTTTGCTCCTTGCTTCAAGTCCTTTCCTGCTGAGAGTAAAACAATATGCCAGCACGAAAGGCACGAAGAGCAGCTGGCAGTCCAATAACATACTAGAACTGTCAATGCCATCCACATGGTTCTCCACATGAGGTTTTTAGAGACTCCTGATACTGTAATCTATAATGAACTGGGAAAAAAAAGACATCCCTTTTCAAGGCTGTTCTCCACAGAAGAGAAATAAGGGGATAATGCAAAGAAAAAAAACATTCCCCTTTACATTTCTTTAAACCAGAAACTAAGAAAAAGACATGGTAAAACTGGAAACAGTGAAAAAGTTTATCATCCAAGGTAATACAAAAATGCTTATCTATACCTGGTAAAAAGTGCTTAGATGATATCTATTTAAAAAAAAAGAAAACCAATTAGAAACAAAATGTTAAATAAGATTACCATAACACATAATTTTCCAGTTTCTTTGACTTTAATAATTTGCTTAAATTATTAAAAATGATTGAATGATGAGTTGGAAGGCACCCATCAGGTGTTCCCATTGGGACCACTGAGTCCAACTCCTGGCCCTACACAGGACACCCCAAGAATCGCATCATGTGCCTGAGTGCATTGTCCAAACGCTTCTTGAATTCAGACAGGCTTGATGCTGTGACTCTTTCCCCGGGAAGCCTGTTCCAGTGTTCAACCACCCTTTGGGTGAAAAACCTGTTCCTGACATCTAACCTAAACCTCCCCTGACTCAGCTTCATGCCCTTTCCTTGAGTCCTGTCACTGGTGAGGAGATCGGTACCTTCCCCTTCGCTTCCCCTTGTGAGAATGTTGAAGACCACAATGAGGTCTCCCCTCAGTCTCCCCTTCTCTAGGCTGAACAAGCCAAATGACCTCAGCTCCTCCTCATAAGGCTTCCCCTCCAGACCCTTCACCATTGCCCTCCTCTGAACGCCCTCTAACAGCTTAATGTCTTTTTTTGATTGTTGTGCCCAAAACTGCACACAATACTCAAGATGAGGCCGCACCAGTGTAGAGCAGAGCAGGACAATCATCTCCTTTTACTGGCTGGTGATGCTTTGCCTGATGCCCCCCAGGACATGGTTGGTCCTGATGATGCGCATTGGTCACTGATGACGCACATTCAACTTGCCATTGACCAGGACCCTCAGGTCCCTTTATGCAGCACTGCTCTCCAGCCACTCGTTCCCCAGTCTATACACACAACCAGAGTTGTCCATTCTAGGTGCAGAATCTGGCACTTCCCCTAGTTGAAGTTCATATGGTTGGTGATTGCACACCTCTCCAATTTATCAAGGTCTCTCTGCAAGGACTGTCTTCACTCGAGGGAGTCAACAGCTCCTCCCAGTTTATTGTCATTGGCAAACTTACTTAGTATTCCTTTGAATCTTACATCGAGGTCATTAATGAAGATGTTGAAGAGAATTGGGCCTAAGACAAAGCCCTGTGGAACCTCACTAGTGACCAGTTGCCAGCCTGATGTTACCCCATTCACTACAACTCTTTGTGCCCAACCTGTGAGCCAGTTGCTCACCCATCATGCAACATGGTTATCTAGTTGTGTGTTGGACATTTTGTCCAGACTGATACTGTGAGAGAGAGTATCAAAAGATTTACTGAAGCCCAGAAAGATTACATCTACTGGCTTTTCTAGATCAACTACTTGAGTTGCCCCTGTCCTAGGAGGAAATCAGGTTCAACAAGCAGGACTTTCCCCTCATGAAGCTGTGCTGGCTGTGACCAATGACTGCATTGTTTTCCAGATGTTTTATAATACCTCCCAGAATAATCTTTTCCATGATTTTACCAGGCATTAAAATGAGATTGACAGGCCTGTAGTTTCCAAGGTCCTCCTTGCCTTTCTTGAAAATCAGGACAATGGTCATCAGCTTCAGTCAGCTGCGACCTTTCTGAATTCCCAAGACCGCTCAAAAATCATCTAGAGGGGCTTTGCAATGACATCAGCTAGATCTTTGAGGATATGTTTAGAAGGCATTACTTAAGGGCACAATAAGACCGAGGAAGCTTATGAAGAAATGATGTATTATGATGCCTTAGTAATTTAATATACACTTTCATTTTGAATATGAACATGCCAATTGAAAGTTTTTCTATTGTATTTGTTAACAGTGTCCAACCAAATCATACCATGAGGTCTAACTTTAAAAACAAAAAAAATAGACAACTACTATGACAAACGTTTATTAAGAAGGTTTTTGTCCTCTCTGTCTTGTATTAAGTGGATTTGGTTACTTCATATTTGACCATGTTTTTTGTAGTAAGTACTTTTGTCCTATATATATATTGACATTTAGGCATTGTTTTTCAAAAGTCTTAGAGGAGACACCTTATATAAGAAAAAACCTTAAAAGTTTGCAGGACTAACTTCAGTACATTCCTATTTTTTTACTTTCTTCCTTCATAAAATGGAAGAGATTTACTCATTCTTTAGGATATAGCAGTTATGAAGTAAGATGTGTCAGGCAGTCATGATGCTAGGCAATATTTGACATAAATTTAAACTGGAAAGATAGGTCCCTTCCCGCATTCAACAAACTTGTGGTTAACAAAATAAAACAGGAAAGTTTCATTTTCTTGTTTGAAAATAAAAAAAAAAAAATTCAAATTTTTAAGACTTTAAGAAACTCTACACTTATTTGAAAGGAAAAAATTAGACTTTACGTTTTGTAAAATATTTTTCAAAAAGATTTCTATGTGACCAAGGCATAAATCATCATATTTTTTAGAGTTCATTTAGAATGCATATTTTCTGAAGGCACTGTCTGTTCAATGCGCGGTTTTTGCCATGACTCTTTCTCTTTTCACATGTCTATTCAAATTCTCCACTTGGCTTGTGCTTCTTTAGGCTATGTTCCACCTTCAACATTGTCAGAGTAGGTATAAAATAAACAGAGTTTTATTTCTACTCAGTAAATTACCATTTTTATCTCACATGGGCCATGGAATGACTGCAGGAAGGAATCCACAGAACTGAAATCTATCACTCATAAAAAAGTCACCTCTTCCCACTTCACCCGCACTGATTTTAATGAGATAGTTGTGGTGGGTTGACCCTGGCTGGATGATGGGTGTCCACCAAAGCCACTCAATCACTCTGCTCCTCAGCAGGACAGGGGAGAGAAAATGTAACAAAAGGCTCATGGATCAAGATAAGGACAGGGAGAGATCAATCACCAGCTACTGTCATGGGCAAAACAGACTTAACTTGGGGAAATTTATTTGATTTATTGCTCTTCAAATCAGAGTAGGATAATAAGAAATAAACCCAGTTCTTCCTGGGCTCAACTTTGCTCCTGAATTCTCTACCTCATCCTCTCCAGTCGTCGAGGGGGATGGAGAATGGGGGTTGTGGTCAGTTCATTACATATTGTCTCTGCCATCCCCTTCTCTTTGGAGGAGGGCTCCTTGCACTCTTCCTCTATCCCAGTGTGGGGTTCCTCACAGAGGAGACAGTCCTCCATCAGCTTCTCCAACATGAGTTCTTCCCATGGGCTCCAATTCTTCATGAACTGCTCCAGTGTGGGTCCCTCCCACAGGGTGCAGTCCTTCAGGACCCTTCTCCAGTGTGGGTCTCCTGTGGAGTCACAAGGCCTGCCAGCAAGATTGCTTCAGTGTGAGTTCCTCCTTCCCCAGGGCCACAGGTCCCACTAGGAGCCTGCTCCAGAGCAGGTTTCCCACAGGATCACTGCCTCCTTTGAGCAGTTCTCTGCTCTCATGTGGGGTCCTCCATGGGCTGCAGGTGGATCTTTGCTCCACCATGGGCATCCTAGAGTCAATAGCTTCCATTATCTTAGGCACAATTCTCTAGAATGTCTAGTCTACAAGTAAGGAAATCTAATAGATGAAACAGCAACAAAATCATATCAACAAATAACAACCCTACTCTCGGCCAGCATAAAAATTTAGGCTGTGTTCCTCTTAAAGTCACAGATAAAAAGCAAACAACATTTTACAAGACACATTCTTTGAGTACCTAAAGTTAAATTTTTGTATCTCTTGCTGCTGCCTAGTACATCGTACTTTCTGGTTAAAAATAGCCTTTCTTGCTGTTCTACACTTTAGTCAATAGGTGGCAATGCCTACTCCAGGACATTTCTTCCATCTTCCATGAGCATTTGTGATGTTATTTACTCTCCATCTTTATATCGGCCTCTGGTAAAGTATTTCCATTAAAAAAAAAAGTTTGAAATTGAGATATTTTTGGTAGCAATGCTTCAGAATCTGCTATCTCTTCTTTGATACAAAGGTAATTTTGAAGCAGAAGCTCTCATTTAGTCTGAGGAAAGAGTCAGCCATGATTGTGTTTCGTTATAAATAGTTTAACCTCTAAGTAGTTAATTTATTTTCAGAAGCTGGGCAATGCATAAATATTACAAGGAAACTTTTAAAGAGGTGTGTTGAAAATGGCAAGTGGGGCTTTCTTGCTCCTTTTTCACACTGATGGTGATTTACATAAATATATCCATATACCTTTGGCTCTAATTTAACCCTAATAGGTCACTCTTGAGAGATCATTTCACAAGACTTTTATATTTTTTCCCAATAGAGCCTTAAATAGCATCAAAGATCTACCCAGCTCCTTTTTTAATAGTAGTTCATAGAGAATGATATAAAGAAGAATGGTTTTCCTTTCATCTGGTAATGGAAAGCTGCTCTTGCAGCTCCATTGAGTCATATCGAAATGAGTTTCTAAACAAGAAACTATGAACTATACTGTTCATTAAATTAGATACTATACATATGTGAAAACGAAAGTGAAATAATAAAAGAAGAACAGATCTTGGCTTTTCCTGGTATGTTCGAGGTGCCTCTGAAGAGTGACCAGTAGAACACTTCAAGATCTTGAAAAGAAAAGTCTTTCAGAAAAATTTCTTAATTCCAAGATCAAAGAAGGCAAGCACAGAGCTCGAGCTTAGCCATCCGGATTTCTGTCAGGGCCATTTTAAGCAATTACTAAACCCTAGTTGCTTGTTTCAATTTCTGTTGCTCCTCCACATGAGTTTAAGAACTAGGTGTGGGACTGCGTAGCAAGCTGATCTGGATTAAATGCAGTAATTTTGGAAAGGCTGGTGTTAAAATCAGAATCAGTCTCCTGATTCCAGTAACAGCTCTAAGGCTTCTTAGTTGGCAAAGACCTCAACTGAAAATTTGTACTGGTAAATAACAACAACACATTTCAACATTTGTTATAAAAGCAAGCAAACAAAAAAAATCTGTGGAAAATTGTTTCACAAAGCAATTTTTTACAGTTAGATTTGCATTACAACGCCATTGCATTTTGCTATTGGAACAGAATGGCAAAGGAAGATTTTAGTAAAGTGCACGGGATTCTGTCTGATTCAGTTCTTCATGCTGCTTTGCACCAGCTGGGGCAAGGTTGATCAGAACAGAACAAGCCTGCAAGCAACACCATAAACCGTATATAAAATCAAGCCCTTGGGAACACGGAAAGTTAAAAAACGAATGTATAAATGTAGAATAGAAAATCACTACTGATTGATAACTATTAATATAATGGAATGATTTTGCAAAACAGTGGTTGATATTGATTTTCAGAACTGTCATTCAGACACATAGGAAATAATTCTTTCACTTTGTTCATGAAGCACAAGTTCTCAGCATATATCTGTGTCCAGTTTGGGGCATTAGATTTCAATAGGAATATATACATCTGAAAGAGCACAGGGGATACAATTATAAGCAGTTTCAGAAAAAGACCTTCTGAGAAGATAGAGACTGTATACAGAACAGTCTTCAGATAAATTTGCTACAAAGAAAAAGTAGAACTATTGTTGTACCCATAATCATCACTGAGATCACATTTGTTTAAACGTAAGAGCAGTTTAAGTTAGATGATATGGAAAGAGATATTTTAACTTTTAGAAAAAAAATTGTAATAAATTACATTGTAGTAATTACTGAGAAAGCCTTCCTATTGAAGTTCTAAGCATATTTTGACAGCTTCAGAGCAGGGAAATGGATTAGATGTTCTTTTCAGATCTCTTTCAGCCTCAAAATTCTAGGTTTTTCTCTATTTCCTCAAGAAACTCTACCTTCTATCTACTTTCTACTAGCTACCTTAGTCCTCCATCTTCAATTCTCAAATGCTCTAGGGTAGAACATACTATGACAGGTGAGAACACAGGCAGCTAATGACGTATTGTAACAAATGTCATTATTTAAAACAAAAAAAACTAACAAAACTCCACAACAACAACAAAAATCCCAACCCAGGTGCAACTTATTTCCTCCTCACTTCCCTTTGTACCAAAAGAAGATCAAGATATGGTAAAACTCTAATGGTCTTGAATGTGATCTACCACTAATGAAAAATCAGTAAGTTTAGGGCTCTAGTTCCTATGAAAATCATGTGGTACTGCAGAGGCAAAAACCGATTTCTTGAGTGATGAGACTTCCTAAATCTCAAAGTGCTACCAGACACCTATAGTCACAAGGAAAAAATTGGACTTCAGTTCTTAGAACTTCCCAACAAAATATATCATTGCAACATTAAGTCAATAGGACAGGCTAGAGAAAAAAATGGACTTTACTGAAAAGGATATAGAGCAAAGAGGAAAAATCTTTATCGTCAAAAAACCACAGTCATGTAAAAAGGAGAGGATATGCCTGAGCCTTAGAGAGGGGAGATTTTCTTGACCCACAGAGATTTATTTGTCTGTTGGTGCCCCAGGAACAATGAAACCATGTATATCTGTCTGATCCAGGGTGTCAGGTGTCCTGTAAGAAGACTCTTCAGTGGACAGATTCACAAGCTCTGGGTAATTCAATTGCCCTTTTTCAGAGGCTGCCACACAGAAGCATAAGGGAGACCCCTCAGCAGGTCTTCCCATGTTATTCCACTGCCAGCAAACTGTCAGTACTTTATAAAGGACACACTCTAGCAGTTTACGGAATAATACTCCTTATTAATACAAATTATGACAAATTAATATGGTTTGTGGTTGTCAGTGGTAGGGTCTAGCTGCAAGAACACACTTAGAGCAATCTAATAATACTACAAAGCAAGCAAAAGCACAAACTGTAATACAAAACAATCTACTAATATATTATGGAACAACAGTGAGCTCTAGTCAGTAATTAGCATGCACAGCATAAGTTTCTCACCCAACACGCATCCCTGGATGGGGGAGAGGGGCCAGTTTTGACCTGTCAGTCAATCCTAGCAGTTTCAGTGGAAATCTTCTTCTGATTTTTCTCCATTTCCAACTTCCTTTTATGCTATTGCTTTAGCTTTAGGTGGAGTTTGAATGAATCTAGTCAAAAGTGCTTAATTGGGTAGTTGTCCTTGGCATCTATCTTTCTTGGTGGACAGATATGGCACAAAGTGTCACCACGTTCCCCTTCCTGCAGGATGTTTGGTGAGGGAGGCTTCAGTGCCTTCACATCACTCCCCTCTCTATTGCATCCCCCAATAACAGGTGGTTATCAGTGTTTACAGAACCTTTGTGAGACGTCATGACAGTGTTTCATCTGGGAAGCAGCAGCTAGGTCTCCTATAATTCTTATTCTCCTTTAACCTTTAACCCTATCCATCCCTCCAGTCACACACAATTACGCTGTAAAGTCACAGCCCTTAATTTGTCATCTCAACTCATGGTTACTAATAATAACAATTGTTTACCTTTGTAAAGTTGTGGCAAACAAAATAATTTCATTTGTGTTAAAAATAAAAACTTCTAATTTTATTTCACAATCAGTATGTAGTATTGATTGTCTAATTCTATTTCACAATATACCCACATTTTGTAATGGCAACATATTATAATGATATCTTTTTCCATAACTGATGAATAAAACAATATATGAAGAGGCTAAAGGTTAGTTCTGTGCAAGTATCCTGCATGTCAATTTGTTATAATAAAAGTTGATGAGTTCTGATCTGATAAAGCTTTCTTTAGAAATTGCACATACAACCAGGAAAGTATTGTCTCAAACTACATTTTTTAGACAAGTGCTGTTCAAAAACAATCTATATCACATAGTATCAAAATATTAGTTTGAAATAGATAATCAGGTCATAATATAAACACAGATAAATCCATTTCTTCATATTTGGGTAATCCCAGTGTCATAAGAAGACATGTTGGTAGAATATTGTTGGCAGAATATTGTTGGCATGCATTGCAGGGGGAGGGCAGGACTCTAGTAGCTCAAGTTTATCTAGCAGTTCAGGTTGCTTTGTTGTTTTTTGTTAAGAGTATATATGTATATATACATATATATATATATATATATATGTATTTTTTAAGAACCCTGATAAATTTTCATTTTATTTTGAAATTGAAACCTAAACTAACTATACATAGGTAGTCAATAAACCTAGCAAAACAGTATCTTGAAGTTACTCTTTTATTGACTGTTCCATAAAGAACAATCTATTATCTCCTACAGTTTCTAAACAGTCTTCCTTCATGTTGTGAAGTATAATAAAGTCAGCAAAGAAGATGACAATTATGATGATTATTTTTTGTTTCTGTTACATTTCATTATCAACCTCTATATTCTTTCTGCTGAAAACTTTCATAAAGCCATTTTGTAATCAAATTTGTAGTATAATAGCAAAGACGACCTACTGTCTAAGGTGATATCCTAATGATTAAGTATAATAATTTATGACATAGCTGTCCAACTTTTTCATAATAGAGCAGCTACACCGAAAAAAACTACCGAAGTAGTAGCAAGAATGTAAAAGCAAACACCAGCATGCCAGATTTTACATGAAGGCACCACGTACATAAATAAATTAGGGAACAATCATAATAATCAGCAAATCTAAGCAAATCTGTCATTCCTAAGCAATTTAAATGAACACATCCAATTTACACAATCCACTAGGCTCACTTTATCTCATAGCAATTATCACAATCTCACTGATGCTCTAGTGTGTTAAAGGAAATAAGTCCTCTGTCTTACCTTGAGTCTTGCTAAATAAGCAAATTATATTGATTGTCATCTTAATGAAAAGTACCAACACAAAGTCCTTAAGGTCTTTTATCTTCTGGAAAAGAGGAGAGAAATGGTCTATAAAGTTCTTTTGGTTTTGTTTTTCTGTTGAGATAGAATATTTTACAATAATCTTAAAACCCCCGCACAACATGCTTTTCACTTGTGTAATTCAATCTTCTTTCCCACATGAAGCAAAGAAAAAGTGTTACTTTAGCTATTATTTAGATAGGAGATTGAAGCAAATAAACAGCCTCTTCATGGTAGTGGTTAGTCTAGCTTCAGTCATAATTATATAATGTATTTTTTTCCCTTTCAAAATCAAGACAGCTAAAAATTTCACAAGCCTGTTTGTTGTGGCAATCTATGTCTTAAGTATTCAATAAGGAATTGTTTTTTTATCTTCTCTGTGAGACAGTCATGTCGTCAGCATCTTCAAGAGGGGAAGTGGAGGAGCAAGTACTGAACTCTTCACTCTCATAACCAGTGACAGGACTTGAGGAAATGGCATGAAGCTGAGTCAGGGGATGTATTTGTGCTTAATTAGATGTTGCTATTTTTTGGTCTGTGTTTGGCCCAGCCACTTGTGAGAGTCTGTTCTTTTCCTGCCAAGTTATGAGAAAACAAGTACTGATAAACAAAAACTTCATCCTTGAAGGAAGCATTTTATATAAACTGAAATTAATTGGTACCTCACTATTGGCTGATGGCCCTTCAAAGGCATTTGAAACAGAAAGTGGAGGGTGATGAAATACGCCCCCAGACTCATTTAGGAAAGACCTCCTGAGGTGCAGCATGCAGGCATGGGGAAATTTCTAGAGCACCCATGCATGCACAGAAGGGGTACCAGTTACATAACGGAGGGAGGGACTGAAGGCCTCTAGCTGGGCAGTGCTGACCACACTTGCCCAGGTAGACGTCACCAATTAATTGTATAAAAAGCAGATAGCTTCTGCTGGGAGTGGACTCAAGCTTCACATCAAAGGACAACGTTGCCTTTTGCGGGGACACCTGCCATCTTGTGAGCCTGCTGACACTCCAAGGATGCAGCTTCTGCTATGGCAAATTCTAGGCATTCTGGGATTGGTAAAATAACCCTGTAAGCAACACCTGAGTGAGTAGGGGGTCGTACTGAGGGCTTATTTCCCTCCCCTTTCCTCTCTCTCAGGTTCTCATTTTGTCGGCCACCTCTTGGTAATAAATATTGGTTTTGTTGAGCTTTCAACGGTGTACTGGTTTCAGTTTCAGCATCCTCCCTGCGACAGGGGATGTTTAGATTAAATATCAGGAAAAGGTTTTTCACCCAGACTGTGATTGAGGACTGGAAGAGACTCTGCAGGGAAGTGGTCAGAGCACCAAACCAGTTTGAATTCAAGAACCTTTTAGACAATGCTCTCAGGCACAGGTTATGATTCCTGGGGTGTTCTGCGCAGGGCTAGGAGCTGGACTGGATGATCCTAATGGGTCCCTTCCAACTCAGTATATTCTGTGATTCTATGATTCTAAGTGATCCTGTTTTCACATGAAGTTTTCCTAAATATGATTATTCACATTTCATAAGTTGTGAGACTTAGAACTTCGGAACTACAGTTCCTTGGAAAGGCAATCCCAAATGAAAAATTGACCCCAAAATTTTTAAAATTATAATATAATGAGTAGGAAGCTTGTGGTGATTCATTTCCCCACCCTCATCCCCCACTATCACCGTGGGCCATACTATGATATGAAAAATGTTCATTAGGCCTCAGCCTTGATGAACAGCACCTGGACTAAACTTCTGTTGAGCTTATCAGGAACACTGTCTGCTTCCAGGAACTAGTGCTGTCTAACGAGTTCCTGTTTTTTTAATAAGCAGCCTTGGAAACTTATTTTACTTGCCTGGATGACAACCTGAGTGGAATAATATTTTTGTTATCAAACTTCAAAGAAAGTTACCAACTTGAGTTGCAACCACCATGGAAAATTACTATGACCAAAGTCCACTCTCTTGCGACCCTATAAACATCCCTCTGAGTAGGATGCCTCTCAGATCTAGTGAACTCTCAAGTTTGCTATACTCAGAAGACTGTCAAATGACAATGATGGATCCTTGGTTGATACCCCAAACTACTCAACCCATTGAGAAGATGCAAAGGCATCTGAAGTGAGTACTTCATTGAATTCAAAGGGGAGTCTTTTCACAGGAATACCCTGTACAGACTCTTTATGTCTGTGTGCATGCGAGTGTGAATTTGTTATAGGAGATGTACTAGGAGTGTTGTTCTCCCAGACTCTTAAGTACTTTAAATTGGTAGTAATTCAGTCCTGTACGTGAGTTACTGTTGTGATACAGTAAATTCTATATGAATCTTTTGCTAAACTGTCTAGCTTCAGTTATCTATTAAGTACTGTTAAGCTTAAGTGTTGTTGAGTGCTGATAAATTGAACTTCTGTTAAGTTTAAGTTAAATGCTGTTGGGCCTTTAATCAACTGTTCGTCAAGTCTAGGCTCAGTTTAGCATGGGGATCTACGCTGAACCTTGTGACTCAACAGGAGCATCTTCTGTATTCTTTTTCTCTTCTCCACCCCTCTTCCCCCTCCCCACCACCAGTCTCCATATAGTTTGAGTTTATTTCTGTTTGGTTTTATTGATTTTGGATTTTTATTTCTTTTTCTCAGTTTGCTTTAACTGTCTAGTAAGTACCATAGTGAATCTTGTCAATGAATTTTGTCATGCATTCACTTTTATATTAAGCTGGTTTTGCCAATACCTTTGCCAGTGATTCTTTAAGTGACCTTAAAACACTCAATTGAAACAAAGCTAAGGCAAGGGAATGAAAAACAGTGACAGGGTCTTGCACAGAGTGCGGAACAGAACTATCAGAGCAGTAGAGCCCTGACCCTTTTCACTTTCTTCTCTTTACTGTATATTTTACTACTCTTTAGAACTCATAGGCTAAAAAATTAATAAGAAAAACATTTCAGTCAGGTTTTACACAAGTCAGACTTGAATACATTAGTTTTTGAACTTATTTTAATGCAGAAAAAAACCAGAAAAACACCTACCAGATGTCATAAAATAAACTAGAATATTTTTTTTTCGAAATAATTGCTTCAATCCTGTTTTCCAGATCCGGATTAATTTTTGCTGATTTTAAGCTCATCTCAGCTTGAAATCCGTAGCAACAGAGTATAAAAAAATGACTTAAAAATGACAAGATTCTGTGCTATTCATTTTCACTTCTGGCTAAGCAGAAGAGAACAGTGAACTGTCAGGTAAAATCAGATACAAATAAATTACCTAAAAACCTTATTTTCCTACCTGGAATACCCAAAGGAGAATAACAAACACATACTTCTTGTTTAGGATGTTACAATGACCCACCATTGCCACCACTGCCCAGTGAAAAAAAGGAAGGCGGCAGGTTGCTATCAGACCATCTTTATGTCTCAGTTGATTTCAATCTTACTGTCATAGTTTCACAGCCAATTTAGCCTGGCATAAACTGGCAATGGGGCCAAATAAACCTTTCTCACTGACCCCTTCTTCCTTCTTATTTGCTCTGGCTTCTTTTGATGAGGCGTAAGAGTTAATGAGGCCATTGTACGCATGGAAGTAGGAAAAGTCTGTAAGAACCCTTGTGCTGACATTAGACAGGGAATGAGCAGTCAGCAATAGGCTTGCAGCTAGGGATCAGAGATGTTGACAGCTGAAAATGACCAAAACAATGCTCTTAGATACTTCTGTATAAGCTCGTGCAGTACAGGAAGTAACCTCTCTCGTGGTCAGGCTAGTAGTCCTCTCTGATAGAGGTAATTGGTACAGGTCACTGGCATCAGGCTACCTCACACACAGCTGCATTTGTCACATGGAGATAAACAGAGTTTTTCAAAGGAGATGTGATTATGCCTTATCAGGAGACAGGAAACAAGAGTATGAAACACTTAACTGTACTTGAAGGGAGGATTGGTATGAATGAGTTTGATTTAATAACAGACATGAGAGTTTTTGCACCAGCTTCCCATCAGAAAGAGTGAGTCCAAAAGCCTATTTGCAATTTGAAAATTGTTCAGTTTATGAAAAATATTTACAGTTTGGTTGCTAAAGACTTCTTCAGAAGGTTTTCTCCATTTCCGTGTTCCCATAATCCACTAGTCTTTGGCTGCCAGCACAAAAGTGTTCAGCTAATAGCCAGGAAAATAAATGTTGCAAGTATAATACAAGTGTAAATAAGAAAAAGAAAGGAAGATTTAAAAAGCTATCTAATAAAAACAGGAACATAAAAAACTAGTCCTTTCATCAGATTTGAATATAGAAGAGGCATTAAACTAAGTGCTTGATATAAATAAACAAATTACTCCCACGAAGATTTTTGCATCATTTGAACAAAAATCCTCCTAAAGAAAGTGAGCATTTTGTTAAGATATTGACAGGCACATAAAAGACCACGTTAGAAAAGAAGCACTGGTGCACTCCAAAGGGAAAACAAGCAAACAAAAACTCTTTTGTTGTCGTGTATTCAATCCAATTGTGTTGAGACTACCTGACGCTGTGAAAAAGAAATTCCTTACTACTGCAAAGAGGCTCCTCATGAGTCTTCATTTCTTTCTGGAAGGTAGAAAAGATAGTCTTGACAAAGATGGACATGCGCATGACAGCAGGTTTTTTTGGAAAGATAGATAGCCAAACAGATAGGTATTGTGAGATTAACACAAATAGAGGCCATTGTTCAGATAGTAAGTGGCACTTAAAGATGTTTTGAGTGTTATTTCTGGATTTTCAAATACATGTTTTCATGAAGGTAATTTTTGCAAGCTGTGTCTGAGATGGCCTAGATTTACTTTAGAAGATGAGAAAATGAGGAAGAGGATAGTCTTTGAGCCAGACTAGTCCAAAGCATGACACCAGGCAGTATCTTTCAAATCAGACTTTCAGGCCTTCACTGAGAGGAAGCTCAGAAAAAAATTAGTATGAACAAGGCATAAGGGAACAGAAGTACAAGGAGGTTGGTGACATTGGCCCTGTGCATTCCTGAGAGAGTGCTTCCTGAGAAGAGCAATACTACACAAGAGAGACCTGCCTTAATCATCACACGAAGTAAATTCAGCGTGTGCCAATTTGCCCACAGCATCTTCTGTATAGCAGCAAAGTTCTCCCTTTTCTGTGAAATGCATACACATGCATCAACTTCCTGCACAAGCAGGTGTTATGCTGTTCCTTGGCGACACTGGGACACTGGACAAAGTGTTTCGTTTTACTGCCTGATGTCAACATCCCTTAAGGGAAGATTTGAGGTCCATCTCCACAGTTTTACTGGTCTGTTCAAACCCTCTCTGCATCATAGAGAGAACAGAAATTTTGAAAAAGTATCTGAAGCACACAGTGGGGAAAAGCTAAATTCCAAGAAACTTCTGATGACCCGATAACGGAAAGATATACAATAACTTGTTCTCACACTTAGCTTTTATTAAATTTAGGAAATTACATCCAGAGGGAAAAATCTTGGGGAAAATACTGTGCCTCCAGCTTGTGTTTTTATCTTATCAAAAGTTAATAAGAAAAACAATGAATAGGAACTGGAGAATGTGAAATCAGATTTAGAATGAAGTCAAGGTATTGTGTACCAGCTTCCCCTGAACCATAAGCAGGAAGGTATTTCAAGCAGCAGCACTTTCAGTAGATACATCATCAAGACAATCTATTAAAAATCAAGCTGTCTATGTAGAACTGTTCCTTGAAACAAAGGCATTTAACAGAAGGAACCGTGAAACTAAAATAGGCCATTAGTAAAAGGTTTGCAGAAGGAAAATGATTTCCCCTTGGATGAACAGAAAGGTTTGGAAATTCAGTGTTGCTGTCTTTTTCCTTCACATAATATTCCTATGCCAGAAACTGATTGATTAGTACTCTGTTGGTTTATACTATCAAAGAATTGTCAATAGGACATGCATGTTTTTCTAAAAGTGGCACTCTTCTCCGGGATATGGGAGTTCATCCCCTCCTGAAATGTATAATATCAGTAAAATCTTTCTGAGTGCTGCTTCTCTGCTGCACTGAGATGGCAATATACCAACATCAGCAGCACCCTGAAAGGGGGTACACCAGAGCATGAAGTACACCCCAGAACAAGAAGAACCTACACCTGCACTCTACTTATCTGTGAATAGGAGGGAAGCAAACCTCCACTAGCTAAAAGGCATTAGAAGAGTTGCTATTCAAATGTGACAAATTGATACTTATGGACTAAATGCATTGAAATCTGTAGATATTTCAGAAAGAATTCTTGTGAGATAGTTAACTTTCTTTACTTATTGTGTTTTTTTTTCAACTGAGATCAAATTTACTAGACTCTGAGTAAGCCTTATGTCATCAGGTGTCAAAAAAGAAAAGCACCTCCATTGTCACCTTGACAAAGATATTCACTCATGATTTCTATAGCTAATATTTATAAACAAAACTGAAAAAAAAGTACTGTCTTTAGTAACTAAAGAGAAGTAAATAAAACTACTTTGAAATATGATTCTTTGATTTGCACAGGAGTTAAACAGCTCTAGAAAAAAGTAAGGAGTGTTACTTGAGCCACAACTCTCAGAAGCTTGAGACAGTGCACCTGTGTTTGATTACACACACTTACATCTGTGCTTGATTACATACACTTAAGGATACAGATAGAAACACACACAGAAGTGCCATTGAATATTCTTGTTGCTACCTAACAGAAAACAAGTGCTTCAGTAAAGTAATTGATGACCCACAGAGATTACTCACAAAGCAGACACAATTCTTAAAATCTTCTTTTTCTGATCCTTAATAGAGTTTGAACATTTCTAGATTAGAAAAGGAAATGTGTGTATAAGAAAAAAATTGAATAATTATGCTTAGTCATACCTATGATATGACGGTCCCTAAATACACCAGAATCATATTATCAGAAAATTGGAATTGTCAGTCATTCTAGGATTCTATATATCACTATATCATTATATCAATAAGAAAAAGTATGCAACTAAATCTGCACATGAGCAACAGAGATCCAACTGGAGTGTTAATACATCTAGCAATTAATCATCTTGAAATAAATTAACAAACTGTCAATAAAAATAATTTGTATGAGGTAATGCAAAACACCTTTGCAGAGACTGCGACATTTGTGCAAGTTCTTATCACATTTGACACAATAATCACTTTCTGTTCCAGAAGTGTTTGGCAAAACAGAAGTCAGAATTACAAAACATGCTCTGTAAGCCTCCTTAATGTTAATAACTAAGGTATGAAGTATGTGCAATTCTTTTTCCTTTCTCTAGTTTTGTTTGGTTTGTATAAGAGGAATGAAAAGGAGTGCAAACATTCTCGAATTCAACTGATAACTACATCATCATTAATTATAACAAAGAAAAAAATATTAATTCAAATTAGTAGTTTATCTGGGGTATTAAAATAGCAGAAGTTACCAGTAAAGACTAAACACTAATGAGTTTTGTTTCTTTATATATCTAGAAAGCAGACAGAGTAGAAGAAGAATGTGCTAGGATATACAAATTAAATAATTTCAGAAATTTTCTCTTAACATTAATTGAGAAGAAAAAGCAAAAATGGACTATTTAAACTCTGTAGATCACCAAAGCCACTTTACAAAAGTTAAAATTTTGGATCAAAATAATCTTGCACTAACCTGAAAGAAAATTTTCTCTAAAAGTTACTCCAAACACATTCACAGTGCATTCACAGAAATACACAAATAAAACCAGTTCAAACTATCATGCGTACAATCACAGAAAAACTCCAGAATGGAGATAGATGAGAAATTCCATGAATACATCAGGGAAGGTACAGCAGCATAAGTTAAGGAAAGATATGAACAAATATATATGTGCCTAGGGAAAGCAAATTATTTTGACAGCACAGAACTGGTAACATCAGCTGGATTCTGAAGCTGAGGTGACAAACAAGAAGTGTTCCATGTTTGTACCTGTAGAAAGGCAATAAATTGTTCAACAGCAGTGTCTTATATAAAAATTAAAAATAGAACAAAATATTTTGCATAAGAACATTTGTTATGGTTTTAACTTGGGTAAAGATACTCAGATTTTTTTTTTTCTTTGTGCAAGGGACAGTTTTCAAGGACAAATCCACTGACAAATAAACTATCGCTTTCACATAATGACAGCACAAATTGTAAGCAGCTATACCACATCATCCCAGTTGCATCTGCAGTGTAATCCTTTTTTAAAATTTTCTTGAAAATGTTTTGTTTATGTGTTGGGTTTGTGTGGTAAGGTTTTAGTAGCAGCGGTGGCTACAAGGTGGCTTCTCCAAGAAACTGCCAGAGGCTTCCCCCATGTCCAACAGAGCCAATGCCAGCTGACTCCAAGACAGATCTGCCACTGGCCAAGGCCAAGCTCATCAGTGATAGTGGTGGTACCTCTGGGGTAATGTAGTTAAGAAGGGGAAAAGAAAGACCGGCACACCAGGAATTGTAGACAGACAGAGGAGTGAGAATATTTGAGAGAAACAGCCTGCAGACACCAAGATCAGTGAAGAAGGAGGGGGAGGAGGTGCTCCAGGTGCAAGAGCAGAGATTCCCTTGCAGCCCATGGTGAAGACCATAGTAAAGCAGGTTGTTCCTTTGCAGCCCATGGAGGTCCATCATGGAGTGTCCAGCCAGGGTCAACTCACCACAGATTTTTAACTGTATTTGTGGTGAACAAAATGAAAACCAGGTTGCCATTTTGTTATACAGGTGCTGAGGAATGCTAGACTTCATAGCCATTCTTAAGCCTGTCAAAAGCAGTGCAATATATACCTACACCAGCAGATTTCATTAGACATGGCTTCTTTAATGAAGTGGAAAATTAGCTGTCTTATACATTAGTACCAAACAAAAAGATAAAATTATATAAGATACTTAGTAAAAATAACTGAGTTTTTCAAAGATTAGAACAAACATAATAAGCAAATAAATGAGAAGAAGAAGTGAATGTGAATCTATGAGTCTGGGAATTCTTATGTCTCTGATCTCAAAGGTAAGATTAACTTTCTGTGCCTTCCCCTTTGGCATTTTTTTTCCAGATTATTAACAGTGTGGATTCCTATCTCTTCTCCAACGCTAAATGACTTTGACAAATGAAGTGCTAAGATGTAAAATACACAGGACAACACTTCAGGTTCTCACAACCAGTGGCAAAGTCCTTCATGCAGCCTTTTGTGCCAACCATGTAAAAGCTGCTTAGCTCTGTTCTCTCATCTCAAAGAGATCCATAATTTTCATATCAGCTAAGGACTTTCAATAATTGATAGTGACTGTTTACAAACTCTGCTAAAGCTTCTCTATATGCTTCTTTTACAGAAAAATCTCTTACATCTGTATTATATTTGGCTATTCAGTATGAGCAATTAAGCAGGTCAGCAGTCTGCAACTGCCTCTCAGTAGATAATTTAGCCCCAAGGTACTTCAGTGTGACAGGAAACCCTGATGCAGAATCACATATCTTTCTTAGTTTACATGCAGAATAGAGAGAATTATGCACAATCCTTTCTCCTTCAAATTAAAGGAGAAATACAGTGTAACAATTTTCTTGAGAGGCTTGTGAATTGTTTCAGGGCTGCTGGCAGTTAACTAACTTTTAGAGGGATTTTTATGAGATGTGGCTGTAGGTCAGGAAGGAGAAAATCTCATTAATAGGACAACTGTAATTCTCATAGAGAAGTCACCTTAATAAACAATTGTTCTAAGGCATATAACTGTGAAATGGGAAATGAAAAAGCTTTATAGAACTTCTTTTATAACTGTGTTTTCATATATCAAAGTGCAAAATGATGCCATTGTCAATAACATTAACTAATGTAGGCCAAAACAGCCTTATATTTTCTAAAGCAATTCCAAGATCTAGGAATTTTAACTAGTTTTTTTTGAAACAGAATATTATGAAGTGTTTGGGACTGGGACACTGGATGAGGTAAAGTAGGACAATGGAGACTGCACATGAAAGAGTTTGTAATTCAACACTGCAGAGCTGAGAAAGCCAAAGCAGGCCTGCCTTTCCCATTTGGTTCACAGAAATTTAAAAAATATTTCACTGAGACATTAATGATTGGTTTCTTTCACAGTCATAAACCTTATTCATAGGTATGATGAAAACTGAAATTATAGATTCTATACTGCAGCTTTCATATTTGGATACAATGTTTAGAAACAAGTTTATCTTATCTAAAGTATATTAATAGAAAAATAATGTGAATTGAGATAGCCAAACTATATGTCAGATTTGCCCATTTGATCAAAATTATTTGGACTGAGAATTCTTTGTTGTCATATAGACTAACTGCTGATGAAAAAAATTTGTGCAAACATTGTACATACACTTTAAATTAAATGAAAAATAATAGATTTCCAAAACCTATATGAGCATCTTAACTGGAACAGATAATGATATAGCCTTGTAAACAAATCACATTTCTTTGTGATAGATATTCATGACATAAAAATTTAAACTCACTAAAAGGAATACCTACAAAGTACTTTTTCCCTGTGGATGGTATTTTAGCAATTAATATTCTGTGGAGGTAGGATGTCCCCAAAAGGCCACAGAGAAGGGCCTGGTATGACAAAGCAAATTCTGAAAGAAATATGTCTACCCTTTAAGATTTGGTGTACTAACACTAAATTCTTCGTCTTCTCTTTTACCCTGAAAAGAGTTATCCTGCTAACTCTTCATACTTTTGTTAAAAATAACAGTCATGGTCCAGGAATGTGAAGTCTGTGAGAAAAAAATAACCAACCTATGAATACACAACTTACATGCTTAGGGACAGAAAGCACTGGAAGACAATCCACAGAGAAATTAAAAATTTAGCAGAGTAAACAATTTCTCTGAACACTACTACAGTCTTCATAACAGTTGCCATTTAACTGATCATAATGAGCAATACCAGTATAGATTCCTAAAAATATCATATTTGCATTTTAAGTTTGTATTTTGTGTGTCTATAAACACATGTATATACATATGTATGAATATATTTACATGAAAACAATAGGAAAAAAGGCAATTATCATGTTTTAAGCTCAGTATTTCTACCTGAGGTTGAAACTGGTTCCAAATTTTTTATTTGTTAGTGCTCATTTCTTTGTGTAGCTTCCTCTTCTTTAGGTACACTTGAACCAGAGCTGAGAGATACCCAGGAAGTGCAAAGTTAAAGTGTAATTTGAAGCATCTTTTAATCCTGTAGTGTTTGCAGAGAATTCCAGATGGATCCATTTTTGTGACAGTCTGGAAAAGTTAGAGGCTCCTACAGCTTTTTGTAAAAAACGTAGGTTTCGCAAATTTATTTAATCCCTACCGATTTAAACTACTTTATTGTATGCAGAAAAAAAAAGGAGTCATGGAAAGGTTGCAATGCTTGCTTAAAATAATACAGAATTTCTGAAATACAGCTAGAAGTAGAAAGGTGATCTATGCAAGTCTCACATTTTGAATCATAAACTATATGTTCAAAGTAAGAATGAAATATCATACTAATGGTATTCTTCATACTGAATAATACTGGTAGTGAGTGTTTCTTGAAACTAAAACTGTAATTATATATTTCAGGTGAATAATATAGTGCACTAAACCAGAAAAGGCTTTATATAAAGTTAATATCAACATATAACATATATAGCTTAAATTAATCTAAATTAAAACTTTCTATTCTTGCTTCTTTTTTCTCTCTTCCTCCTTTTATTGATATGAAAGCAAACTATTTGCTGTGGGAAAAGATGTATTACAATACAAAAGGAAAATACTACGGATCTAGGAAATTGAAGTGAAATATGGATTTTTTCTTGATAGGGATAAAATACTTTGCTTTCATTTTTGTAAAACAGTCTGATATACAGTCATACAGAGAAAAGAATAAATAGGTCACAGAGATGTCAAATTCAAAAAGGAAAATAAATTTGAACAAAGCAAAATGAAGCAGTGTTAAAAGAAATGGTATATCAAAGGTTGGGTCCCACCCCTTCCAAAATCAAATTGAATAAATACTATTTTGTTTGTTTGTTTTAAAATCTCTTCACTCTTTCTCCATAAAATTACTGAATGCAAATAAAAAACACAGCTCAAACAAATGAGTTCAGATTCTGATGAACTCCAAGTACTCTACCTGTTGCTGGAGAGGAGAGAAATTAAAAAGCATGGCTATTTTCCTCCTGACTATTTACAGGTCAGAACAAATAATGTCAAACAAGCTGTTTCTCATTATCCCAAGGCAGACTTCAAAAATATGAATAAGCAGCAGCATAAAAGAGACTTTACAGTTCATTAACTGAAGTATGATAACATTATGGTTTTGCACAAAAAGAAAATACTTACAGCTCTACATACGCCTTGCTAGAATATATGCAAAAGAACCAGATGATAAACATATACATCAAAATAAAGAAATAAAATAATTTTTTCTAAATAGAAAGCACTAACATTTAGTTACACAAGACATTTATTAAGATTTTTTTTAATTAAAATAGAGAGGGAAAAATACACAATCAATAGTGTTAGTATCTAGAGGTTCTCACCAAAAATATTGTACAAAGTCCTCTAAGTAATAAGTGCTACATCATACCAGGAAATTAGATTTTGCACAAACAAGCAGCAAAGAGAAGAGAATGAGAGAAATGTACCCAACCGAGAATAAAATCCAGGCTTCTTAGGTTAATGTCCTATTTGGTCTTCTATGCCTGTGTCCCAAGGTTAGCAATCTGTCATTTCCCTTTTTCAACAATTAGGGCACTGTCTTTGGATTTCCTGTGTCAATGCAATTATTTTCTATGAGAACAGTTATTAAAGGCAATGAAATTACTCTGTACATTATAGTCAGGAAGTTACCTCTACTAACAAAAGTTTTTTATAAAAACAAGGGTTTTCTCTCTTAGCATAAGTGATTGCTTTTTTAAAAATGGGAGCTAATTAGAAAGGAAATTGGAAGTACAGCTATGCAAAAATTAATGTCAATAACACAAAACAAATCCATGAGTCGAAACAAGCCTGATTTTGGTA
This sequence comes from Pipra filicauda, assembly GCF_003945595.2. Taxonomy (NCBI): domain Eukaryota; kingdom Metazoa; phylum Chordata; class Aves; order Passeriformes; family Pipridae; genus Pipra; species Pipra filicauda. The sequence continues at coordinate 2,625,588 of NW_024104776.1, read as the reverse complement.
AATACATTTAAGTGCAACTCACTTCTGCTTTGTAAGTACTTCGCAGCTCTATATTTGACAAACACAAAAGGTTGATTCTGTTTTGTCTTGTGTGTAAAACATGAACACTTAAGACATTGGTTTATATGAGTCCAAGTCTGGTTCCCGTAGGAACTCATTATCCTCTAGCAATGACATAAGGTGTTAATCTTGCATAAGCATAGGTCATGTGAAAATAGAAAACAAAGAGGAAAGAAGAATATAAAATCCTAGTTTCAGACCTTTTTTCCCCAAATTGAATGTTCACTGAAGGTATGAATGCCAGAGTTCTAATGCTTGTAATGAAGGAGATTCCTCCTGACTATTGCATGTTCCTACCAGGACATCTGAACATTCTTCTCTTACTTTTTGACCTTGTTACTTAATTTAATAAAAAGGAGTAAAGAACTGACATTCTAGCTTCCTGGATCTTCACATTTCAACAGAAAGTAGTCTTTACAGTGAGACAAAAAAACCCTAAACAAACCAAATTAACTTTGTAACTCCTAGGGTTTTTTCCTGATATTTGTCACTAATATTCTGCATGATTAGTGAACAAATATCTCTTATTTAATATACAGATTTGCCACTTTCCTTAAATGTTTTTTTTTTGGCCTTGTATTAGGACCTACTCATGAAAAATTTGGTATACGATTATACAGTAGAAAAAAACCTATGTGAGAAATCATTTTAGGGAGAGTTCTTCCCTTCTAAGCTACTGATTAGGTATAACTTCAAATGGTCCATCATTTGTCATATCAAATAAAACAGCTGTAGTTCTAACATATATAGTGCTCGAGAAAGAAATTCAGACAAAGTTTTTTAAGAATTTCCCCAAGTAAAATAATTTATAACCTTTTCATTTTTAAAACTTTTTCTTTAACTGCTTTTGTTTTTAGAAAAATTGCAGGAATGGACCAATCCCAGAGATGGGAATTTTTAGTTTACTACATTTTGTCTGAATATTTGTTGAGGGCTACTGCCATTAGGAACTGCTAAAAAAAAAGAAGGTAAAAGTACCTTTTAAAACTAAAGCTAAAAATATACTTTCATTTTGAACTTTCAATGAAACTTAGACCAAATGCATGAATATAATCTCAGAATTCAACACATATAGCTAGAAGTTGTCATTAACTGGGATCATAAATTTTCTTTTGTTTATTTCTTCAACCCAAAATAATTTTTACTCTTGTTTTTAGAGACGTGGATACATGCATCTGTATTTAAGTGTGATGTCTGTTCAGAAGCTTCTTAGTAGTTTGAACCAATTTGGTAAAGCATAGAGATTAATCTGACATTTCCACACCCAAAAGTAATCAGGTACACAGATAGTCAGAAAGTCCTGAGAAACCTGTAAGAAACAAAAAGAAAAAAATAATTACATAATGTCACATTCTTTGGAAAGCCTTGAAAGACAACTCTTCCAGTGTGATAGAGCTGAGAAACCCTGAGAATCTGATAATATATCACTTGGAAAATAGGACCATGCTGTATAGTTTTTGACACTGAACTCTTCTCTACAACAGTCTGGAGCTCCTCTGGAAAACCCAGACAGGTAAACAAAGCTTTGTCTTTTCAGCTGGCTTCCTTACAATGCCTCTGAGAGCACTGTAGAAGAAAGGATGCAACTCTGTGTCTCTACATAACAACACATTTCCATTCCAGAAAATCAAGAGAGCTTCACCTTGTAGCTTCTGTCATACAAAATGAGGGAAGGGAGTAAAGAAAGGATGTATCAGTTTATCTTACACTTACTCTAACATCTTGCCTCTAGGAAGGCAAAGAGATCCTAGAGAAGCAGTAGAGGTGAAAGATTTTACAGAAGATAATAAGTTTAAAACAAAAAAGAGCTTTGTTCCATTATCACCCTTCTCCATTACCTCACAAAGTTGACTGACTCTGTTACAGTAATGCAAACTAATACAAACAAGTTTCTGTACAGCTTAACAGCAAACACATAAAGCCTTAATAACACATAGTGGTAATAAATGAATTACCAAATATCACAGACTTTGGTCCCGGTTTTTACAGCAGTCTCTAACCTTTCTTTTTAAAGTAGCTACACAAACATAATAATGTGACAATATTTCAGGCTATATAAAATGTTTAATAAACAGAAAACAAAATATGACCAAATATTTCATCATATGAATGCAAGATTTTGATTTATGTGATTATTCATTCCTCTGACATTTTAGATCACATTAAAAGAATGTGATCTCTCAAAATGTCTACAAAGCTTGCGCAGTCATGTGTAAGACTATCTGCAGCGCATTGGCATTCTTCATGTCGTTTTCCCTAGGGAAGCCTCTCAAGCTGTGTGAGAAAGAGGAAGCTTCTTGTGGTCTAACCCCAGCCAGCAACTTAGTACTCTGCTGCTTCTCACTCACTCCTCCACCACAGTGGGGAGGAGAATAAAAAAAAAAAAAAAAAGAAAAAAGTAAAACTCATGGGTTGAGAAGTTTAATAATTGAAACAAAATAAAATATAATATTAGTATTATTATTATTAATAATAATAATAAAGAGAGGGAGAGAGAAATAAAATGTAGGAGAAAGAAGGGATGCACAGAACAATTGCTCATGTACCCAGTCAGTGGACTGATGCCCAGCCTGTTCCTGACTAGCAATTGGCAGGTCCTGGCCAACTCCCCATAATTTACATACTCGGCATGACATTATATGGTATGGAATACACCTTTTGCCAGTTTGGATCAGCTGTCCCAATTATGTTTCCTTCCATCACCTTGCTGGTAAAGCATGAGACATTGAAAAGCCCTTGATGTAGGTTAAGCACCACTTAGCAATGATCAGAACATCAATGTGTTATCGACATTAGTCTCACACTGAATTCAAAACACAGCACTGTACCAACTACTAGGAGGAAAATTAACTCTATTCCAGCTGAAACCAGGACAGAACTATATTCTAAAAAATCTTTCCAACAGAATGTTTCAAGTGTTTGCCTGGTAGATTCAAGACCTTCAGTTTTCCAGGTGTTTTAAAATAACCTCCTTATGTTAATAATATGTAACACATTTTTAGTAAGGTACGAGTTTTGTACAGCATGCTGTAAAAGTAGAATATGTGAAAAAGGAAACAACAACAACAACAAAGCAATGGAACTACATAATTCTATAGTGGTTATGAGGAACAAAACAAGAAACTGTCCAAATATGAGAATAGAGGTTATCTTTTTTTTTTCATTTTTCCAAGGAAATTTTACAATAAAGGCTATAATACTGGCCCTGTAAATAATTCCTCTGTCAATTCTGCTGCATGATGTTTGCGGACCAGGTTCAGACCCATCAGGATAAATGATATCTATTGATCCATCAAGGAACATCTTTAGATTGTCTTTGCTTTCATATGTAGGGCTATAATAAGAATCCAGATTGAATATCCAAATATCATTCATTGCCAAGGCCTGCTGCAAGAAACTTTGGTTGGAATAAGCTATCAATCACTTCAGCTGGCTAACCAAACTATGTCAAGAGTTAATCTAAGTAGTTATCTGATAAAATATTTTCTTCAAGACTCAGGACTATGAAGTTTAAGATTTCAGAGCAACAATATTACTATTTCTGTATTTCTTCTTCATCTTAGTTGTACCATAAGATTAATATTATTTTAGACTTGAAATGCTATAATAATCATAGAATAATAGAATTATACAATGTTTTGTTTTGGAAGGGACCCTTTAAAGATCACCTAGTCCAATTCCCCTGCAATGATCAAGGACATCTTCAACTAGATCAGATTGCTCAGAGCCCCAGCCAATCTAACATTGAATGTTTCCAGGGATGAGGCATCCATCATCTCTCTGGGCAACCTGTTCCAGTGTTTCACTACCCTCATTGTACAAAACACATTTCTTGCATCTAATCTAAACTCAGTTCAAACCATTATCCTTTGTCGTATCACAGCACACCCTGTTGTCCCTATCTTTCTTGTAGGTACTGGAAGGCTTCGATAAATTCTCTCAAGAATTTTCTCTTCTCCAAGATGAACAACCCCGGGTCTCTCAGCCTTGTCTTCATTGCACAGGTACTCCAGCTCTTTGATGTTCTCCGTGCCCGTCCTCTGAACTTGCTCCAACAGATCAATGTCCTTCTTATGTTGGGGTCACCATGGCTGGATGCAGTACTCTGGCTGGGGTCTTACCAGAGTGGAGTAGAGGTACAGAATCCCCTTCCTCGACCTGCTGGCCACACTTCTTTGGATGCGGCCAAGGATATGGTTGGTTTTCTGGGCTGCAAACACACATTGCTGTGTCATGTCCAGCCCATCATCCACCAGCCCCTCCATGTCCTTCTTTGCGGGGTTGCTCTCCATCTGTTCATCCACCAGCCTGTATTGGTACCAGATGCTACCAGTTTAAACTAAAAGGTAGCATGTTTTCAGATCACTGAAAAATGAATCTATATTTGTTTTGTCTTTAGAGAAAAAATAACTAAAACAGATTTTGCTGTTGAGAAACAAAAATCCCTGTTTTATAATTCTATCGCGAACTTGTAAAGAGCAGTAGGATTTTCTTGAAATATTTTGTATAAAGCCAGAAGATGTAGGTTTTTTTTTTTTACCATGAATTTTAAACTCTTCTTGAAAATAATTGTCTTCTGACTTTCTAAACCAATAAACAGCCTATTTCTAGCTTCCTCACCAATACATACCACAAATGATATCTTCCTCCCAGTGCCAGTCAGGCACAATGATATTTTCATGAAGACTTGAATGATTTATATTGCACTTGAAAGTGTGTCAAGGTCCAATGGCAGAATTTTAGAAGGAAGTGACTTTAATATATAGCAAATCTGAGTGTATAAGAGTTACCCTTTGAAAACAGCAAAGGCAGCTACCCACCAGTGACATACTCTATTAAGGAATTCATGAAAGATTATGTTTGGATTTATTCCTCATGACACAGATCAATTCTTCTCAGCTGAAGGTCAAGTGTAAGATTTTTTGAAGTAGCCAATCTTACATTTCACCAGTTTTTCCCCAGTGATTTTTCCAAAGCAAATCAAAACAAACAACAAAAGAGAGGAAACAAGACAACACACACAAAAGCAGCATTTTGGAAAATAATTACAAGATGACTTGCTGATATTACTTCAAGTGCAACTATAAATAGTTAACCAGAGAAACTCCTGACAAAGCAGGAATCTACAACTCTTTGTCACTTTATATAGTAGCGAAGAAATGCCCCTAAATGTGGCATAGAATTACATGGACATGCAAAGTAAATTCTATTATTGACTTTTTATTTAACACCTTAGAGCTGTTTTATGTGTTAATGCTGCAGTTGAAACTAATAACCTCTAAAATTTTTTTTTCTTAATACAAACTGTGTTAATCATTCCATATAGATAGAATAAGCTGATAACTTGACTATTAAAATTTCAACAGCCCTTTATTACAGACCATCATAAGCATGAATGCAAAGGGGACAGCAGTAAAAGATATAATTTTGCCAATTATACTTGACTGGAAGTATCTTGATAGTTAAATGGATGTGTAGTGGATAATAGGACCAAACATTATGCTGTAGGCAAAAGTTAGATTAATATCACGGACAATGAACTGAGGATCTACACCTTCACACATGAACTGTCAAAAAACCACTTCAACTGTTCAAGGCCTATGTCATTAAAAAGTGTTACAATAGCCGGATACAGGAAAAATTGCTATTTTGATCTACATCCAGGTGATAAAACACAAATCAATATTTTCTAACAATACAGATAGCTCATACTTAAATGTCACTCTTCAAAAATGGCAGATAAGAGTTGGAGATTAAGAAGGCTGTCAAGATTAACTGTTTAGAACCAGAACTGTTGTAATCTTGTATCCCCTTCACAATTCTAATGTTTTCTTCAAAGCATTGGTATTATTTAACAATGATAAATGACACATTTCTCATATCAGTGTCTATTTTACTGAAAATGCAACTGGAGGAGAGAAGAGATATTTAGAAACAAAAAAAGACAACATTTCAAGAAAATTAACTTGTAGGACACTTGGGAGCAGATTTTGCTTTTGAGTAAGAGAATATCTCCTGGAAAGTAGTAACCTGGAAGTCTTAAAACCTTGTTACAAACTCTTGGGTTTTGAGGCTCACACTTAAAATTTTCTATAATAATTGACTTTTGGGGAGCACATAAAAAGACCTCTGAGAAATCCTGAGTAATCTGGAAATAATAGTGCTTTGACATCTGTGGTGGGGAAAAAAAGCGTTTTTCCCCCTGGAGTTAAAAAAATGGTAACCCCCGAGGGGGTGGTGTCACTTGATGTTGACCCAATCAGTGCCCCTGCAAAATTTAAACATATCGCACCAGACCAGAAAAGAAGGATGATGTTGTAGATGGAGAAGAAGCGGCCATGTTGTGAAACCACGAGGGGAAAAGGGGTAAGGAGCCCCGCTGGGGGGTCATGGCCCCCCAGCCCCTACAGACGGGATTGCAGAAACTCGGAAACAGTGTTAAACTGGACTGAGGTCTGTGACTAAAAAACTGGGAGTCTTTCTCCACTGTAAGTGGGCAGCAGGAGCGGCGGCAGAGACAGCACTGAGCAAAGAACTGTGGCAGAAAGCCAAGAAGATAAGAAACAAGCAGCAAAGACGGCATTGCAGCTAAGCAGAGAGACACGGAGATGTCTGATGGAGAGAGAGAGGACTAAGCTCAACAAAGACAGTTTTAGGGTAAGAACTGAATCAGACACCTCCAAGAACCCCTTTGAGACCCCTCCTAGGAGGAGGGGGTGGACTCCTACTTGAAGGGAGTCTTGGAATGCAGCAGCACCGGAGAGAGGAGCTGAGAAGCTCAAGATGTCCTGGAAGCTGGACTGGGACGGCCAGATGGAATGCAGGGAAGTGACCTTGCTCCCCCGCTGCTGCTGCCAAGCTGGCAGCTGAGACAGAGCACAGGAGTTCTGATAGAACGCTTAAGGTAAAGACTGAACTGAAAGCTGCCCTAAACATTCTGACTGGAGGGAACTCAACCCCTCGAGGCAGGGACCTTCATGGGGGTCTGACACCCCATGATATGACATGGTGAGGCGAGCTTTTGTCCCGGCTTTGCAGTCCACGGGAGAGAGACCTTTGCTTGGAGCCAAAGGGCTGAGAGGGGTGAGAGGAGACCCCCTTGTGTGTAATGGAGAGAGAGATTCCAGCTACAACAATCCAACTATGACTGCTGCATGAAAGAAGAGAGCCACTGCTGCCCTTAAAGTGGAAAGGATCTTTCCTTCTTCCCTTCTGGATTTTTATTAGAGGGAAAAGAGATTTGATCCAATGTAAATACTGCTTTATCATAGGAGAGATAGTTAGGATTACGTATATAATGTATTATAATATTTATTTGTGTAATAATTGTAATATAATTCCCTTCCCCCTATATTGAGTCTTGTGTTGTGCCTGGAAAACCCCTCTCACACTGGGGTGAGTTGTGGGAGGGGGGCTTGGACTCAGAAATTGGATTTTTTGGAGCCTCAAACCACCACAACATCATGTATAGATTAGGCATAATAGCAGTCAAATGAGTAAAAATATTTCTTGTGCACTTGGACATTTGAAGAATTTTTATTTTTCAGCAGCTATTTAACACTTGTGAGGATCTTTACCCAGCTACTTAACATTAAGCAGAAGCAAGCATCTATGTTGAATGTTTGCCGAGCCAGATCATCCAGTTAATTAGAGTCCCAGTGCACTGGAGTCCCTGCCAGTGCAGCACCTGCTCCTGCCAAGAGCAACCGTTTATAAATGTGATGGGTTCAGCCTGGTGTCACCTGTGTCATTTGGCAATGCTGCTGATTGTCTCTCACTCAAAGCTGTTCACCAGAAGTTCTTATCCACCCCTTGAGCACCTGTGGTGCAGCTACAGAGTAGGATAGAAGACAAAGATTTACAAAGGTTGGACTTCAGGCCAGCTTTCAGGAAGACATAATTTGCAGTGTCTGTAGGGACGCTGAGAAGAGGGGACAAGAGGACAGTGAATTTGGATCTTTGAGCACCAGAGGCACTGGCAGCATCTGCCTCCATGGGCCATTCACTGGCAATGGAAAGTAGCTTCTCTACCTGAGTTGCTGAGCAATTACTTCCCAGAGACCCCATTCTGTGTGCTTGGTTCATTTTATATTTCTAATTTGTAATAGTTCATTTTCTGCTACTGATTTTTCGTAGTTGAGTGGATTTTTAAGAACATAAAGGATTTTTCTCATCTAACAACTTGATCCTCTTCCTCCTGCCCCATTCAAGCCCCTTCTCTTAGTATTTCGCAAAACTCCCAGCCCAGGTCTAATCTTCATTCCCTGAAACACCCAGTCTTTTCCTTTAAAAGATTGCTTGTGTAAGCAAAATTTACCATCAGTATCCTGGCATTTTATGCAATAGAGACATTATGAAGCAATGGGAAGAATACTGTGAACTGGAGAGAAAATCTTGGAGAGAATGCAGAGAGGAGACAAGTACCAGAGGAAAATTCAAGTGTCTGAAAAGGTGTTTTGTGAGCAACAAATACAATTAACAAATAAAAATTTTAAAAAGCAATACAAATGGGGAAAATTACCAGAATGAAATAAAAAACAAGCAGATATAATAAAAGACTAATCTTCTGACATTAACAACTGAAGGAGAAAACAAGAACCCTGCTTGTTTTACCAAACCTCCATGAATTACAACTGTGGTTTAATTATCCCATTTTTTACTCAAATTACACGTGCAAACACTCAGGAAAATGCACTATAAGATGGACCACATTAGGAGTCTCTGAAATCAGTGAGTATTTAATGAAATTTGAGGAGAAACTTCCATCCTACAAGGAATCAATGTAAAATATTGTAATAGAGAGATATCAAAGTTCATTTTGGAATTTATAAAGATCAATTATGTTGAAATCTTTCATTAAATATAACAGGATGAGAAGTGGCATATAAGTCCATTTTTCCTCAGTGATTTCCTAAACATTCACCCAATAAAAATAATAATTAAAAAAATGTTCTCTATGAATTCAAATTATAATTCCTATCCTATCTTTTTCTGAGTTTCAAGTTTTTTACATATTCTCTAGAGGAACTGAGGCAACATATCACTCCAGCACTCAAAATATTTCTCTATGAAGGAGACAAGACCTATTCCTTAAACCTCGTTAATTAAATTCACTATTTCTCATCTCTCTGCCAACAGGAATCCCAATTTGCCGAAGTCATAAAATGGGAAAAATTCACTTAACAAGCAGCTATTTAAAAAGTAGACTAGGGCTTATTTATTCAAGGCATAGTAAACACTTGCCATCTTTCTTAAAGTGTTTTCCTTTGCATTTATTATCATAGCCTTAGTCACAGACACTGTCCTCCCTGTTGCTCATCAGTCGACTATCTCTTACTGCGAGAGAAGATGCTTATGAAAAGCAGTAAGGACATATTCTCCCTTTCTCATCATTCACTGTTCACTTTGATATTACCCCATTAAGGTTTCTCTCACAGTATCCATCTCTTGAAATTTCGCTTTTTCCAACCACACCTTTTAAGAGAAGATGTTTTCCCTCCTTTTTGCTTTCAAGCAGTATGGTGGGAATAATGTTACTAATGACACAGAGACACCCAAGTTCCTTATATACAAGCCCAGGTGTAACCATCACATGCAGGTGGATGCTTCCTTTAAACTAGAACATGCTCGACCAAAAGGGTGGTGTAAAGTGCAACCACAGATGCAGTGGTCAGCTTATTGCAACTAGTGTGTTCAGAATTTCATTTGCATACAATTGCAAGAAATAAATCTTCAGAAAGGCAAATGTTTCACAAACTCCTTATTTCTGTTCTTAAGAAAAGAATAGATAATTCCTATTATTAGGCACTGCGGCAACATTTCCTTCCTTCTAATGACATAGTAAGAAATTGAAGACAATTTTCATTAGAAAGCAACAGTAACCAGTAACCTCAGTTACCAGTGGTACACACAGAGCATTACAGCACGGTTACAGTATTGTTGACAAGAGCACCCATTTACTCATTAGTGCTCATTAAGCAATTGGAGGTTTATGGTCTTTTGTCCTTTCCTTTTAAGAAGTGGAGAAAGAAACATATATGCCTAAGATTTAAGATTCTGAAGTCAATCCTGTAAACAAGAGAAAATATTTGACAAAACATGCATCATGAACAAACTTGGAATGTCTCTGGCTACTTGGCATTGCTGATACCAACTTTTCACAAACATTATTATCCCAAAAAGTGGAGAACTACTTTTTTTTCAAAGGAGAGATACATGTCTCCCTGTCTATGGCACGACAAATGGTAGTATTACAGTATTCCTTCACAAAGAATATATTACTTGACTGTTAACAGTCACTTTAATGCAGAGTAGACTGTTTCAGAAGATTAAATATTTCTTTCTCCCAGGTGTTCTGCTGTGGGAGTTAATTCACCACTTTTATGATTATTTTGCCTGAAGAACAGAAACTTCATCACAAAGTTTCTAATTATCTGTCCAGCAGAGCTTCCTTAAACACTGGAAGAAGACCATATGCTTAAGGGCAACTGTGCACTCCACAAAACATGTAGTTTTGTCATCTCTCACTAGCAGATAGCCTCTGTACATGATGGTAATAGTAGACATGCGACCCTGACCTAAATGGCGCTTTCACTAGAAAATCCTTATGTTTTATGATCCAGAGGTCTTCAATTAAGTTTCCACATATAGTTCCCCCAGAATCTTTGCATACACAGGGATGTTGCTCTCCTGTAACAGATTTATTCATAGCTGAAAAAGAGCAATTACCATCAAATAAAACCTCAGTCAGAGAAAGCTGTTCCTGTCCAGACACTAGACAAGCTGATTTTGATTCCTCAAGTTCTTCATTCAAAGAAGTTCAAAGACAAAAATATCTGACTTTGCCTGTTGACAATTCCATCACACGTAGCCAAATTTTTAGCCACTGGTTGCTGTTTTTTTCCTAAAGCTACCCTAGGCTGGAGCATAGGTTTATCAGGAAAGCAGTGGAGCCAGCCTCTTCACAGGTATTAGTCTGCATATTCCTGTGCCACCTTACAAACCAATACCATTGTTCCCATTCACTCTGCTATTTGTTCCCATAACCTTTCAGATGGGCATTGCTCATATTTAACCAGGATTGCAGAAAAAATGTTCTCTCACTCAGTGAGAAATAAATTAGATGAAGAGGAATAAATTTCTAGAAAAAGACCTGATAACCACTATGTGTGCGTTTGCACAGAAAATAGAAGAAGAAGGGAAACTACAGTATTATTATTTGATAAATGGATATACTGTGCAAGTCAGAATTGCAAATAATAATTAGCAGCAAAGAATTCATTGCAGCATGGTTGCTACAGTAAATATAAAAATCAATTCATAATAATATTTGGACATTACAGACCAATTTAGAAACCACTTTAGAAATTTGATTCAATTGTCCATAAATTTATATCTGTTCTATGAGAAATGAAGACACATATACCAATATTACTCTCAGAGCTGGAATGGAAATGGAAAAAAAACACCTCCTTCACTGAGTGGACAGATGGTAGGAAGTTTTTAATTTATACTCTCAATTCCTGATAGAATAGGAAAACTAATAATTTCTTTTAAAAGTGGCACACTACCATTGTGTTTCATTACAAAATAAAAGAATGTCCTAAAGTTTTTCTGCCAGTTAGCAATATTCAAGACTTCTATCACCTTAAGCCTTCCCATCTAGCCATTTTTTCCACAGAGATGCTTGGATTTCCCCCTGTGGAGTTTTTTTAAAAGCACATACATACATATGTCACCAGCTTCATTTTTTTATTCTGTAGATGCTTGCATTGATTGATAGCTGAAGCAGGACCATCCACAACAGCACCTAATAACAACAAAAAAGAAACTAAGAAAAGAAAGTACACCTGAGATGTGTGTTGTATTTGGATGAAATAATAAATAATCTATCTTGTAGAGGAGGTAGCATTGAGAAATAAGCAGGAAACTAGAATATAAATAAAAACCTTAAAAGGAAATATCTACCTAGGCAGAATCCAGGATTGGTTTTTTTTTAATCATACCTCCTCAAATCCTCAATTTTCCTCCATCCTCATAGTCATGGTTTAATTGACAAAAGCTAGTTAAACTGATGAAGGGGTGGGAGCACTATTTTTCATTGAATAACACTAGTTTTCAAGAGACTAAGCCTAAGTCTGCTTCCACAAGGGTGCAGCCAACTTAAAGCAGATTTGCGGAATAAAGCATATGGGGCTGATGATACTTAATTCACACCACACACATTTCAGAGATTAGAATATCTTTGGTCTGGTTTCATGACTTAAAATATCTATCACCTTCTGGAATACATTTTTTAGTTAAGTTTCATCTTGAAAAAATCTACTTTTCGCTCTCCAAGACTACTCCAGTCTATCAACCTATAAACCAAAGAGAGTTAAGTGACATTATTAGGATATCTATTCCACATGCACAAATCTGGTCTCATCTAAGACATTTATGTAGATACACTTTAAGCAGTGGTGACACATAGAATACAGAATAAGAGAAAATAAATTACATAGGAAGTTGGATAGGAGCTAAAGCACAAGTAGAAAAGGAAAGAAAACAAAATAATATAGAGTACAAAATCTTTCCACTATTTGAACTAGGAGTTTAATTGTTTCTCTAAGTTTCTCTTGTATAATCATAACTACATATTCAGCAAAGACATTTTATTGGATTTACAGATAACAGGATGTATCAAAGCTTAAAGACATGGGTGGAAGATAAGGAAAAAAGAAATTGTCATCTAGAAATATATGGAGAATTTCTATGATGAATACATTTCTATGCAATTTTTTTTTCTTATAGAATAGTTACAAGAATGATAGTGTGAAAAAAGTGCCCTGAGGTGCATCTGGACCAGAAATCTGTTCAAGTGAGTTAATAAAGGACTAGGTAACTTTTTACCAGTTGCTTGCAGATAAGAATACAAAAAAATAAGAAATCATAGCTGACTATATGCTAACCAAGTTATCTTTTTCATCAGCCTACTGACAGTACTGTTATAATTATAGACTTAGGTTTGTTTCACAGCTACTGTCTGTTGCTATAACTTAATAATTCTAAAATGCTATTAACTCATGTAACATTGTGGACTTCAGTACTATCACACTACATTTATATGACCTACGGATCCTGGTTTTAGAATTTCCTGTGTACTGTAACTAATGTCTCTTGTTCATCTTCATTACAGTCCCACTCTTAATATGGTACTTTTGAAGTGAAGTTCCTTCAAAATTTTGAATTTTGAAGTATTTTGAATACTCCTCCAAAATAGTAAATGTTTAGTTTTTTCTTCCTGGTATCATGTTCATATTTTATTTTACAAAATATATATAATTCTGTCCAAGTACTGAACATAAATTGTTAGTTTCCCCTTAGGTAATCTTTATGATGATCTCAACAAATTTGCCCATTTTTTGATAAACACCAACAGGTCCATAAGATTATGAAACTGGAAGTGCACTATCTTCATTTTACAGAAGCAAACTCAGACATAAAGTTGCTAAAGCCTTATTTGTTTCGGAAATTGTAGTCCAGTGAAACACAAGGCAGAATTATTTGAACTGACTGTGTGAACTCAGTTTTGATCCAAAAGTATTCATGAGAATTTCAAGGTCACTTCCAACTTGGACTGTTCTAAGCCAAATTATGCAAGCTACTGTATTTCTGCACTAAAAGTGGCAAGTTAAATAAGTAGATTCACTGTAACATAATGACTATCACTGTAACATAATGACTAATTTGGGGTGTTTTTTTAGGACAAAAACATCTATCCATTGCCTCTAAGGTCTCAATTTCTTTGACAAATGAAGATAGCAAACTGCACTTCCTTACCTTATTTTAGAGACTGTGAGATTGCACAAAAAGATAACTACAAGCAGGAAGAGGAGGAAGAGGAATAAGAAAAGGAGTAGGATAGAGAAGAAAATGAGGAGGAAGAAGAGGAAGAATAATACACCACTGAATAAGTTAGATAGAATTGCAAAATACTTTTGGTTGAAAGCTTTTTCTGAAGGTCGTCTGATCCAACTCTTTACTCAAAGTAGGAACTATTTCAAAATCAGATTTCAAAATTCAAAGTTAGATCATACTCATAGACTTAAGAGTAAAACCACATTGCCTGACATGACTCTGCTGGGCTGTCATGTAGTCTAGCTATTGTGATGACATATGGGCACACTGCAAAAAGAGAAAAAAACCTATTATAGTTTTATTAAAACAAACAAACAAACAAACAACTGACCAAACAAAAAAACCCCCAAAACCAAAACAAAACAAAAAACCTCAACATGTAATCCATAAGTACTTCTAGAAATTCAAGGAACTTCTTTTTATTAGGTCTAACATAATTTTGTCTTTATCAGTTTCTGATATCACCATATTTGAGAGTGCCATTGGTAAAATTTTCAGAATGACAGTTGGGTTTTGACCATTTGGGTTTTTTATTCCACTTTACATTTTATAATGCTTTTACAATTTGTATCCTGCATTCTAGATTATCAAATGTACTTAGTGAATTTCTTTTGTTAGGAAAAAAAAAAAGAAGGAAAAAAATGGAAAGCTTTACATGACCAAATAAAGAACACTAAAAGATATTATATAGATACATATTACAGCTATAGCTATTGTGGAACTCAAAATTTTTATGAGATCAGTAGTTAAGAAACAATAATACAATCAAATGTATTGCTGTGCTCTACATTAGCTCGTCTGAATGTCTAGCAGACCACAGTGGTAATCCTTTTATGAAAACAGTGTCACACGATATGTATTGCAAAATGTTAGGGTATTAAAAGTGGACTTACTATTAAAATATTTCTTATTCTCTCAGGTGAGTGAAAAGAAGATACTGTACATACGTGTAAGGCTATTACAGGAGACTGTTCAAGGAAAATATTTCTATTATCCAGAATGCATCTTAGATAAAAACTGAGATCAAAATAAAGAATTGTAAAGGAGAGAAGAGGGGGAAATTAAAATTAAACCCTCAGCTCAGAAACTGTGGCAAACACACATCTACAGGCATACTTGGACATTGGTAAAAAATACTATCTGTTAATATATGTAAATATTAAGTATATTAAAAATGATCATTTAATTAGAACACTAGAAATCACACTATTACACAAGGCAGCATGCTTTTTATTTTCATCAATAAGAGATACTGAGGAATGTTCTGAATTAGTTTTTTTCTGAAGAATTAATTAATGTAGATGGAAAATGAAGAAAATCTTCATCTACACATCATTTTGATACCACAGAAGAACATATCAAATAATTTTCACTGGGATCTAGACGACTGTCAATTTTTTAAAGATTTTTGTATTGTTCAACTAAAAGAAATGTATTGTTTGAAAAACCTTTAGAATTTTGAGTTATGTGTAAAAAATCATAATCTACATACTAGTTATCTTCACACGTGCATTAAAAAACACAAACACATTTTTTATGAGGGGAAACAGAACTATTTGTAGCCACACAAAAGAAAAAAGTGTATTCTCAGTCATCTCACAAACCATTGTTTTTCTTGTTCAAAGCAAGTGTTCACTTTTAGTATGATATCAGCAAGATGTTAATAAAAGAACTTTCTGACCTCTAGATCATTCAGGTTTTGATGTTATATCTTCAGAATCTGGAATTTATATTATAACTTCTGCCTGATGATTACTTCCACAAAGTCTCTTGAAATAATTGTACAGTGGGACTGTAATCATATTGGTCTAACATAAAAGGTGTTACTTTAAGGCTCATGATGCACATATGCCATCTTCCCATGGCAATATTTGGGTCTTTTTAACATTACTGTAAGGACTGCATGAACAAATGAGCCGAACAAAAGTAGATAATGTATTTAGTTCACAGACCCCTATATTAAAGATCGAAGGTTTCTTATAAGGTACCGAGTGGTGCTCAGTAAGAGGTGCTCACAAGAGACGCTCTGGGTAAAAAAGGTGACATAAATTTCTGTGATTTATGGCATGCTGTACATATCATTGTTTGATATGAACTCCCATTTTTACATGTTAGCTTTCTGTATGTATGTATCATCATCTGCATTGTTTCCTCAAGCTATTTCCCAATTTCTTTGAGTCTTCCATGTGTAAAGAATAACAGTGCACAACACTGTAAGACCATCCATTTCCTAGGTGTCATCTCTGAAAGACTACTTTTTTATTTAAGGTAGGCTTCAACCTGACTGTAACTATATAAATCATAGTCTAGCAAATAAGAACTGTCCCAGTAGACAAACACATTTAAAATGTATCAGTTTATTGCAATGGTTTAAAGAGAAAAAAAAAAAAGAAAAAAATTGATAAAAAGAAAAATGAAAAAGGAAAGAAAGGAAAACAGAAAAGGAAAAGCTCACCTGAAATAATGCAGCTTAATGAACAGTTGTTTTCACTCAATATTTCTCCTTCTTTTCAACTCATGCTGTTCTTTATTTGGTCTCTTATATCTGACCAGTAGGGGAAAAAAAGTACATACAAAAAACAACTAAAATTTTGTGATGCATACTATACATTTCTGCAGTCTATGTTTCACCATATGACTATTTCTTGATTCTGATGCTTCACATCTGAAATTAGATTTACCAAAGGGAGAGTAAAATAGAGCAACAGTCGTATACCATGGCTCTGCAGAGACTGTCTAATCTCTTAAAGATCAACTTCTCTGTCCGTTTAATGAAACCTACAGCACCATTTCCCTCACAGTGGGGTAGAAAGAGGTGCTGACAGGAGGATTTATTTCTTCTCATTTAAAAAGGCTGTATATCATATCTTAATCCAAATAAATGGTGACGAGCCTAACAGTAAACACAGTAATATAAGATTCATAGGAAAAGTGACTTCAAGAACTAAAAGGCTAAAAGGTGTTTCTTCACTCTCCTTTTTGCTTGTTCATAATAATTTTAATTAAGAGTAATCACTAATTATTATAGCTTTTGTAGCTGAAAGGAAACACTTATGTATGTGTGTGTATGTTAAGGTAATATGTACCGGCTAACGAGTGCCTGATGAGTGCCTTTGGACTTTGCAGATGTTGGCTCTTGAAACAATTATGTGATTAAGGCAGTGTGGTATAGAAGAAATGTGTTTAAGAAAGTGTACAGTGGAATTTCACAAACACTAGTATGCAAACTATCAATGAGTTCTGACAAGGCCTTAACTACTTTCTACCTCAGTTTTGAGGAATTTGGAAATCCTTGGAGAGATCAATTGTTTAAAAGAGCTCTCTACATCAAGTGTGCTTTGAATATTCCCTAAACCATTATAGAATGGCAAAATCCTATGTCAAGAGGAGAACACAGTTAAGAAAGGCCATTGTAATCCTAAAATATTTTAAACTTAATTCATAGCTGAGACTCCATTCATTATACACGTGTTTTAAGCAGGTGTTTACAGCACAGCCTTGTTATGTGGTGTATACTGTGCCATCTAGAGACAGAACGCTAGCAAAACACTCATATTATCTAATCTCTGAGCAGGTCAGGTCCAATGACAGATCTTTTAGATGATGCTTTATCTGTATCTAGCCTTGATGGATTTTGCTCTGCTTGGGCCAGCTGAAATGAAAAAGAAAGGACAAGATAATAACAGCTTGCTCAGTGGCACATCACAACACATCAGCATGGTGTTGTCCCACTCTTCATCCATGCTATACCTACATGATGTTGCTCAGGGTAAAGTAGATGCAGGAAATAAGAAATGTCAGTACTCTTCATAAGCCTATTGAATGGATGTGTGGATGGATGGAGAAGATTAAAGCAGAGTGATGAATACCTTAGGAGGGAAAGGAGATTTCTTGGGAGAGGATATTGATCAGTGGTAATAAACTGTCATGGTAGATGAGGTAGGGCAGGATATGAAACAGAAAAACAGTAGGAGTTCAGGGTGAAAAAGCACAGTTTCAATTAAGTGAAATAGGAAAGAGAAGGGAGTATTAAGCACTTTGAAGAAAAATTAGAATACGGAGATTGCATCAGAAAAAAAGAACTAAAATATTTTTTTCTGGGTTTGTTAAAGCATGTTGGCAGAGTGTGTGGGAGGAAACTATTTCAGTAGTTCTTCCCTCAGTCTATTCTTCTAGCTTCGTTGGCATATTCCACTAGCTCGCAGCACTTTGTACTTCCTGGTTTCCTGCATTGTATTTTCATGTTTACTGTCCTTTGGTCTTCCTTTTTTCAAATGAATTTCTATGAACTATTACCAGAAAACAGGTCGAAATCTGGTAATGACTCAACAACTACACACTGTAAGAAAAAGTACCTGCTTGCATTTGCTCTAAACTATGACTGGATCCCTTCATTTGTTGCTACTGGTTCTTGTACTGAGAAATATTAAGTAATTTTTCTCCTTTTCCATGTTTATTCAAT
Organism: Pipra filicauda; assembly: GCF_003945595.2. Classification (NCBI taxonomy): domain Eukaryota; kingdom Metazoa; phylum Chordata; class Aves; order Passeriformes; family Pipridae; genus Pipra; species Pipra filicauda. Next base: position 2,607,167 of record NW_024104776.1, on the reverse strand, counting down.
TCAACATTTTACAGACTCCTGTCTTACATCTCATGAATTTTTCAGGATCAACTTGGAGATATGTACAGAAGTATAAGAGAGATTATATGGCAGATCCTTTAATGTTTTTTAGAAAATATTTTCTTCCACTGCTCTAGCTATTCTTCTCCTAGAGAATTTCAGAAAAAAATATGTTACCAAAGATACCAAGGCACTGGAACAGGCTGCCCAGATAAGTTGTGGATGTGTTCCTGGTAGCGTTCAAGGCTGGGTGGGATAGGGCCCCAAGAAACCTCATCTGGTAGGTGGCACCTCTGCCCATGGCGGGAGGGCTAGAACTAAATGATCTTAAAGGTTCTTTTCAAACCAAATCATTCTATGATTCTATGACTTTGAAGTTATTTATTCAGCTTTGACTGAAATGTTTTCCAGATGTTGTGGTTGCTTACATATATAGATAGATATGTGTGTATGTATGTATACGTAAAATATGTAACTCGCAACAACAGAAAAAAATTAGGTTGCTAACAAAGAGATGTAATTTCTGCATTTTTGTCACATATTATTTATGTCAGGTTTGGCAAATACAGCAACTGCAGTACTGGAAATATTTCTGGCAAGTACAAGCAATGACATTTCTCAGAGATGCGAGATAAAGGAGATTTCATACCCTAATCTTCTCATGTCAAGCTGTTCAGAAAAAAAAGAAAAATCCATACAAAAATATAATTTGACAGATAAAGTGCTCCTACCATTTTTCTGAAGAGAGGAAACATTGTTTCTTCTATGGCTAAATTTTCCTAACAGTAATAAAAAAGAAGTGCAATGCATATATGAAAAAAAGACTAATGGACTTACATCACAGAACTGATCCCAGTACAGAAGTAAAACTAGTTTAAACCTTGCAAGTGGTCACTCTGCGAAATAAACATCAATATAACATGACTTTCACAGGCTCTTACTACAAAAATAAACCAGTGATACCTACATGTTTTTAAATCAGTGGATCAGAGCGCACACTCCTCTTCCTGATATTGCAGGGCCTGCACAGTTTCCAAACACCCAGAAAAAGAGAGTTTAGAGCTAGGGCTTCAACTATGCACCTTTTTATAGTTTATATTTTGGTTAGTTGACTGTTGTGGGTGAGAGTGGGGGCTTTAGACAAAGTTTATTAGAGAAGCCCTTCTGTTGTGTCACAAGTTGCAGAAAAGATCCCCTTGCTTTCTAAACTCTTTCTCAGAGAGGAGCCTAGATGTGGCTAGATCCAACTTAGCCCCAGGCTTTGCCAACTGTTTAAGCACAACTTTGTCCTGCAGAGTTAAAAATGGCAAATCAGGAATATTTATATAAAATGAATTATCTATTACGACAAATGGTTAGACAAAGGATCTTAATCAGAATTATCTTAATCAGAATTATTTACTACACAAAATAAAAGCTAAAAACTGCTAGTAGTGTATAGCATAATGCACTATATCAAAGCAATTATATTAGAGCTAGCAAAAAGAAACAATCATTAATTAGAGATCGACATACCTCACCATACCAAAGCTTGTGGGCAGATCTTTCAACCTCAAGGAGTATCCTTAAAGGACCTTCACTACTTCAAGGGAAAATCTCCACACACTCCAAGAAGGGGTATGTTAGAAGAATTTGACCATATGAAAGTTGACTAGACTTCGTTAATATAAAGTGATTGACTGACAGCCACATGTCTCCAGGTCAGTTTACCACCTATATGTCATATCCTTGCCTCACTACCAGTATGTTGATTAGGGGTTGATGAGCCAGACTGATTTTAGCACCACCTGGCCCTCTCTCAACCCATCACTGATAGTTTTGCAAACAGGGCATTGTCCTATTGAGTTGTTTGACCACATTTCAGGATGAAGAGCCTTGCTACACTGACTAAAATAGATAGAAAGGTCTGGTTTGGTGTTTATGTGGGGGTTATTTGGTTTGGTTTTAGTTTAGTTTTAGTTTTGGATTTTGCTGGTTTGTTGGGTTTTTTGGGGGTTTTTTTGGGTTTTTTTTTCTGTTGACTTGGTTTTGTTTGGTTTGGTTTTTAATCAACTTTTCTAATGTGGAGGAGATGATAAATGCAGAGGAAAGATACTGAAAATAACCTCAATGAAGTACTTCTCTTCATAAGTAATAACTTTCTTTACTGTCACAGACCAGAAGTTAGTTACAATTGACTGTACATAATGCAGAGGAAAGGTCTGGATGTCCTAAAAAGTAATAAGCTGGTTTGCTCAGTACACATGACCTGATTGTGATCCCACAAGTTACTTTGTTTTACAAGTCAAGCAAAATGCCTAAAATGCCTAAAATCCCCCAAAATGCCTAAAATATATCCAGAGGAAAAACTGGAAAACAAATAAAGGACTTGAGAAGGGAAAGAAGACCTTTGCATTTTCTTTGGTGAAAAAAAACCTTCGTTCTCAGAAGTGAATAATTATCTTCCTGCTTTTAGAGCTCCCAGATAGGGGGGTCCTTTCTCCTGCAATGATTCTAATACAATCAGCCAGTGACGATCCCTGTTCACAACGACTTCCTAAGCAGTTTTTGGTAACATGTACAGAAAGATAACTTTCGCAGCCAAAGAACTGGTAGAAAAATGGTATTCAGACACTAAGTTCTGTTGCACATTCCGGTTTGGTTTAATTAGCTTAATAACAACATATTAATTTCAACAGTAATATTGATCAGTGAACAGTCTACATTGTCTTGTGATTTAACTACGATTATGAAGCTATACTGTGTTTTCACCCTTCATATTTTGATGAGGGCAAAATCAAGGATTTGCAGAAGGGATTGGAACTTTAAATCCACTTTTATCTCCTTTTGGGTAGTTATCGTTCCTTCCCTTTAAAAATGAAGCTTCATTTTGCAGGTCCTCTATCCTTTCACGTTTTCGTATGCATCATATTGCGTTATCTCAATTACAATTTTTCTGAAACTCTTGATTTTGGAAGACTTACACATTTGTAATGCTGTAGAAGACTGATAGGAAGGATACATAAACACAGTGAAGGGGACATCTTCAGAGCAATACATTTCAAAATAATCAGGTTAGATAGGATTAAATTCAAGAAGAATTCTTGATGTTAGTTTATAAAAAAGAATTGCCATTTGCTTCCTTAAAGAGTCACCTGCTTTTTGGCAGAATAATTTTGTATAGCTCAGCCAAATATTTTAGTGGATTTCCTAATCTTTCCTAATAAATTTTTTTTTACCTTATTTTTAGGGCATTGTGAATACTAGAAATCCAACAAAAAAAGATGTGGGGTAGAAAAAACTTTAAAAGAACACACGCTTATATGACTGAGATAAAATGACCTTGTAAAAGAATAATAAATTATACTTTGTTTTCTGAGAAGGATGGAGGATTCAGTTAATATTTTTGAAAGTAATATCTCTGTTCATTTTCATTCAGACCAGCAGAGAAAAAGATATTGCATGCTTTAAATTCAGTGACTCAGACTTGATTGAATAAGCTTGTTGTAGGAAAATCCATACGCATAAGAATTGCTTCTGTGGGTACAGAACTGTTGTAAATAAGGATGTACATAAGTATCATAACCTTCGTGCAATTCCACAGAGGGCTTACAAGCATCATTAAAAATCCATAATAGATTTTTGGTTGTTTTGTTTCTCATGACTTCTATTTAAATAGAAGTTTTATTCTCAGAGATGAAGCTAACACAAGCTTAATAACAAGAAAACTAGCAAAAGCTCTGCAAGAATCAGATGAGGTCAGGAGGTAGAAAAGGTACTTTCACAAGCTCATACCTCAATCTCTGTCACATGAGTCATCAAGTGAGACATAATAAACAACAGGCTGCACAAATAACTGCAACTTTCCATGTGCTTTAAACTTCTCTGCTCAAGAAAACTGAAATTTACTCATGAATTTCCAAGCTTCTACATCGGTTGCTCTGAACGGTGTTTGCTCAATTGACACACGTCAGGGATTTCTGTATGTGGCATCCATTTCTTGGTATGAAAGTAGACTGTGATTCTAACTTCATCCATTTTAGGTACTCTGAGAAGGGAAAAGAATATAAACAAAAATTATATTCATACATCTTAAGGCATCTGTCATACCCAGCAGCCAAGAGAAAATCCATGGATAAGCAATATACAGTCTGGTCTCAAAGATAGATTATGGTCTCCCACCTTGTTTTATTTAGATGTGTCAACACAGCTTGAGGTAGCAGAAGGCTAAAAGCAGTGTTGGTGCACTTACTATTGCTAATCAATTCAGTTTAAGTGGGACTACGAAATCACAGAACCTCATGGAGAAATCCTATATACTTGTAATTTTCTCTTCTGTTTACTTATGCCTCTTTGTTTCTGCCAGCTGTCTCACCATCAAAATACTTCCATTTGATAGAACAACTTTATATAGCTTGTATATGTCACTTAATATTGCACAGTATAGCTTACTATATATTGCTGTCATATGGAGAAGAAAAAGTGAGTCACTGTTAATATTGCAGGTAATGGAATAACTGATATTATCAGTAGTCATTCTCGAAGTATGGATCAGGTCTCAGCTTCAGGTGGAATTTGTGATACAGACACTAATTTTATTTTGATATAGAAAGAATTGGTTTTACTTCTAAATCTTATATATGCTGCCATTAAATGTAAAATGATCAAAACTTTGTGTTGAGATTTTCAAAATTATAATATATTAAAACCTTTTTGCAATGATATTTTATAAGCTTGCTCAAACTTGTTACTCAGGATACCTATTTGCCATGTTTAAAACAAATACATATCACCGTGCTACGTTTCACTATTTTCTTTCCCCAGAATGAGGACCTTGAGGTTACCACACAGAGAGAGAGGAACATTCTTTGATGTGAATGAGACTTTCTGCACATATTTGAAGGCAGAGTTTTTCTCTGATAGTAAATATTTCTGTAGTACAAAATTAAAAAGAGATACATTCAGAGAGCAAAAAGGTTAGGTGAAGGGAAAGAACAAAAGCTGTAATGGTATTCCACATTCTGCTGTGGCACAGAAGTATATAATTTTTCTGTTTGACCTCACTGACAAGCTCCAAGACTTTAAAACATCTGCAAATTAGGCAGAGCCTAAAAAAGTATTTACAGCTCACACTTGCTACTCTTAAAAGAAGTATGAAATCACATCCAGATAAAATTATCAGCAAAAGGTACTCTTCTTGTGTTGACCTGTTGCAGGACACAGAATCCACTGATGGTAGAAAAAATATTTAGATCTGGATATACACACTATGCTAACAAAAATCTAGTTTAAAGAAGTATTGCCAAAAACCTCTAAACTTCTAAAACAAATAATTCATATAGTGAATCTTTCTATATCTTTCCACAGTGTATGAAACAAAGTTATAAAAAATATTCAAACCATTTTAAATTTCATTAAACTTTTTTTTCTAAAACTTCATGACAACAGATTCTACAAACTATTTTTCATTGCAAAATGTGCCATATGAAAAGCTCTTCCTGAGTTGTAGTTGTCCTCTAGTTAGTATCTCACCACTACCACTCTTTCTGATGAAGGACTTAATAATTTTATCTTATTATTTCTACAGGCAACAATAAGAAAGACTTAATATTCCCCTTTGGGGAAAAGAAGGAGAGAAACCTATATAAGCACAAAATAAAAATCACCTCTCATGGTTCTTTTATACACTCTATATTGGTTATGAAATCTAATTTGTGACAATGGAGCCAAAATATATTACTAACTGAATATTATTTTATGTGTAGCCACAACTACTCTCTCTCAACCAGGACAACCTCACAGTCATTTCAGAAGATAAAAATATTGCTATATTTATCACAAAACAGAAATGAAAGGTTTATTCAACAGTAATTTTTTCCTATCTAGGATAACTAAGCATATACCCATTCCGAAGGAATTCCTACCTTTACCAATAATGATGTTATATATAAGAAAGAAAAAGATGGAGGCCTTCACTCTGTAGAGCTCTACTTGTAAAAAAACTAGGATTGAGACCCTTATATGAAAATAATTATGACAAATATACAGTGAAACTGTGCACCCATAAAAAAAAGGAGTTGTTTTTTCAAGGATTTAAAAGATATTAAAAGAGGCATTTAAATTAAGATTATATACATATCTTAATCATGAGATCTACATATAGTTTAAGATAATAATGTAGACATTTAAATATGTGCAAGTAAACATTCATAAATGTGCATTAAAAAAGATTATTTTTACATTATAGTTGTACTCAAAGTGGGAATATTTTACACTTTCCTATTCTATGATTGCATTAGTTCACCTATGGAAATAAAGACTATATGATCAGTGATGTGTAGAGAAACTGGATGCCCATAGCTATTAGATTTTGAAAACTGTGGGCCAAACCCCACTCTGTTCTCCACTATTATTTACCAAGTATCTCATGAAGACTTTGACTTGCCATGCTGACAGACCTGATTGCAGAAAAAATGAAATCAACAAATCCAACAAACAGAGAGAGGGAAAGAGACAGAAAGAAAGAAGGAAAGAAAGAAGGAAAGAAAGAAAGAAAAAGAAAGAAAGAAAGAATATGGTATATGATATTTGAATGAAGAAACAAAATCATAGAAAAAGCTAAACATACTGAGTAAAGGAAGGAGTGTGAAATTCGACTACATGCAGCAGAATGCAATGAATACCTGATCCACCACTAAGCTTATTATGGCTTTTGATTTGGTTGTACTTTTAGGTTTTTTTTGTTGGGTTGTTTTGGATGCTAAATCATCTTTTGCCTGCATAGCACTAGATTCAGAGGAAGAATATTCTGATATGACAGTTGTGTGTTTTGATATTAGACAATGAATATGACAACATTTTTTCTTTAATTACCATCAAATATATGTCTAATGAATGTGTTTTAATGACCAGATGCAAGCAAAACAAACAATTCTTACAACAGCATTTTTAAATATACACTAAAAGCAAATTTATTATACAAAAAATCCTTCTAGAGGGAAGTAAGAATGTTTTCCATTTACAATAATGCCAGATCATGCAGTTTTCCAGTGAAGATATTCTCCACCTTTAATTTTATACCCTAACGTTGAAAATATTCCCAGCCTTTTATATTTAGCTACAAAGGCCCATTTGGCAGACTCACTATCTTTGATAGCATAATTTTTAATCTGCTTCTGTAACCCAAGAGAATCTTTTAATAAAGAGATTAAAGTACTGGATTTTTATTCTTCATGCTCAAGAGGACAGTGTTTGACCCTGATGACTAATTGAAAGCTAAATTTTATTGCATTATACTGGACACTAATTAGACCAGTTGGAACACTTTTCTAGCAATGCAACAGTCACTAAAAAAAATCCACAGTATTTAGAAAAAAAATAGAAGAAGTACAGAGAAAGGGACAAAGAAAAAGAAAAAATATCTACTTCAAATTATCAGAAATGAAGTGGGAGTTCATAACAGAATTAGATTAAAAATAAAGAGGATTATTATTTAATTAAATTGGTTTGTGGTAGAGTTACAGTTTATCAGATTGCTTTTGTTTATTTGTTTTTTAAAAATATCCTCTTGAAATAAGAGAGTTTTTCATCAAGAACATGAGTTGTTTACATATACGATACAAAATTGTGTCTTCTCAGTCAACAACGGTTATTTGACTAGCAGCAGCATTAACTAACATCCTTAGTCCTCAAGCATATTCCTCTAATGAATGCACTTTGATGTAAACTGACAATATTCTCCCAAATAAAGCCAAATTTTTGCAGCATAAGAGTGTGTAAATAAATTATACTGCTTTAATGAGATCCATGTTAAGATCTGCATTGGGCAATAGTACTGTTGCTAACCCAGAGTAACAAACATTTTACAGTCAGTGCTAGCATATCTAGTACTCCTACCCTATGTGTGTGTGTGTGTATTTTGTTTTTCTGATGGAGGACAATATCTGGTTTGAAAAAAAAAAATGGTACCTCAATAACTCTCCCATCGCTCTTTTTTTTAAAGCATTTTTTGCATCATGCTGATAGTGATGTGGTAAAACTCCTTGTTTCTTTGTTTCTAAGATTACACTTGCTCCTACTTAATTATTCCAGGAAGAAAGTCCATGGATAGTGTAAGCCATGCTAAATCTATACTGTCCTACTCCCCCTGAAGCCCTAACAGTACTAGAAAGGAATATTCATTTCCATCAAACCAACAAGCTGATCTCAGATGGCTACACAATTGCTAGGGCTGACACAAGACTAAGTGTGAACTCACATCTGAAAGTGAGAGGAAAGAGAGGGATGGGCATGAGGAAGAAAAGGAGAGTGAGAAAGGAGTGAGAACACAAGGGTGAGCAGGCCTTTGCAGCAGCAATTCACTAATATATTGGTATATACCAATCATGAAAAATCAGAGCAAGATGCAAGGCTTCTAAGCATTATATAGTGGAAACACTGTTGTTTTTTCAGGCTTTCTACTCTTGGATATGAGCAAAAGCGTTTGGCAACACAGTGTACTGATGAATTCAGTACTTGATAAACTGACATTTGAAAATGGTCATAGCAATTTTAATTTCTAAATTACTTGATTTTTTTTTTTTTTGCACTAGACACAAACTATTGCATACCATTAATCACCAAGTTGCATCATTTGGTTTTTTCAAGGAAAGATGGATAAGATGCACACATGCTTACATAGTTGTTTTACAGTGAATTGAAGCACCCACACAGCTGAATCACAACCAGATCAGTACATTTTCTATTGTAGTTTTCTAATCAGCTTTAAATGTCATGTGCACCAATACTGAGTATCACACAGCTCTTTTTTTTTTTTTAATGGCACGTTGCTTTGTAGGGCTGATATAAGTATATTTTTGAAATTATTAAAACAATACTACATTTAAATTCTTTCAAACTAACCTAAATCACTTAAAAAAAAAAAAAAAAGAAAAAAGTAGTCCTTAAATAAAGAAAATATTCTTTTTTGGTCACACACATACTTGCATCCTTTAAAAATATGACAAGTATTCCTTTCAATTACATCATTATTCAAACTCTAGGCACTAAAAATTCAAATGAACCCTAATTAGAGTTATTATCTTAAAACTTCAGTAGAATAGTTCTCATCTATATTAAAGAAGTTTCTAGTTCAAAGGAAAATTCTTTGCAGTGAAAATATGCATAATGTTACAGATAATTTTTTTTCTCTTGTCAGAAATCAATCATGTTTTTGTCATCATTAAGGAGAAGAGTTGACCTTTTTTAAAATAAAGGACAAAAGTACCTTGTCATGAAATACCCCCACATTATTAAAATATCTCTACTAAGAGGTTCCTATTTAAAATTATTAAAAAAGTCTTCCTCATTCTTCAATTGATGTTAATAGGTAACAGAGGAAAAATAGCACATATAAAGAAAATTAAACGGTGTAAAAGTACAAACACAAGTTCTTACACGTCTCAAGATTTGTTGTGATGTACATGAAAGAAAAGCGAAGGTGATAATATAGGTGAAACCTAGCACTGCATAAAAATCCCCACAGAAATAAATTGCCAACCTATTGTAGACATTGGAAGTTCTATAATTCATATTTTAAGCTCAAGAGATCACGCACCCAAATTTCCCTAAAAATTTCCTAGATATCCAAGTGTCTAATGTCACTATGTACTTTTGGAGCTCATGAAATCATAAGATAATCCAAGCTGATTAGATAATATTTGGGAGGTCTCCAGTCTAAGCTCCTACTCACAGCCACAAAAGAGCCCGGCTCCGTCCTCTTAACAACCTTCTCTTGTCTATATATACATCCACAAAAGCGACTGTGAGGGCCCTCAGAGCTCACTCACTTCCAGGCTGAATAAGCCCTGTCCTCTAAGCTTCCCCTCATGAGGAATACGCACCCACTCCTTTATTTTTCCCAGGGAGCCCAATCCTGGGCACAGCACTCCCTGTGAGGTCTAACAAGCGCTGAGCAGAAGGGGATAACAGTTCCCACCCAGCTGACTGCCCGCGCTCCTGCTCGTACAGCCCAGGTTGCTCATGGCTGTCTGGGGCTCAGCTCACTGTCCACGACACCACAGAGACTTTCCCTCGGTGCTGTTCCCAGCTTGTCTGTCCACAGTCTGTGCCATCAAAGGCCCCCTCTGTCCCAGGGGCAAGACTTGTTCTTGCTCAACTTTGCAAGGTCTCATCCCATTTCTCCAGCCTGCCCAGGACCTTCTGAACAGCAGCCCTGCCTCCAGGCTTGTCAGGTGATGTCCCTAGTTTGTTGTCAACCTTACACTTGGAAAGGGTACCTTCTGCTTCCTCCTGTGGGTCACTGATAGAGGTAAGAAACAGGCCAGCTCCGAGGAGACACCCCAGAGGTGCTCCAATTGTTTCTGACCTCCAGGCAAAGCACCAGCCACTCAACATTTTCTGTTGACCTGACTATGCAACCATTTTTTCACCCATTCTATATTACTCCCCTCAAGATGGTTACTTCTCAACACAGACTGCTGTGGGATACCATGTCCAAAATCTCACTAAAGTCAAGGTAAACAACTTTTAGGATCTAATCCTCACCCATAGGCTTTTTTCCTCTTATCTCACAGCAAAACAATGAAACATTATTATTTGTTGTTGTACACAGCCAGAAAAATAATAGAGAAAGCTCTTTGAACAGAATATTGTTTGTGAAATGTTAGCACAATACATTTCTTTTTCATTAGCTAAAGTAGTTACCACCTTGTTTTGTTCCTTTGTTTTTATTAACTTAGGCAGATAGAATTGTAACCACCAACTACCTATGCCTTTCCAAGCTCTCTGAAAGGAAAAGGCATTTTTTTCAGGTGAAGTTATTAGTGGCAGTATGAAAGCCTGATAAAATTAAGTGGTTCACTGAAGAGTATTGAAAAATACTCATCTCTTTAGGTTTCATTTCCTTTAGACAAAAAGGAATTCACCGAGAAAATTTGGTTTTGGATATAACACCAAAGAATTTTGCCAATATGTTACTAATCATGTTTACCCTACAAATTCTATTTCTTGCCTCTTTCATTATCTTAATTAGTCAAATGGAAACAAAACAAAGTGTAACATGAGATGAAGAATTCCGTGAAATAAAAGAATCCTTAGCTGTAAAAAACATTTTTGCCCATTGAAAGGCAAAACAACTTTCTTTTTTGGCAACTAGATGATCATGAAGCTCCATCTGTAATATATGTCCGGGACTCCAGTGGTTAAGTTACTTCTTCTGAGCTGCAATCCAAGGTCTGAAACATCTGGTTGTGGGACACTTGGGGCCAATGGATTTGGTCTTAGATTTTAATGAGTCATAGAAAATTAGATTACTACTTAAAAACACTTGGTATTTTGATCTGGAAGAGAATTCTGCTTCCGTTATTCCGTATCATAAATAGAGTCAATGAAAGAAAAGAGTACACAGAACATACTCAGCAAATGAATAGAACTGTTTGGATATAAGTAGGAGATTCCTGTTCATGTCTTACATAGGTCATCCTATACTGCTTTTGCGAACATCAGGCAAAGGCATCAGCAAGAGAATAGATGGAAGGAAAAATGCATCGTTCAAGCTCACACAGATCATGGAAATGAAAAAAAGATATGTGCAAAGCAGGAAGATTTCACGGCAAGTTGGGAGTTGTCTGTGCTTTCTATCTACTGTCTCTACCCTGTGAACAGGACAAAAAAGCAGGATACATTCAAATGAGAGGAGATAAAAGTCTAAATAAAGTGATGATTTTATCTTTGACTTCTGAGGAACAGGGGCAACACATCATTATGTGTCTTTGCTTCTACAAGCTCTAAAACCTTTTATTTTAACCTCTGTTTTTCTGAGTTTTTGAGCCTTTTTTTTTTTTTTTAAGGTGTTCTTTCTTTGGAAAGGGTGGGGAGGTATTTTGTCTCATTTTGTTTAACATAACTTGAGATCTAATCTTATCCAAGTCTCTCTTGTTACCTCAGCAAGATAAACACTTTTCTAATTGCAAATACTTTCTTGAACTGTGGACAAAAAAATTCATCTTAGTTCTTCAGATATCACTGATTGCATTGTCTGTCAACCTTTTCAGTCTGACAGTATCTCTGACACTTTCAAAAGCTGAAATTAAATCTAGCATTACTAGCACAAGTGATCTTTTTATCTTCTCACTCACAGTTTTCCCTCAGTCTTAGTCCACGAAATGGATGCTGAATAGTCTTCCACAACATTTTTGCACCCGTCAGTCTTGTAGTCTAAAATGCAACCACTGTCTTAGGGATGAAAGTATAGTTTCTTTGTTTTCTAAATGAAGAACAAATTTGCAAAGTTTGCAGTTTTCAGTAACTATGGTCTAAACCACTGGACACAGTCTGGTTTCAGAAACATTTGATAATTATGTAGTAATTCTACAAATACTGTTTTTGATTTATCCCACAGCAAAAAGGAAAATATAAGCCAGAGCGATCTGTATTCCCATAATCAGTATATCACTGACAATATTTCAAATTAATTATATGTTTATGTATATATCCAAAATGGTTGCAAAGAATATAGTATTTCAGGTTAATGTCCATTCTGACTAGATGCATCGAACAAATCAAGTCTTGAGGTCCCAAGGGAGAGCATTTCAGGCATCACTAACTCATTGCCATAAAAGTTTGCAGTAAATGAAAATTTATGAGAAAAATAATTTCACTAATTAACGAAACACTCTGCAAGGGTATGTGGAAGCAGAGCGTCTGCTCTTTTAAGGATATCTGGTCAAAGGAGCCATAAACAAGAGCATACAGGGGCAAACCTGACTGATAAGAGAAGTCATGATAAGAATAAACCCATCCAGATATACTAATTGGTAAGGATATGAGAAGGTGAGAAAGTTTTGCTTTTCTTCAGTATGATTGTCTGACTAACAACCTTGCAAAATTGTGGTGATAAGGAAAGGGAGGGGGGTAAACAGACAAAGATATAAAACCTGAACAATTAGCCTTAATGAAGACAATAATCAGAAATAAGCCTGACCCATCACAATAACTGACAGGCTGCCAAGAAATTACAGGCAAACCAGGTCTTTGAAACTGGTAAGGATGCAAATATAAGGGTCCAGGATGTTGTGGATGCGGGGCAGGGGACTATGCCAACTGATGAGGCAACGTGTAAGTGAAGGGGATCTGGAAGGGGGAATAGACAGAACAGGGTATAACAGAGGCCAGTTGTGTGTAAAAGTGGCCAGTCTGTACACTTGTCTGACAGCCCTGTGTCTGATTACCAGTCTGTCCTATCACATCATTAAGTCTTTTCTCAACTCTCTCACTGCATGATCTCACTTTCTACCCCATGTGTATGTGTGCCATGCATGCACTCAGTGCCAATTACCTGGGCGATGAGCCTTAGTGGATTGGACGTGAGCTACTGGAGTCAGACTAGGGATACAGGCACCTCTGGCCCACGGTGTCTGCTATTGCAGCAAGCGGGGTTTTAGCATCAGCTACTGAAGTGAGTTGGGGTCTTTAACTTCCAGCTGTAGGGGTTGGAATGGTGTGGCTCTGGGTAGGTGTGGGTGTGTGTGTTCCCAAAACCTGCTATGGGGGAGACTGATGTGAGTGAGGATCTTTGTATGGACAACTGGAACAGGACCATGTGTCACAGCCTGTGTTCCTGTTGCCAGCTGCTGGGGGCTGACAAGTGTCTGCATCTTCCCCAAACCAGGTGAGTGTGTACTTGTGTGTGGCTTGTGCATAGATAACCTCCTTTCAAACTTTGAGCTGTACTCCATGTCAAGTAAGGGATCTTCAGGTCTGGGCCAGGATATTAGATTGAAATGGGGTCCCTGCTCTTCAGAGGACTTTTAATGTGAGGTACGTGACAGATAAGTTTGCCAGTGAGCATCAAGCTGGACCACCTGGGGAGTCAGGAACCATGAAGCAGGTAAGGGGAACAGGAATTGGGCAGGTGTGCTGGACAGATAGAGTCCATGATGGTACTCTGCGTGTGTGTGTGTGTGCTTGTGAACCTGGAGAGTGTCAGTGGTGAGGGGGTAGGGTTGGGAAGTATGGGTCTGCTTCCAATGTCACTTGACTGTGCAGTTAACCTGATGACTCTAAGTAACACCTTAATGATGGTTTCTAACATTCCAAACACACCAAAAAAGTTAGCAAATGTCAGTGTGAAGATGTACTTTTTCAGAATATCACGGAGTCAAAGAATATGCTGAATCAGAAGGGACCCACAAGGATGATCGAGTCCAACTCCTGGCCCTGGAGAGGACACTTCCCAAGAGTCATTTCTTGCAGAAAAACCAACTCAGGTAGGCACTTTGATGTTGTTATAAGAATTAAGGTAAATAATTTTATCTTTCTGCAAGTAAGAGAGCATAAAGTTGCACGTGCATTTCTGCTTGCCACAACTGTACACAAAGTTGTGAGATGTATATACAGTGACTAATATATATTTTTTGATAAAAGTGTTCTGCTACATAAAATTAGCTTCAGAATGAGTATATAGATTTCTAGTTGTCTTTTTGAAATGTTTAGCCCTTTCCTTATTTATAATAATAATTAAATTCTCTAAAACCTGCTTCTGTTTATAGCTAGTATAATAGTTGTCCCACTCTGCTCTGCACTGGTGTGACCTCAACTTGAATATTGTGTGCAGTTTTGGACACCACAATATAAGATATTGAGCTATTAGAGAGTGTTAGAAGAAGAGCAACAAAGATGGTGAAGGGCCTTGAGAGGAAGCCGTATGAGGAGCAGCTGAGGTCACTTGATGTGTTCAGCCTGGAGAAGAAGAGACTGAGGGAAGACTTCATTGCAGTCTACAATTTCTCTGTCAGGGGAAGAAGAGGGGCAGACACTCATCTCTTCTCTGTGGTGACCAGTGACACAACCCAAGGAAAGAGCCTGAATTTATGTCAGGGGAGGTTTTGGTTGGATATTAGAAAAAGGTTCTTCACCCATCCAGAGGGTTCTTGGGCACTGGAACATGCTCCCAGGGAAGTGGTCACAGCACCAAGCCTGACAGAGTTCAAGAGACATTTGGATGATCACAGAATCATAGAATCACAGAATCAACTGGGTTGGAAAAGACCTCTGAGATCATCAAGTCCAACCCTTGATTCAACACCACTGTGGTTACTAGACCATGGCACTAAGTGATATACTCTCAGGCACATGGTGTAATTCTCAGGTTAAGAGTTGGACTTAATGATCCTTGTGGGTTCTTTCCGACTCAGCATATTCTGTGATTCTGTGAAATATTATTAGGTAATGAAAGATAATTCTCTCCTCCCTTTGTTTCCCCTCCTTCCTATTTGCAGGGAGAAATAAAATGTCCAATCCTAATAGGCCTCCACATGTTCAACAGTAACAAAAACAGCCCATACTAAATACACATTATTTGCTGCTTTAAACAAACATCAGTTAAAAAATGGCAACCAGGGATGAACATTTAGAAAAAACATATATCTACTACGGATTTTATATAGAGATCTCTCACTGCCTGCAATCTAACATAGCTATTAAAAACACTTAAAAGCTTTAATACCAGCAAAAATCCCTCAAATTCGACTTGTTATTCCAGTTCCAAGCCTCATTCACTCAAGTTAGTAGAAATGTTAAGCTTCTTTCAAACAAAAATTTGAAAGCTGCATTTGCTTGCTTTGTAGGGCCAAAGGCAATGAAGGAAGTGACTAAAGAGTAAACAAAAGTAACTGTCTTCAAATACTGACAGTGAACAATGTTGAAGTATTACCTATCTTGAAAGAAAGGAACAATTTTGCTCTTGACATGGCCCCACCATACCTTTTCTTTGAAATGAGCTCAAACCTTGAAAATATATGAGAGAACGATAACAATTAAGGAATATCTCCCAGCACTGCAAGTAAATATGTCACACACACACATACACAAACACACTCAAAACCCCAAACAAACAAACAAACAAAGGCATCTAGGACAAAAAATGTTTTGAATATTTTGCTCAAGTTGCAAAATTTTAATGTCATAATCTTAAAAAACTTTTTGGGCTGAAAAACATACATTTTTCTCTTATTTCTGAAGTAGAAAAACATCAGATCATATGCAAATCAGAGAAGGATCATAAAATTACCTAAACTTTCTATACTTGGAAGTATTTTTCTGTTATTTTGAGCTCTCTCGCAGAGAGATTTTCGCAGTAACAAGACAGAGGAGATGGAGAAAACAAAAAACAAAACCACAAAGAAAGAGAAATAGCGGTATTTTCTCAATGGTACCAAGAAAGCACTACGCTTTTCAGAGGCTTCCTTCTCATCCTAGTTCTATATGTAATTCAGTTAATGTTTTCACTAGCTCCTGGCCAACAGGAAGCACAAGTGCCTAAGAGCATTTATTTTAAACATTAAACACTATATTAGCTGCATTAATCAGGCACACCAGCATGCTCAGAGGGAGTGGAAGGGGGGAATGAAAGTTTCCAACATCTTTGAATTGTTACAGCTAAAGAAACCTTGAAGTATTTTATCCTCTGACCTTACACCCTTCTGCCTCTTTTGCTCTTATCTCACCGGCAACCTCTTTGAGTCATGACTCTTAGTAGTCTCCTATTTTAACGCTTTTCTCTCATTAGGTAGCAGGCTGTTTTTCTCCTTGTCAAACTAAGAGTACAACTGAAATCAGTTCAGTCTTTCTTTAAAGTAAGCTTTTTCAACAACATAGCACGGATTGTAACTGTCTAGGGAAACTTCCACCCTTAGAATTTTTCAACTAAATAGGATTAAAAAATTAAAACATCTTTCTCCATCTCTTTGAGAAACAGAATACTTTCTCTTTAAAACAAGCTTTCAGTCTTACTGCACGGCATGTTCTTTGCCTTTGACATTTAGCAGCATGAATGATTGATAACTCAGCATTACTTAGGTAGGAGATTAATCTCCATGTAGATTCCAGAGTAGGAAGAAAGAGACATTCAAATTCTGTGTCTCTATACCTACACTGCTGTAAATTAGAAATGTCAAAAATGTAATTCATCAATTTATATGCACTGAAAGACCCCAGTATTTCTTTTAAAATACTACCAGAAGGTAAAATAACTCTTTAGGCCCAAACCATATGCAAATATATAATTTGTATTTAAAACTGCTGCAACATTCCTCATCATTGTTAAAAAATGTCCTGCCATTTAAAGAAGAAATTAATTAGAATATGGGTATAACCATTAACATTCCATGTAGCATAGGAAATGCAGAACAAACAACAGTCATTGTTTCCAAAATATATGTTGCAAGTTTAAAACAATTCCACATTAAAAGAATTTTTACCTGTTGCAAGGAAAAAAAAGTACATTTAACAGTATCAGGGAACTGCTTGGAAAGCTTTACTTGCATTTGAAAGGGCTGAAATGGAGGCAGGTCTGTAGGTTATGCCTGTGTCTCAGAACTTCTTAGGCAAAAAACACACTACCAAAATACCCACACTATCACAGAGCTTATAATAGTCATGACATGTTATATTCCAGTCTACTGTGATAGGTAATGGTTGCCAGGGATAGGAGTTGACAGGTAGTATGTCAAACTTGGACCTGCACCAAGCTTTCTCAAACACAGTTAAATTTCTATTAAAATTTATTTTCTGCTTTCAAGTGCACCACCAGTTCCAGCAAAGGACTTGCCTCACAGACTTCATCTCTTCTCCATCCTCATTCAGGTATTGAGGGATTTCTGTATCAGTTAATCCCCAGTTTGTCCATTTTTCCCTATTGGATGATGTAACATTTTAAAAAATCAACTAGAGTGGGACTCTAAATATATAACTCTGGAATATTTCTTCACATAAATAAAATTAATCTTTAAATTAAAAAAAGGCAATAGAACTTTCAATTAAATCACAGTTTAAAGACTTCTGTTCTTTACACAGAAGCAGGAAAATGGATGAACTATCATGTTATTCTGCAAAAGACGATTATCTAAATTTTGTCTTCCTCATAGTATAGCACTGTAAAAATCAAATTAAAAAAAATAAATTATAATATAACATAACATAACATAATATAATTAATACATAAAATATATCAAGAACAAACTAATTAAATAAATTGAATTCTCAGATGGAAATACACCATAGCTAGAAAACAAATGCATGCACATCTTAGAATGAAAAGAAAGCAATAAGTGAGTGTAATTACATTCTTCAGATGTATTACTCCATACATCAATATATTTTTACACAAAGTAAACTTTTTCAGACACAAAAGCTTGTCATCTAGCTATATAAAATTCTACTTAATAACGTCTTTGTAGATGAAAATGTGCTTGCTAAGTGAGCTATTGTTTAAAACAAAAATCCAAAAGAATTGCTCCTTGTAACTTTTGAAAGGATGTGTCATGGTTTTTAAGCAAAGAATACTGAATCATAAAGCATTAGTAATGACTCAGGGTATCTTGATGCCTCACCAATTTTCTTCACTATAAATCTGTTTGGAAAGTCTTACCATAACATGAGATGCGATCCACTGAGTTAAGAACATATTGTATTATCTCTTTTGAGAACTGGAATGTCTGTTTGATTACTGCGGTAATCTGCTTCCATTCCTGAACATGTAATTGAATATAACTAGAACATAACGATCTTCTTTTTATATGCACATGAAAACTACCTTAAAATTTGTAAGTAACTCTAAGAAGTCAAGAGGCAGAAAAGGCCAGTATTAAAGTCCACCTTCAAGTGCGTTATGTTTTATGGTGCAAGTTTCACATCAACAATTGAATACTGTCACCAACATACTGCTTCTAATAATTCAGTTCCTGAGATGGATGGCATTCACTGTGGAGCTATTCAATGCTGGGGTTTTGGGATTTTTTGTAAGTATTTTTTGGGGTTTTTATCGTTCACTGTGTCAAACAATGCATTACTTATTGCAATTATCTGAATTATATTAATTTTGTCATGGGTTTCTCCATGGTTTTCCTATCACATCATTCATCACTAAAATTCCCATCTGAGGCAAAAATGACTTCAGGTGATTATTAGCCTATTTAGTATATCAGGAGCAGACACAGAGAAATTTATGCTAAAATCATTGAACACAACTATGCATTTGAGCCATCTGATTTTTTAAAAGTTCTCAATAACATAAGAAAATTCTCATGTTCATAGCACAGATCCTAAAATAGTTTAATTATTCATGCATTCCAGAACCCAAGTGCCATAAACAGAGGTATGGAGGACATCAGTGACTTGCTGCAGCCACTTTTTTTTAAGTAATTTTCCTAGCACTACACAACGAATTCACAGCCACAGAATCCAGGTAGTGATCAACTACCATGGCCACAAAAGTTTCTTAAATTCATTAAGTGACACTTATGAACAGACTGAACAACATTCTTCTGGCAATGACCTTATTCACTACAACCTCTGGTTCATGACGGGGAAATTAGTTTAATTCATTGCCAATTGCATCAGAATAAGATAAAGAGAAATAAACATAAATCTTAAAGAACACTTTCCACTGACCTCTCCCTTCTTCCTGGGCTTAACTTTGTTCACAATTTTCCCAACATCCTCCCCCCTAAAGCAGCACAAGGGGACAGGTAATGGGGGTTGCATTCAGTTCATTACATGTTGTCTCTACTGCTGCTATCTCCTCAGGGGGAGGACTTCTTACACTCTTCCCCTGCTCCAGCATGTGGTTCCTCCCATGGGAAATAGTTCTCTATGAACTCCAGTGTGAGCCCCAGGCTCCAGTTCTTCACAAACTGCTCCAGCACGGGTCCCTCCTCTGTCAGACATGGGGGAAACTTCTGGCAGCTTCTCACCGAGGCCATCCCTGTAGCAACTCCCACTCTACTACCAAAACTTTCTCATGTAAACCTGACACAGTCACTTATTCAGCTATAGTATAAGATGTGGATTCATAGGATAACAAGTACTGTGACAGATTCTTGCTTTCAGTGTCTGTGTTTGGTGTATATGAAGCTGGACAGTTGAGAGAAAAAAAGCGAAGGAAGGCCACAATCCAAACCCTCAGTCTGCTTGCTGGACATCGCTGTGGATAACTCCTTTTGAGTACCTGCTGGCTCTCTGACACTAGTACACACATACACACATGATGTGAAGTAGTAGGATTGTTATCTATAGATCAGAATTTTTTAACATCTGAATGGCTGATTGTTATACAATTGAAATTTCATAGGACATCAGTTTTAAGAGGAATAATATTATAACCAGATTCAGTCAGGTCATGCCTAGCCAGAAAAATATCCATACTAGTGGACATCTAAGCCAACATTATCACAGATAGTTTGAAGACTCCATCTGAATCAGGTAATTTAGGAAACCCTTACAAAGAAAAATTTATTCAAATATCTGGCCAACTGTAAATGAAGCATTTGACCATTTCTCAATAAATTTGTGACATTTATAGACCAAACACTGTATTCAGACACAGTTAAAGATTACATAAATTGGTACATTAATAACAGAAATGTACAAGAAAGAGATGAGTGATTCACATGTAAAATGCTCGTCACGGAGCCTGACCCAACCATGACATGCTCCCCTGATCTGAAAGCGAGCCCTCCCCCCTGTTCCCAGTAATGACATGAGGTGATATAGAATAACCTCCGGGTCCTAGCCATGCCCCCTCCTGGCTACTACAAACTAAATAAAATTTAAATTTGCTATCTTGACTAAGATGGTATAACATAGAAATCAATTTGCTGCAGATTATGAAGTTCAGTTCAACCTGCTCAGTAGGGGTGAACCAATAAATGGGACCAATGCACTTCAAAAATACAGGAAGAATAATGTAAGACTAGGGCACTAGGATTTTTGATTCAAAGAAACATGTTGCGTGTTGATTCAGAGAAGCACTGTTGCATGCAAAGAGTTCATAGTTCATATCCGAACCATACCATAAAACCAGGATACTAGGCTTCTTGATTCAAACATATATTTGATGAGTATTGTGATGTGATGCCATTTGTGTGGTGGGAGATACCTGTGAGCAAATCAAATCTTAGATGTGTAACATACTTAAATGTGTTCTTAACCTGCTGTTCCATAACTGGAAATGTTGTTCCATTTCATAGAAGAGAAGAATTACAAAGCTCTCAATGTGCTATGTAAAGAATGTTTTAACAGAGCAGGAAAGACCTTATGTGTCTCAATAAATAGCTTAGGCTGGTTTTCAGAGAGCATGAGAAGATGAATTAAAATGAGGTTGAGGTTGCACATATTTTTTTCCTTGTAGTTATTTTTCTTTGAAAGAAGCTGAGAAGATAAAGTTGCTTTCTGGTTTACAGAAAAAAAACAAATCAGTGTTTGAATAGTTCAGTACATGTTATAAAGTGCACCTAAAAGGAGATATGCAGATTATACAATATGAAAGTCCAAAAGCTCATTAGCTGCTCTCCAGAAGTGGGTCATAATTTATTTCAATATTTACAGGAGAGATTAACTCCCAGACCAAGCTATTTCATTTAAAGAGATACTTTGGTCTCCTGAGTTCTAAAAATATATTTGTCCATCTTACATATCAAACTTGAAAAGTTAAAAACTGACAGAATAATACTTAGGTAAGAATATACTGTTGCATGTACAAGAAAATGCATCAAGCACAAATGTGAAAACCCAGCAATTTGTACTGACAATTTACCTCAAAAACTGTAACAGTTGGAAACCCATAAAAGTCATCACACCACAGCAATGGCACAATCATATGTCCTGTAAGCTGAAGGGGGAAAACTACAATACCCAAGTCATTACACACAGATAAGAGAGAGAAGGATAATGAAAATGTTATTTCTCAGATCACACTGACGAAAGAATGGGAGAATTTGTATCTGGGCCAACAGGTTCACAGAGAAAGCAGCAGTGCCAAAGCCTCCCAGGGAACATTTTCAGAAGTCAAAATTAAGAACACACTTCTGAAAAGCATAGGTTTATCCCTGAAATGCTTCAATTGGCAACATCAGCCAGCACCTGGCTAAACCAGCATCACCACCAGTCTGCTAGCAGCCAGGCTCTGAGGAAACCAGCCAGCTATAATACGAGACTGAAAAACAAACCAACCAAACAATCCATCTGACTAATTGAATAAATGCAAAATACTTGGAAAGCCATTCAATACTTGCATATTTGGGGAAAAAAAAAAGCCTAAAAATGTTTCAGAAAGTTCAGTTTCACTGCAAGGGGAAGATATGCAAATAGGTCCTGATTTCTTGCTAACATGAAGTGACACTGCAATGTCTGCTTGTATCATTTGTGAGCTGAAATGGCTAGAAGAGGCTAGACCACACAGGCTACAGTCTGTTGCATTGAACTGAACACCTTACAGCCTCTGATCCAGCCCTGCCCGGCAGGTAACCAGTAGCATTGAGCCACAGCTTTCTTGGGGGAAAACGGAATGCAGGGGAGCATCGGATCTTAACACTGACATGGGGAGGGCATGTACACACCATGCTGAATCTAAAGGTTGGGCTCCTGAATTTTAAGGGTCTTCAGCATGGCCCCAAGCATGCAGAGTCTCCAATCCTGTAACAGACTCCTGAAGGGGCATTGAAATTGTATGGAAATGTATAGGAGGATTTTACAGTCCCAAAAAGAAAGTATCACTCCGAGTAGGAGTAGCAGACTTGTCTGAGACAGAGATGCTACGAATCAAAGTAAACCAAGATTTTTATTATTTAATCTGGTATGGAGATAAATTTCTCCCTCAGACTGGGATCCATATTAACTCATTTGAAGGGTTAGTTGTGTAAAGGATACCCCCCCCACAATTTTTTTCTGTAGTCCTTAAATATAAATTGCACTTCAGCATTGATGCCACTATTTTATCCAAGAACTCAGCAGCAGAAAAAAGTGTTGCATATCTGGTTTTAACTTCATACATTTAAAAAAATCCCCTCTAAAATGCTTGAAGCAACTCTTTAATGTTGTCCTTCTTATCAAAAGCAAAGGCTCTTTCAAGATATACTAGCTGAATTCAACTGTGAAATTTTGAACTGTCGTCATTTCTCATCTTCTGAATCTATCTGAACACAACGTCCAACCATCCAGTTTTGCACTGTGTATTTACAGGGCTGCTAATGACTCTCATTGATTGTATTTTTTGCCTCATGAAGCCCCCAAAAAATGGAAATTTATACTTACATTTAATAGAATCCTTTCCAACCAAATCCAATCTGCTTCTTTTTACATCAATACCCTGTGGCAAATGGAACTGGAACTTATTAACATCACCCCAAATACCTCAAAATATATCCAACATCCATTTAATATAGTGTAGTTTAAGATTTTCCATGTAAATTTTATATTTTACTACCTTATGTTTTTTTCCAGAAACCTAGTTAACAGATAGAGAAATTATCTCATTGAAATGGAGGATAATTTACATCTAGGAAGGTATATCTAGTGATTTTCACAGCAGTCACAGGCTAAGATGCTTTTTTTTTCCTAACGGAACCTGACAGTTTTCCTTTGGGAATTACGAAAATACATAGAATTTATCTTCAATGCATCTACTAGCAAAAAACCAATAGAGGACACTTTGACCACACCAGAACTTGTATTTGTGAAGACAGCTTACTGCACACACATGGGCAGGATACTGGATGAGCACATGGTGATGGGAGGCCCCTACGAGACATACACAGATTGTTCTCTTCCTTACTTCAGCTTTAGTTATACTCCTGCAGCAGTGCTGACTTAGAGCATGAAACAATATTAATAAGAACGTGCCACGACCCGTGGGGGAAGGAAAAGGGATCGGGCACTGCAAGAAGGGCTCGAGACACAGTAGAGATCTCGTGAGGCAATGCCAATTTATTCAAGGAGCTCAGGGACTTAAATAGGGTAGGTTTGAGGGGAGGATTCAGAACTGGGGAGGAGCATGGGACTGACAACTCAGGAGAGAGGGCGATTGGATAACTGGGTAAGGAGGGGAGGAGTTTGGGCGTAGCTATGGGAAGGGACCAATGAGAGCTACCTCTGCACTGCACCAAACTCTAACCAATGGCAGGCAGAGGAGCGGGAAAACAGGGAAAAGGCGGGAAAACTATGAGGGGAAGAGGGAGACAACATGGAGGATAAAATTTTAAAACGACAACTGGGGTACAAATAACAGTATAACAATACAACAACAAACTGAACACAACTGGGGATAACTGTCCAATTCAGGGTAGTGTCAAATCCGGTGTGATAATAGCAAAGTCCAGTGAAATATTGTCTCATTCAGGGCTGTAGATCTTTCGCCAAGCTTGATATTCTTCCCACTCTGCCCTGTGTTCCCCAACAAGAACGTACACAATGAACACGAATGGAAAAAGTAGCTTTTACACCACAGTGCGTTCTCCTATGGATTTCTCCCTCTATACCAGTGTCAAAAGGTTTTTCTTCCTTTCCCTGTTTTCTACAGAGAGTAAATGCGCTTGTCACGGATGTTTCAGATGGAAATCACCATATGATGCATACTTACTCTTAACCAGGGCCCAATATCGATATGAAAAGAAATTAGGGGTCACAGCTAGAAGAACTATTTCCAAATAAAACCTCTCATATGTTAACTTTGGAGGAGACATCTCAAGTTTAATAAGCTACTCAAGAAAAGCTTCTCATTGGTACCTTATTTCTAGTACAATTCTTTCTAAGGGACAAAAATATACCTTTTCTGAAGGCAGTTAGTGCATGAACAACATAGTAAACAGGACATCCAAATTGACCTGCTAAAAGTTAACATGCCACTATTGAGGATGCATTTGTAAGTACAGTAGAACAACTTCTGTATTTTCCCTTCTGTTGGGAGGGAATATTATCTGTCACAACAGGACAGAGTTTGCAGCCCTGTGTTTAACGTTCCCTGGTGTGTTTCTAATACTTTTGAAGAAAATAGGTTTTGTTCTCTCAGTTCACATGTAGTGGATGTTGGGCTACATCAATCTTATTCAAGTGAAACCTGCAGTCCGAAATTAAATGTACTTTTTTGAGCTCAACCAAGTCTCTAGTGAACTGTAGATTTTACAAGAAAAGTACTACACATAAATCATAGTAATTCATTGGGTAAAAAGAAACATTGGTATTGAACAAGATGCTGGCTAGAACATAGTGCCAATAATGCTAAGGTTGTGGGTTTGATCCCTGTACAGGCCATTCACTTAAGAGTTGGACTCGATGACCCTTGCGGCTCCCTACCAACTCAGAATATTCTGTAACTCTGTGATTCTAAACGAACAGTGAATCCAAACTTCTTTTAAACTCTAGGATAAATGGACATCTCAATGTTCATGTTATGGTCAATATAACACAGGAGACTACCTTTAAAAGAGCATAAATTAAATTTTATAGTCCATTAAAAGCAAGAAGCATTAAACTGTTTTGGTTTTACATTCAACTTTCATTTCACTTCCATCAAAAATATAAGCTACAACATAATTTTTAGCTGACCTAAGAGTTTTGATATGATTTTTATTAACATTATTGTTTTATCTATTTAATAGGTTGAACTTATTTCTGGATCAATCCATAGCTTTGAATTTTTTTTCATAAACTCAAAGATAAAACACTAGATCCCACTGTATCCTGTCAATATGAAGAAAATTATATTTTGTGGTTACTTTTGGATTCAAATAAAAATAGACAAATTTAATAGTTCTTTATTAGACTTGGTATGGAAAATTGAAAATTATGAAATCCAGATATTGAAAAGTGTAGTTTCAAAAGGTCCTTGAATATGTAGCTAAAGACAACTGACTGCAGAATACAGACGCAAAAAAAAATCAGTCAAATGTTCTTTGACTGACAATTGTCCCAGTCTTTCTTGCCTTTTCCATTTCCACATGTGCTCCTAGCTCATGTGATGAGGGCATCAGACTTACTGTGATTACAAGTAGAAATATGAGACTTGCTTTAAAACCTAAAGGCCCAGTCCCTTCAGGTCTTCTCTTTATTGCCTACATAGTTTCCTGCTGTGTGTTTGTATCTGTCCAGCTGGTCACAAACAGGCTCCCACCTGGCTGGATGCCTCAGGTGATGTATATCTGAATTTATATGGCAAGAGGAAGTCTGAGTCACTACAAAGGCACGAGCTAATGGTCCTCATTTTTCTTGTGTCTTCTGTAACACAGCATGTCTGTACATATGCACAGATTTCTGCATTTTTTACTTCCACAAATAATTTCCAAGTGTAGAAATCTAAATAGCGATACATGGCAATGATACATACGTGTGTATGTGTGTATATATATATATATTTATAAACTGACTTTTTTATGGTCCTGGCTGTCTATACCTTTACTATACTAAGGGAAACTTAAAGGATCAGTGTTTAATGAAGTTGGTCATTGACAGATGTTTGTGTCTAGGTGAAGAGAGAGCTCTGTTTCATCCTCGCTGCATGAAAAGGCTCATTTAGTTTCAGTGAAGTTTCTGGGAAACTGTGACAGCAGGGTTAAAAACATGTAATTGCAGATGCACTCTCAAAAAGATTCACTTGGCACAAACACATTCTCTGAAAATGGGTGTGGGTCCAAAAAAAAATAAATAAATCAGATGGCAGGCTTCACAGAATGAAGAACTGAATTTAATTAAAATCTATCTCATCTGCATTCAATTTACCACTGATAGCCACCTCCGAACAAAAAAAAAAAAAAAAAAAAAAAAAAAAAAAAAAAATCTCATTTCACTGTAATGGTGGAGGACATTTGCTGAACTCTGGCATACAGTATTTGTCAGAAGAATTGTACTTGTTATCAGTATGAAACCCTTTCTGTACTTTGGGCAAATATCACACTGCTGCAGATGATTTTGTGTAAGAAGCAATTGCCTGATTTGCGGAGCTGGTTGAGAGTATCTATGACGCTACCCTCTGTTGTACACAAACTTAGTTTCAACAACATGCACGTAGCTTGTAAAACATTTTTTAACAGAAGAACAGTTCCTGTAAATTTCATATATTTTATGATTGACAGATATCTTTTATTCAAAAGTGTAATTAAATTTCATCACTGTAGTTGACTAACATTTCAACTAACAAATATTACCAGATGATAAATAATATGTCTGAAAAGGACAAGGTGAAAAACAAGGGTTCCCTGTGTTGTAAAGTTAGACAAATTTGAAGGAGTGGGAGTGGATCCTTTTAACTGATGTGACTACATCTATTCCAAACAACTTCAATTTGGCATGTTTTTTTCATATTTTCATAGGCTATCATAGTCACTGTGGTGATTATGTGGTGCTGGACTTGTCTTCAAGCTGCTCGGAGGATTCTTCAAAAAAATAAAAGAAAAGTAATAATTAGAGCATTGAACAGATGGTGGTGAAGGATCAGTTAGCATGTATGAGGGTTTATACAGAGAGATTCCATTCAGTGAGAGATAATTAGAGACTGTTTCATAAGGAGAGGGAGATTAATAGTCAGAAAGACAAAAAAAACTCAAACAGGTAAATAAAATTAAAATAAGGGCACTGCTTGCCAACCAAAAAAAAAAAACAAATTTGCAACAGTAAAATGAAATTCTGCACAGGTACATTGCCTAGTACAATTTTACTATGACCAACTTGTAAAGCTACAATAAGAATAAATGGTGTGTAAGTAAGTTAGTAGCAATACTTTTGTATTAGAGTTTTTGTATTTTTTATTTTAGGATTTTTGATAATTCAGAACTTATTGATATTGAACATAACTGATTATGATCAAAGAATAATTCCAGTGGAGAGCAATTTTTTGTTATTCTTATTTTTAAAAATATTTCAGGATTTTCTGTCAAGTACCAATTCAAAATAAATAACATGAACAAGTACTAAATATTGAAACTTTTAAGACAAGGTATGCTTCTGAGAACCCTATATTCACTGAATGAAACAAAAAAGTCTCACTAAGGGAATTTTGACAACCTGGATTACTTCTGGCTTTATAATGTTCTAATAAACATTTTTTAGCCTTCTTCATAATTTTGGACAAAAAATTATTTATTCCTCTCAAAGATTTTCTTGTCTTTCTGTCATTAATATAATTTTTATTTTAATTCTTCAGTATTGATTTTTTTTATTTCTAGTGAACCTAGAAATAAATTCCATTTTCATTTGTAGAACTGATAGCACCTGCTATCCATTTCTTTTTTCGGTAAATACATTGGGGTTTTTGTATTAGCAAGGTGAATGCTTAGTCACTGGAATTGCTGCTAAGTGGAGTGCTAGATTCCTCATCTCATTAAACAAAAATTTTATGACATAAAATAATAAAGGCATGGTCCAGTTTGACTGTGGATGAAAAGTAAAGGTCTGCAATCACAAGAGGTCATGTCATCATGACAGCACGCTTCTTCTTTGCCATAAACTTCATGAAAAAGGATCAAGATGCTGTAGTTCCACACCATAATTAAAGGACTCAATTCTTACTCGTTCATTTTTGTGACTCACATCTAGTTTAAATTTGAAGAAAAACTGCATTGAAAGCCTGCCTCTCTTCCCCCATTTTTTTCTAAATATTTAAGTGACAAACGTAACTCAGAAGATTAGCATTTATAAAAAGACCCCAGAAGAGATTAAGAAAGAAGATGAAGCCTCTCTCTACATTCATGCATTATACACACAACACACCAATTTCACAGAATCACAGAAATGTTAGTGTTGGAATGGATCTCTGTGGATCATCTAGTCCTGCCAAGGCAGGGTGACCTAGAGCAGGTGACAAAGGAATGCACTCAAATGGGTTTTGAATGTCTCCAGAGAGGGGAGAATCCATGACCTCCCTGGGTAACCTGTTCCAGTGCTCTACAGTCTTCAACGTAAAGTTCTTCCTCATGCTGAGATGAAACTTCTTGTGTTTTAGTTTGTGGCCATTGCTCCTTGT
This sequence comes from Pipra filicauda, assembly GCF_003945595.2. Classification (NCBI taxonomy): domain Eukaryota; kingdom Metazoa; phylum Chordata; class Aves; order Passeriformes; family Pipridae; genus Pipra; species Pipra filicauda. Next base: position 2,578,402 of record NW_024104776.1, on the reverse strand, counting down.
CCTGTTGCTAAGCATCACTGATGGGTCTGGCATCATCCCCTTGGCACCAGCCTTAGAGATCTTTATATGTATCTCTCAATCTTTTCTTTTCTCTGGACTAAACAGGCCCAGATCCCACAGTCTTTCATGACAGAGATGCTCCAGATCTCTCATCTTTGGGGCCCTCTGGTGGACCCACTCCAGTAGCTCCTTGTCTTGTACTGAGGAGCCCAGAACTGGTACTCCAGATGTGGCCTCTCTAGGGCTGAATAGATGGGGAGAATCACCTCCCTCAACCTGCTGGCCACACCCTTTCCAATGGACTCCAGAATATTAAGATAGTTTAAAACGAGAAGTCTCCACATGGAAGCTATGAAAAATGCACAGCTGTGTCAATGGAGTTTGTACAGTTTTCCCAGGCTCATACGATCATAAGAAAATGTACGTTTCTTAACATGAAACATGACTTTCACATGCTTCCTCTAATTCATTACACTTTTTTTTTTCACAGGAGTACTATCAGACTGCTGGAAAGTTTACACTTACTGCACAGTTTGGACTCTCCAATATGATCTGAACAACCTAAGGTATCCTGAGATGAGGAAAAAAATTAATTTCATTGTTTTTCATAAAAAAAATAAAATGTAGATTTTTAATTCTTTAGATATTTTAACACAAATTACATCTACATGTAAGTGGTAATCACCTGCATAATCTGAAGAATTGAATTTATCTCAATGTTATGGCTTTCATCCACTGGAGCACTGGAATCAGTTACACACAATTTTTCTGTGGCTACTTCCTCAGAAATAGAGAAATCCTGCAGTAACACAGAGCTCAGTGATGTAGTTTCTATGCTCTCACTCATCCAGAGAGGACTGGCAGGAGTGCCCAAGTTTGTTAGAAACTGGAAGAGTTTCTAGAAGTTGTCTTTAACATAAATCAAATAAATTTGGGGACTACTTCAGACATCACTAGAAACCAGCTTCCAACCACCTCCCAATTCTCTAAATTTATACTAACAGCTTTCCAGCCAAAAAAAGGAACCCCTGAGCTATGAAACAGTTCTAGATTTTTATCAAGCTTGTTCATGCAGAACACCAGTGATCAATTTGTGTTGAAAGGCTACTAAAGGGAGTGTTTTGAAAACAAGGTTCCCAACAGAAAAATAATGTAAATGTTAGCCAAGAAACAGATATTTCAACTCCAAATACAGTAATTAGCAAATGATTAAAAGATGAATATGGGATATTTAGCATCATAAAACAAGCCATAAAATTGATTAATAGAATATTCTTCAAATACTCATACAAATAAATCAAATAGACAGTATTGAAATAATTATTAAATTCCTGTTTAACTCACAATATCACTAAAGATTAAGCATCATGCTCAAAATAATTAACTTATAAATTGAACCTGGATATAAAAACATTTTCCCTAGCTTTTATTTTGTTTCTCATGGACTGCATATACAAAGACTACATTTTTCTTAACCGTCAAACTGAGCCTTTGATAAAATACTTAGACATAAACATAAGATGGTCTTCCTGTAATCCGTAAAAAAGAGAATGATGTCATTAATGAGATCCGTGAGTTTTAAAATCCTCCATTCATGATGACGACATAGTCTTGAAAATGCAAAGTTTTAACATGGAAGACTCCCAGCAGCCCAGAATAAACATTCTGAGGCTCAGGAGAGAAAGAGTGACAGGCAACACTGACCCCTTTGTCACTGATCTAAGTTACAGTAGTTTGAAGACATAAATGATAAGTCGACTTTACACAGTACAAAGTGTTTCAAGGTCATTCCAGAGCCAGAAGAATCATTGTCAACATATCTGGGTTCAGTTCCACATTAACTTTATTGCTTGATTTCCAAGCTGTGGGATTATCATATCTGAGCACTGCCACTCTAAAACATGCAGGTGTACCAACATTACTACAGACAAATCTGGGTATTTCTGTATGTTATGGCATCAGGTGGAAGGAAGCTGTATAATATATTGTATATTATTTATTCTTTCTTTTCATACTTCTGTGGGTTTGACATTTCTAACATAACTCTTTTGATAAATACATTTTGAACAGTAAACCAACATTCTTTGTTCAAAGAAATAATTGAAGAAATTAAAAATTATAAAATATTATCCTGGAGTTTTTCTTTGAAATTTAGAAAATTGTTAAAATTAACTCTATCATCAAAAAACTAGTGTTTTGGATTAATAATATAATAGGCATGATAAGCAATGTTACATGGATTATAATAAATAAGAGTAATCTTAGCTTGAAGAATAGTACAGTTTTATTAAACTTAATCATCTACGCTCATTATTTACCAAAGTTACTCGATGAAATACACATAATGCTGACTTGATGAGCTTGTGTTTTGCTATCTATTCATAGAAATCAAGATCAACATTTACCCTCCAAATATCTCATCTGCTTTCATTTAGATTATGTATCTTGTCCCCTCAAATTTTAATTCACTGTATATACATGTTTGACTGAAAGATCAGTTTCAATTGACTTCTGAACCTTGATGAGAAGAAATATAATTTTTAAGTAGATATATCTAAACAAATATGTTATAATTATAACAAATTCCTCTGAGAAGCTTTTCCTCATATACTGTTCCAGATGGCAGGTTCCTAATAAGCTTAAAAGCTTCATGGATAAAACCCTGGACATTAGAACTGATAAATAAATTGCTTTAAAACAAAGAAGAAGAAAAAATTTATAGTTGCAGAGGTCAGTCCGTACTCTGAACCCTGAAGTTTTAATCTTTCTAAAGCATACAGATAAGAGGACCATCTGCAAACTAATTCAATTTAGAGATGGCTCTGCAAAACTAATTCCTTGCTAGAGGCAGAAATGAACCAACTTGCTTAGAGCAAATAAAATTTACTTTGTAAAACAAAGTAAACACAGGAAAACACTCTGTATGACAGTGCTTGAAAAGAGAAAGGAATGCAGAAAATAAATAAAAAGATCAGTTTTCTATTTCTAAAATAACAAATTATCTTAATGGACAAGACAAACCCAAGATATTAAAGGTTTTAAGTGAACAGTAATCAGAAGAACTTAAGGAAAGAGAGAATACATTTCCACTTCAAAATTCTTACCAATAAATACACCAAGAGCTAGCCACAAAAAAAGGAAGGGGATGGAGGGAAGGTGGGGAGGAGGATCTCCTACCAAGCAGTCATATGTCTTTCTTCCATAATACTTTGTCACTGTCTCAGTCTTGTTTGAAGGTAATCAGTAAAGATACATCTAGCTAATTTATCATAGAGACAATGTAAAGATGTTTATTAAAGCAAAGCCAAAACAAAACAAACACAAACAGTAGTCAGCTGGGCTATCAATTCAAGAGAGCTCTGCAGAAGGTCAACTTGAGCAACCCCAATGCCATTGCTGCCTCATAAATTGATGGTGCAAGTGATAGAATAAGAAATATGCTCCGAAAGTTTTTTGAGGACACTAAGATTAAAAGAAGTAAAAGCAACATGGTGAACAAGAGTGAACCTTGAAGTTTTATTGTTGAAACTGTGAGATCTCAAAAGCCAGCACGAAACTGAAATAAATGCAGACTTCCACGGTGAATAAATCTTAAAGACCCTCAGAGCCATCTTTCCACGTCACATTACAAATCCAAACCACTGGTAGAAATCTGCATGGAAAAATGACATGAAAAAAAGACACTTTACAGAGTTTGTAGTGTTTTGGAGAGATTAGGAGCCCCCTACATTCTTGATATTTGTTCATGTAATCTGATAACAAAATTGTGAGATTTATCTCAAATAAGAACTACCTTTTAAAATTTCTATTCTCCCTGAATATGTCTGTTCCACAGATTTCCCTAGAAAGTCCACTGAAACAGCACCAAAACACGTGTGAAAACTGGTACAGAGTTTCTTGAATAACTGAAGCAGGTTGTATTGAATCCATACTGGGAAAATCCTCAACCTTCAAAAATACAGTCTTAGAAATTTCTAGTTTTCCTCTGCTTAAATCACATTTCAGTCCATTAGCACTCTACAATTAAGACTTCAAGAATTTAATTTGTATTTACTATCTTTCGTGAGATTGTTTCCTTAATTATATGGTGATTAAAAAAACACATCCCCATTTATTTTATAATCAAGATTAACATGTATGCCCACAAATGATGACTACAGCAATTTCACAGATTTAATGAAGGTAGATAAGGGATTAGAAGTCTTTAAGCAGTAAAAAAAAAAAAAGAAAAAGGCATGTTAATTCCAAACATTTAACTATTTGTAAATTTCTTTGTCCTTACCCACAGCAAATAACATTTTTACATTGTAATTAGACAACTCAGACTATAAAGAATTCTGTTGGACAAAGTGCTGTGAAAACCAGCATATTTGCTAAAATAAAATGAATGGAGCACTTAAGAATTAAAACGTTATTTACCTTTAATTTTTCTACACTAATGATTGAGATTAACCTTATCAACAACTACAGTTATTTTCCTTGAAAGTAAATAAGAAATTAACTAATAAAAGCATTTTAACAGCTAAAATTCCTCATAAATATACTCAGTCTAGAATTCTGGGAAAGCATGAATTTGGGCTTAGCAGTTTACTTATGTAACAGAGATGAAACAGATTTTTAAAAGTTTTTCAAAAAAATCTTAAAATATTGAGGAATCTCTGAGGTTTTCCACATAGAAAACATAGACTAAAGTAGGTTAATTTTCTTATCATGTGACAATATTGGGAAGTTTAAGAAGAGAAAACGTCTTTCTATCAAACTAGTATCTTCTTAGATGCCAAACTTGCATGTAAAATTCAAAATCAAGGAGTAGATAAGTCCCATCAGTTTTACTTAAAATAAAAATAATTTTTAAAAATCACAATAGCTTTTAATGGAAATAAAATGTTTTCTGTTTCTGCTCTGCTTCAGTTCTCCAGACAAGAGATGTGTGGCATCCCCAGACTCACCAGTTTTCCAGTTGGGGTGCAATGGGTCCAAGTGAAGCTCCAAGGATGTTGCCAAACAATCTGAAATGTTTGTCAGGAGGAATTAGATGGATATAATATGAATTAAAAGGAAAATGTTGGGAAAACAGGCTAGAAGGTGACAAATCAGGATGCAAAGCACAAGGCAAAAATACATAGGTCAAAGGGTTCCCCTCAGTTTTTCATTATACCACAAGAAAAGGATCAAGTTTTGGAATTCACCCATAACTCAGGATAAGTATAATGCCTAGGCCAAAGGCTGTTTAAAATATTTCTACCTCTTCATATGCATTAAGTTATAGTAAAACTATAAGCATAAGCAAAATTGCATAAAAATCAGATTACTGACATTCAATTTCTCTCTAAAATGAAAAACTATAAAAACTCTCTTTCACTCAAGTAAGGCCCAAAATGCTGTCTGTGTAACCAGCTTCACCAAGGAAGCATAGAAATAGCAAAACCCTTTCAGGCAAGGGCTGATGATAAATCTGAGCATGGTGTTGAGGATGAACATATTGGGAAACAAAATGAAAAGACCTGTATTTTCTTAGAAATTATAATTATAAACACCGCATTTGAGATCACCATCACAATGTTTGATTTTTCAAGGCTACAGAGGAACTTTCTTCTATTTCAGTTTAGTCATAACTGAGATATAAAGAGCAATGGTAGAAAATATAAAACAATGAAATAATTTAACCTTTCCATTTGGTAACCCCGAGTGCAGGTTGCATGCTAATTATTTTTCATGACAAATGTGAAAGATCTCAGGGTCTGTGAAGCATTCTACATATTTGCCTCTTGATGACCTCATTTAAACAAAATGTACAAGCCACTAACTGTTTGTACTAACTGAATTCACAAAAGAGTGTATAGAAGTACAGACAGCATGGAATACTGACATCCACAACCATATTTACCTCTCTGAAACATATTAGTGTACGTACAGCACAACATGTTACAGCAAAATATGCTTCACAATACTTAGCAGTAGTTCACACACAGCACAGCAAAAGAAATAGAAATTCTAAGGTTTTAAACAGAAAAAAAAAAGGTGAAAATGTTATTATATTTGATTGCTTTAAATTTTCGTTCACTGGTATATACTGCTAGGGCAGTAAATTGGGGTGCTTTGCAAAACTAACCCTGTACAAGCAGTAACATGACTCCATTTGAGGTTTATAACTACAGCGAACCAGCACAGCCCTATGGACAACAGTGAAAACCACTGAAGAACAAAAGGTTCTCTCGATCTACCATTTCTGTTTACCCATTATTAAAATGAAACTCAAATGTTATAGAGCCTATTTTGCTTACCTCTTTTCACACGATTTTTCAAAATCAAAAAAGTTTTTAAATTGCAAGGAATATTCAACATGTTGGAGGGGGGAAGCAGTGGAGTAATATTTCAGAGAGCTTATAGTCTACTTAATTACCCCTTAAAGAATTTAAGGTTGTCCTTTTTGTATCTGAACTACTGTTTTTTTCTTTTTGTCAAGATTATTTACCTTTTATCTTAAATATGATAATGTGAAAAATAAAAAAACCCCTCCACTCCAATTCAGATTGTTGTTATATAAAATGTTAACTTCCATTAGACATTGCAGAATGTTGTTTGAGTGGAAAATCCACAAAATATTTCTCCTATAGTGGAAACAATGAAAGCAGTCTGTGTTGCAGAAATGGCAGGAAGCATCCAACCAGTTAAACAATATGAAGGACTTACTGTTCAGGCAGGCAATTTTCTCTGCATGGATATAATGTGATTACAATGGGAGCTGCTGTAGGCTAATGAGCTCCTATTCACTGTTTTTATGACATGAAATTTGGGAAAGTGTTCAGCATTTCCCCCTGCACTTTCAAGCAGATGGTACTGTGGTGAGACGATGCCCTTCCACGATACACTGCACAATCTGTGTGCTGCAGCAGCACAAAAAGCACAGAGGTCTCTTCTGTATGTTGATGACATTTAAGATAGACTAGCAAAAACTCCAGCGAGGCAAATTGGTTTTACCGAAGGCATTTAATTAATGGGATTTGGAATACTTATTATCAAACCCAGAAGAGATTTATAACAACCAGTTTTCTTTTATAAACAAAATCTTTAGTGTTTTTTGTTTGTTTTGTTGTTGTTGGGAGGTTTTTCTCGTAAAGGTCATCAGCAAAAATCAAACATGGTTGCAGATAGTCCTTTTATTTGAGACAATTATCTTCAGCAAATTTTGATTAAAGGAAAAAGCCAGACTCTTTTGTTAAAGAAAGAAAGATACTTAAAGCTTTTAAATGCCATTGGATTGAATCAGATACAGGAATGGGCTCTGCTTTCCCACCTACTTTTCAATATACGATCCATTATTTATAGTGGCAGGCATTGAGTGTTGCAGTTAGGACTAAATAAATACTGGTAGCATTGTATTATTACTATTTTCAAATTTAGAAGTTAAACTGGGTTTGACTATGGAACTTGAGATATTTGGTTTTAAAAATGTTTTGTTTTAAAAATATTTTGCTCAAACCACATCTAAACAATCTAAATATTTATGAGATACCTAGGTAACTGTTTTGTGATACAAAATCAAGACAGGCAAACTCAACAAGATAAAATGATTTTGAAGAGAACTATAAGACAACAGTATTCTCTCACCCCTGAATTACTCATGGGAGAAGTACACCCTGACACCCCATTACTATTCAAAACCAATCAATGAAAAAAAACATCCATTTTCTTGAATGACTGTGAAGTAAACGTAAGGTTCAAGCAAAAACTTTGAATTTGATTGCAGGAACTGACTGATGGTTCAAATAAAGCACGGGGTCCAGGTGCTGTGAATGACATTGATGTATTGAAATCAGCAGAATCATTCAGTTTTATGCAGGTGCACAAACTGGCACAAGGTAGGCAGGTCACCCTCTCTGTGCTGGTACTCCTCTTGGACTCTTCATATCAGGGCTTAGCTGTTTCTTGAGCCTGGCACTTGTGACATTCGAGCTCAGGGACTGCAAAGCCCAGATTTCCAATGCAAGGTCCACATACAGAATAGCATGATGCAGTCTTTTTGCTAAATCAAAAAGATTTTGCTTGTTTACTTTGTTTTCCTCTGACTGCTGTTTGTTCTTGAATTAAATTTCCTTTGCTAGTCCCAGCAAAATAAAAACAGTCTTTGCTGTATTTCTTCTTTGACTGCAGAACTGAAGATCAATGTCTACCTCTAGTTCAGTGTGAAAGTCTTATTTAATATTGAAGAACTATATTTTCTTCTATATCTCAAGTCAACACTCAAGCTCACTAGAGATGCATTTATTTTTTTCTGCATGGAGCTCTTATTCAGTTTTTATTACAAATGCTGTGGGTGATCATCAAACACTATTTGAAGCTGTGTGCAGAGAAATTACACAGGAGCAGAGCAGGTGTTCAGACTAGCTCAGCAGCCAGAGAAAGCAAACCACTTCCTTATCTGTCAGACTTATCAAGACTGCTGTTCCCCCAAGATATATTGTTACAGTACAAAAACGAAAAGGAAGATCAGTACATCTTACAGATCATGATTTTACCCTTGATTATATAGCTTTTAAAGAGAGGTCCATTAGCTCTTTAGAAAATTAAAGACACTTGTTTAATTAACAGTATTACATGCAACTTGTTGCTGGGAAAATCATATACAAATAAGACATCTGGTTCTCAACTTCTTCTCATTCAGACAATGGTTTGGATGCAGACACTTCTCTCTTCAAGAGCATTGCACTTAATGTAATTATTCTTCAGATGTTAAAGAAAAAATCAGATATATATTCTAGGAATTAGCAGAACTTGTCTTTGACATAATACACAGACTAGGTAACCATGGCTTTGATCAATGAGAGATTCTAGTACCCTGCCCTCTCAAAACTCAAAGAAAGAAAATGGCAAATATCTGCCTGAGCTATCAATTAAATTCTCATATGCACCCTACAGTTATGTTCAGGACCAAAAGTAAAGCTAGAAGCTTTGTAAATGAGAACATTTTTTGCCTATTTCTGCCACTAAGCCTCTATGTTTTCTCAGTGAGCAAAATTAACACGTTTCACCAATTTTTAATTTGGTCATAATCTAAAAGGAACTTGGATATGTAATACAAAATTTGCTTTCCAAAATAGCATTTTATGACCTTGAAGAGACAACATGGAAGAGCACAATGACTATTGCTTTTAGGATTAAAAGCATTGTAATCTCAAAGAACACTTTGTCAATGCATAGATCCACATAACACAATTTTATGTTCACTCTTTCAACTGGCAACCATTAAGGCACAGTTGCCACTTCATTTTTCATAAACACCCCTTTATGAGTCCATGGCAAACACTTCTAGCCTGTCTTAAACAGTTTTATATCCATTCTATGATTCTTACATAATAGAGAACGGGATTTAGTCCATCTTAAGCTCATAGGAACAGTGGAAATGCTGATTAGAAAATGCACTGATGCACCATTTTCTTGATCTTCAAAATTGTAAAAAGATAGAAACATTGCAAAGATGCCTTGTTTATCTCAGTGTTATGATTTTATTTCTATTTTTTTTCATTAAGAAATCTCAATAATTTATTAAAATTTTCAGTATTGATGTTTGGGAGCAATCCACTGCACTCAGTAAAGGTCTGCAGAGCTGTAGAGTTTTCCATATCCTTTAGACTGATTTAGTTTTGGTTCTTAGCAGAGCAGTCTGTATGGTAGGAATCATACCTGGTTGTCATGATTTCTACACTGATTTCAGAAAAACTCCCAGCTGTTTTGACTGAAGTAGGGATTGAGGTAGTATTAATCTAAACAACTGATGAGAATGCAGTAATTTATTGAGCTAGTTCAATTCTCCTGTGATTGTTTGGAGAATTGTGTTAAACCCAGGAAATAAGGCACTATATTTGAAATTTTGCAGTGTGGCAGCCCCTGAGCACAGACAAGTCTTCATCCAAGTGCCTCCAGGGGTTCATTCATGTTAAAAGAATAGTTAGGCATGAGAGATGATTTTCTTCTTCAGCATCAGACAGGACTGTTGCTTAGATACAATGACTGTACTTTTATTTATATTCTTCAGAGGAGATGCAGCATTTGCCTTTAGCCTCACTCCTATGCTAATGAAGTTTTACAATTGCCCTGCATGTTTCTTAAAAAGAAAAAAGAAGGAATCATGAAAACGTTGGGGTGAATCTTCCTAATTGTTCCTATTTATGCATCATCATAATAAAAGTCTTAAAATCTGAGAATACAGGTATATTGTGTGAAGACCTTACTATGTTCAATACCTCTTTCAATATAAACTGAGACCAAGAAATTATTTTGGTACATTTCCCTTTTGAAAACAAATTCTTTGTTTTCTGATAAGCCACAGAGCAGGAAAAATATCACTTCTGTTCTGAGATTCCAGATTAAATTGCTTTGGAGGGGAAAAAAAAAAAAGAACCCTCCCCTAATCAAATAAAATGTCTAAATATCCTACTTGAAGTTATACATTACAAGAATGAAATTTAAATTATTTGTGCAAAAATGAGAAGTACTTTAATGAAAGAGAAAATCCACTTTATTGTATTTTTAGAGGAATATACTCAAAATTCATTGAAAATAAAAGTATACTCATGGCATTGTTTTCTTTATTTCAGATGGGTCACAGTTTCATTCTTCTGTTTTAAAGATGCATGTAAAAACATATATAATAAGATCTATTAACACAACTTTTCCAGAATATATTGGAAAAAGTAGTAAATAGTCCATTGTTATTCAGACTCAGTCTTACATTTATTTCACAATAAACATCCATTGAATTGGTGATATGCTTGTGTGGTTTTCTTTGAATTTAAAAGGTTTTACAAACCATTTTTTTTTGTCTTTTTGTCTTTTGGAGTTTTTTCATTTGGTTTGGGTTTCCTTCTGTTTTGTTACAATTTGCAATGTAACTCTTGCCTGTTATAGACTGTCATATCAATCACTTAACACTAAAAAACTTGTTTCGTCATGAAAAATGTGTGGATTAGAAATAAAACCTGCTCTAGGACTAATATACATAAATATATACATACACACACAGAGAAATTACAAAAATGGCAAAAAACCCTTAGAATTTTAAGTAAATATAAAAAAAAAGGGATAAAGACAATTCTATTTCCATTATTGCCATAAGATCTAGATGAGAATTTTCACTTTGTATTCAGTCACCCAGTTCTGGAAAGTGACAGCTGCACTTCAATATAATTCAATATATTGATCAATGACTCTGTGATGCTAAGGTTGAAAACTTTTCCAGCTCTCTATCTCACCTCAGGTCTTTTGGGTTTTTATCACTTTTGTCTAAAATATTTTTTTATGTAAGACATAAACAATTTTGAAAAACATTCTTTGATGTTTTAAATAGTACTGTTCTTTGCACATATGTTACTAGATTTTTGTAATCTAAAATAATCTTTAGTAAAAATTTTGCTTGCTTTGAAGTTTCCTGTGATTGTTTCTGTGGCAGTAAAAAACAACAAATATAATGTTTACTTGCCAAGACTAGCCTTTCAAAATCTTATTTTTTGTTCTGAAGTGCTTTTTTGGCAAACTGTGATGTCATAATTTTTTCATTTCTTTGAAATCTAGGAATCTAGAATAATATTCTTGGTGATTTTAAATTTATTTATATTTCTGAAAAAAAATCAAAATTACGTGTCTTGAATTGCATTTATACGAATCTTAGCAACATTGACAGTAATCAAGTCCACTACTTTACTTATCCTGGTGGCATTAATTGTTGTACTGTCAACTAAGATGTCTTCAAATTGGTGTTAATTTGATATACGTCAGAATGCCAAGAGCTGGTAAAATTGAAGGAGACTAGGATCATTCCACAAAAGTAAGTGTTGCTGGGTTGTTCTCTCGAGATTCCCAACAGAACCAACTGTATGGTATCTGTTTCATAGATCATTATGCTTATCCTTAGAGCTACAAAAAGATTGCATGTGTTTACTATTGCACAAGTGACATTTAATTATCAGCATTATACTAGGTGAAGAAAGTATTGTAAGTCTTCTTATTATAAAAATAACAACAGTATTGTAGGATACTTATTTTAGAAGTGGTTGAAGGTGGTTTTTGTGGGGTTTTGTGTTTTGTTTTTGTTTTTTTTTTTTTAAACAGTCACATTTGGTAGGAGAAATTCAGATCAAATTCCAGGAAGTAACATATTCAGGTTCACCTTTCCATCACATGGATTGTTACTTTAGCAAATGCTACCTGCAGTTTTATTCTTAGAATTGTGTCATATTACATCCTGAGGAAAGTAATGAGAACTAAATACATCACCCTTTCCGAAAAAAAACCCAAAACAATCTTTTTATCAATGAAAATTGAATAGTCTTTCTGGAACATTCTCACCGACATCTAGTTTGAGTCCATCTACTGAATTATGTTATTCATTATTCTGCCCCAGTAATTCTCTATAAATGGATTGCATGAAGTCCAGAACAATTTTCGTTACAAAAATAAATAAGTAAACATAATCCACCCTTGCAGTCTTTGAAAGGTAAGAAATAATACAGATAAAAGTTCATTAAGGCAGCGACTACAACTGCAGTGAAGAGAATTTATTTGTAGTATGTTACTCCTTGCATTCTATTTCTGCATTAAGTAATCATATGTATTACCACTTGTAGATAGTTCACATTCAAGTTTACAAATTCAAGAAATTACTCACAAAGAGGATATTCTCTTGGGATTGATTTGCAGATGGAAAAAACCAGCTTGACTCTATAGTATAGTAGACAATAAGGCTATGGACAAGAGAAGATGTGTCTATCATTGAGAATGAAGAGTATGTTGCAAAACGCCTCTATCCTCTTCCTTTGAGCGGTAAATCATTCTGCTGCTTGTATAAATTTAAAACACAACTCAACTATCACAATAACCAATAACTCTTAAAGGTTACAATTTGTCGTTTGTCACTGCACTGAAATACAAGTACTATTACTATTCTTCAGCTCCCAGTGCCTAAAGAACAGTATGATCAGATAGATTTCTGGGAGATGGAAAAGGTGAAAGAGTGAACAGGAGAATGAGACATTTTGGTTATAACGAAGAATTTCAGGCACTTTTATGGAATTAGATACCAAATAGGTTTTAGAGTAGGAAGCACTGCTCTGTTCCCTGTTCTGTTACACTGAACTCCTTACCATCAACTCTTGATCAGAGATGCAAGTTACTTGACAAATTCCGGAAACTGTTTTTCTCTTACAGTGTAAAACTGCTCAACTGTTTAATCAGTCAATGTTAGCAAATCGTAATTGTCATCCAAACACGGGGTTAATATTGGTTTCTTCCTGCTTATGGCACATGTGTGTTACAGGTCTTAAGAATTCTGCTAAGGCTCTGCTCTGCTTAATGAAGACATCCTCTGTTTGATTTAGAGTTGTTTTGCCTCAAGATAGGGATTTCTGGCAAGAGGATTTCAATCAAAATAATTGCCCAGTAATCGGATCATTAATTTTGTTTTTATGTAATGACATTATAAAAAGTCAAAAAACATGATAATTTGCTCGAATAAAAATGAATCTTATTTCTTAATTGCTTGTGTCTTATTTAGTTTAATTACCATCTTAAATCTATCTGTCTCAAGCTGATATATAACCATACAGAAGTGTTCCTGATCTTACAAAAACAAGTTTGTTTTCAGTTCTATGAAGCCCTGCTAGTGATTTATAATAAAGTATTAATGAAAAGGCCTCTAAACCAATGTTGCACTTCAATTCAAGCAATAACAAAAGCTATTAGTTTTGTACTCAGACACTTTGGCAAGTAAATAGGCAGGGGAAAAAAAAAAGCAGCACTAAAGAACAAATAAGTATAAGCAATACCTACTCTGTTGGATGCCACACAGCAAACAAGTATTCTGTTAACAACAGGTCTTATTCAAACTGTATCAACTGGGAAAAGTCCATAATAAAAAAAATATAGTACAAAAGATGCCCCAAATATATGTGTTACAGCCCGATAGACTGATGCTTCAGACTTTCCCTTATATCTAATGCTCAAATAAAATTTTGTAGAACTTTCAACTGAAGCTATTTACTATGTGACAGTTTAAATTAATATTGACATGGTTATAGTAATTTGAATATAGACATATCCTTATTCTCACCACCTAAGACTATTTCCAGAGTTAAATACAAACCATGGGATCTGAAAATATGCTGGGTTTCCATATATTATACTATATCTATCAATCTCCTGAAAAATTCACCTCAAAATGTATGACAAAGAAATGTCTGTGGATTATGCTTTTTGGCAATGAATTACAGTATTTATTAATGTAACCATAGGATCTCCATTAACTACAGCAGAGAGTGACTCATGAAGGCTTGGGGACTGGGGACAGGACTACAAATCACATAATCCTTGAAATAACCAGTCACATCAAAAGTAAACAGTAACGTGAAGAGTAGTCACCAAATCTTTTGCCATCAGATTTTTTGCAGGTGAACAGTGTGTCTCTACAGCAATGAAACACAAAGTCCAAAAACTGCCACCACATCTTGTAACAAATGCTAAATTTGGCAATAAAACTGAACTCCCCTCCCAGTATAGATTTTATCAACTATCTTTCTCAGGAGGAATGGCAGCAACACGAATACGAGGACATAATTGTTATCTATGAAAATAACTAAGGTGACATAACTCTTATGGTAAAGAGTCACTTAAACAAGTGACAAGAGTTACATGAAAAAATTGTATAACTGTACTTGATTTTACATCAATTATCTATTTGCATTATTTCATAAAATGTAAATGACAACTAAAAATGCATCAAAATATCAAAGATCTTCTACAAATTAGAAAAAAGAGAAACATTTATTTTCTTACACTTCACCTCCACATGCGTCATCACTATCTAAACCATGAAGTTAAATTAAAACCCTGGATATACCACAGCAGTCATAATTTTCAAGCCACACATGGAGACTTTTATGAAGAGTGTTAGCTTCGATCCTGGATATAAAACGAATATGAATTCAATCTTGAGCAGTTTGTTTGTACTGTATACTATCAGTGATGAATGAGATTTTTTTCTTGTCTAAAACCCAATTTCTAATGTAATAGGAATGGGATATTAGATTGCAGAAATGATTGAGTTCTGCTATAGAGAGACCCCATTTGAGAGTATATTTCTGACTTAATACTGAAATTTAATGTTTAGATTCTTTTTTAAATGAGAAAAACTAGTTGTATTCTATTTAAAAGAAAAGAATTTTTGCAGGCTTATAAACAACCTTTTCTTTTTTCTGATATCACAGGTTAATTTAGAATCAATCTCCCAAAAAACTTCTGAGTGTGCATTTCCCACAGAAATAATATGTGCTCAATTTTGATGTACTAGTTTAACTACACTGAGTTCCAGTTACAGAATCAAGAATAAAACAGATATGGTCCCTGAATAAAGTTTCAATCTTCAAGTGAAAAATAGTAATGGGATAATATTAGAGACCAAATTAAAAAGGACAAATTAAAAAAAATCCTATAAGGCATTATATATTTAAAAAAAAAAAGGCCCACAAAATTCTAATACAGTAAAAAATTATTTCATTTTCTGTCAAGGTCAGCAACACCTCATTCAAAAACTTTAATTAATGAAATTATGTAACAAAGTAGTAGCCACTTTGTTTGGAACCAAAGATTAAATTTAAATCAGGTATGGAAAAATATAATTTCTTTGCAGCCTTAAAAAAAATCTTTAATATATAGCATTAATAGGAACAAATATAGTTACAAAATTAGTAATAAAATACAGCTGTGCATGCTACTTTTCATAATACATACATAGTCATATCTTAATACAATAATTAAAGCATTGTATTGAACCTTCTGATATTAAATATAGTCCTGAGATATCACATTAAACTAAAAGGAAAAATAGGTTCGTAATATTGTCCTTGAATGGTGGCTAATAAAAATAACTTTTTTCTTTTTTTCATATAATCTAAGACTTATGTAAGCATGTAATTTGTTTTGAGGTCCATATTATTTCTTTATTGAATCAAGTTTGAGTCTGTAATCCAAGAATATCCCCTGATAAAGAAAGACACTAAGGAAATTTGCACTTCAAAACCCCTGATGTTATGCTTTCTCACCACTCTGAAATGCAAATCAGGAACATTTCACAGCTTTCATAATGCTTACTAAATTTAAACAAATCCAGCAAAGGAATTTGGACCTGAAAAAAGCACCTTTATTATTATTCTGCATAATTAGCAGCTAACAGTGATGCACTATATTAATCACTTTTATTACACAGGTGTCTTCAGATGAGACTGAAGTTCCATTATGCAAACATAGGCTTTGCTCAGAGTTTACAAGCTACATAACATGAGGTGAAGAAGGAGACATTGCACATGACAATGTTAAAACACCAAATATCATGTTAGCTCATGTTTATTCATTTCCTAAAGCTACTTCAAAAATATAGAGAAACACTTAAGAGACAAGAGAGTAAAAAGGGGTTAGGGTGGGTGTTAAAAACCACTCCTGAAGGGAGATAGCTGAGATTCTTGTTAATAGATCCCTTGGGGTGGATTAGAGTGAAACAACATCGTAGCCTTTCTTTGACCAGTAATATGTGTTTGAGTGGTTGCTTCCTTTCACACAGTTTGCCGCAGTGGGAATTTTTGTCTGGATGCACTAATCAGATCTCACCTTCACCAGGCCTGGAATCAGCACCTTCCTGTTGCAAATTCCTCCCTTCTTTGTTTATCTCACGTTTCTACTGGGGTGGCTTGTCTTAGGGCAAGTTCCTTCTGTGGCTTTGACAGTGTTTGAGACAGGCAACTGTACTGTTTAAATCCTTGCAGCAGGATACACTGGAAACAAAGAGAGAAGAGTAACGCAATAGAAAGGTATGCAGGTAAGCATGAAGCTGAAGTTGATGATGAGAGCAAATTAAATATTAAGAAAGAGCAAGAATAATTAAAATTAACCACTGGAGCACACATCAGCTCCTAAGCAAGGCTAAAAAACTACCCAGAAAAGTGCAAGTTGATCCTATTGGAAACAATTCTACCAATTTACCGAGCAACAACCGAGTCTACAAAGGTTCCCCAGTTGCTTAATTTACTTGCACAGTCCCTAAATGTCCATACATCTGTGATTATATCAACTTTCATGCCACTGAGTTTTCTCTTCAGGTTTCACTCTGGCTACATGGCAGTGAGGGAAGAAGACATCACCTTTACCATAATTTACCTTTGCATATTGTATTCTGCATTTTCTGCATCCCTGGGAACAGGAGGGATACAGCACCCCATTAGATCTGCTCTGTCTTATGCAACAGCTCACAGTCTATTTTCTTATACACATGTTGCTGACATCTACACAGCACTGAATGAAGGAATATATATATTTATACATTAGGAATGGTGACAAACTTTTTGTATTTAATATAGCTAGACAGTATGGCAAGCTGGCCTCAGCTGGCTACCAGGTGCTCACCAAGTCACTCTATCACTGCACCTCCTCTACAGGATAGGGGGAGAAAATAAGATGAAAGAACTCATGAGTCAAAATTGGGGCAGGAAGATCGCTTACCAATTACTGTCACAGGCAAAACAGTCTCAACTTTGGGAAGATTAATTTAATTTATGGACAACTAATAACAGAGCAGGATAATAAGAAATAAAACAAACAAAACTAAAAACGTCTTCCTCTCATGCCTCCTTCCTTCACTCCCAACTACCTCATCTCCTCAGGCAGAATGTGAGAATGGAAAATGGAGGCTATGTTCAATTCATAGTGCTTTGTCTTTGCTTCTCTTTCCTCCTCACGCTCTTCCCCTGCCCTAGCATGGAGTCCCTACCAGGAGAGACAGTCCTCCACCAACTTTTCTAATGTAAGTTCTTTGCATGGGCTGCAGTTCTTCATTAACTGCTTCAGCGTGGGTCCCCTCCATGGGGCGCAGTCCTTCAGGAACAGACTGCTCCAGTGTGGGTCTCCCTCGGCATCACAAGTCCTGCCAGGAGCCTGCTCTGGTATGCACTCTCCACAGGGCCATAGCTTCCATTAGGACACACCCACCTGCTCCAGTGTGGGGTCCTTCAAGGGCTGCAGGTGGATCCCTTCTCCCCTGTGGATCTTCACAGACTTCAGGAAGACAGCTGCCTCACCATGGTCTTCAATGCAGGCTGCAGGGGAACCTCTGCTCCAGCGCCTGGAGCCCTTCCTCCATCAATTCTTCTCTTGCCCCCTGTGGTGAGAATAATCAGAAAAACAGTAAAACTTGTGGATTGAGATAGGAACAGTTTAATAATTGAAATAAAATATACTAATAATATTAATGACAGTAATAATAGCAATAATAATAGTAGTAGTAATGAAAAGAGAGAGAGGAATAAAATCCAAGAGAAACAATGATGGACAATACAATTGCTTACCACCTGCTGAGAAATGCCCATCTCATCCCCAGTGACTGATGGCTTCCAGCCAACTCTACCCCATTTACAATATAGTGCATGACATTCTGTGGTATGGAACATCCCTTCAACCATTTCTGGTCAGCTGTGCTCCCTCCCGGCTTCTTCTGTACCTGTTCACTGACAGCATGAGGCACTGGGAAGTCCTTGGCTAGGAGTAAGAACTACTTAGCAAAAACCAAAACGTCAATATGTTATCAATATGATTCTCATACTAAATCCAAAACAAGTGATGACCAGTGACAGAACCAAAGGGAATGGCCCGAAGTTGTGTCAGGGGGAGTTTAGGTTGAGTATTAGAAAGAGGTTCTTCCACCAGAGCGTGGTTGGGCACCCTGGGAAGTGGTCACAGCACCAAGCATGACAGAGTCCAAGAAGTGTTTAGACAATATTCTTGGGCATGTAGTGTGACTCCCAGGGACGATTCTGTGCAGGGCCAGGAGTTAGTCTTGGTGATCCTTGTGGGTCCCTTCCAACTTGGCATGTTTAGTGACTGCAGCAGCTACTATGAAGAAAATTAACTCTATCCCAGTTGAAACCAGGACACTGAGAAAGAAGATGTTTTCTGCAATTCACGCATATTAACATATGAAATCTCTCCAAGTATTCAAGTGAATGCATATATCTCATTGCAATCAATGAAAGACAGTACCTTTATAGCATGAGTTTATACAAATTAATTTTATACTTAGATGAAAGCATAAGCATAAAACACAGAAAAGCAGGGAACGCAATTCAACTGAATTCTGTTGCTGGTAGCAAAAAAAATCTGTATTTGCCTAAAGCTTAAATCTAAATATCTTTAACTCATAATTTCAGTGTTAGAGTCTACTGAGACCTGTTGCAGTTCTTTCTGTACCCTGAGACCAGAACTCACAGCTAAGGATACTGAGCCGGAGGACTGTGAGAAGACTACTTAATCCTTGCTGAAGTTGGAACCAGCACCTTCTCAGCAGATGCCTCACTAACACAGGAAAGGCTCCAGTCACCAAGAGCTGAGAAAACTGTTCTTTAAATGAAGTAGATATATGAACTTCTTATCCACATCTTTGATAACAACTCATTGATCACAGCTTTTATTCAAGGGTAAGGGAAAGACAGAGGCTTGATTGGAAGCTTTTCTTCAAGGGAAAAAAACACATGCTTTGTATTTAAATTTTATACTTTGTATTAAATACTTCGTATTTAAAATTAATAATTGTCTGTTTTACCAAAGATAAAATGATTTTAATTATTTTTAAAAAATATCCCTTTGATAGGCTGCCCTAAACAAATAAAATGGACATGAATGCCTAAGAAAGCCTTAACTGCAGCACCTTATGCACTGCAGATTATTTACTCATGGTACCATTGCTTTCCATGACAAAAAAGTGGGCAAATTTTGGAGTTCTAATATCTCATAACAACTGGATATATAATATTAAAATTTCAAACCATTATTTTCACTCACAGGTTAAAAAAAATAAGTGTTGAATGTGTATATATTGAGTGTTAATCTGCCATAAAGGTCTATGGCAGATTTTGGAACTCTTAGGTTGTCCCACCAAGTTCCTTAAAATGATCATCTCACTCCATGAGGATCAACACGGCCAAGTCAGATATGGCAATGCACTTTCCAAGCCCTTTCTAGTAAAGAACGGTGTGAAACAAGGCTGTGTTCCTGCACCAACCCTATTCACAATCTTTTTCAGCGTGATGCTCCAAAGGGCCATGGCAGACCTCGATGATCAGGATGGTATCTACATTCGACATCGTACTGATGGAAGCCTTTTCAACCTAAGGCGACTGAAGGCCCACACTAAGACCTTAAACCATCTTGTCCAGGAGCTGCTTTATGCTGATGACGCCGCCCTTGTCGCCCACACAGAAGCAGCCCTGCAGCGTTTAACATCCTGCTTTGCAGATGCTGCTGAGCTCTTTGGGCTGGAAGTCAGTTTAAAGAAGACAGAAGTTCTCTATCAACCGGCACCTCAGGAAGTCTTCCATCATCCCCATATCACCATTGGCAAATCAGTGCTCAAAGCAGTCCAGCAGTTTAATTACCTAGGCAGCCTCATCTCCTCGGATGGTAAGATTGACGGAGAGATAGACAACAGGTTAGCAAAGGCATATAGTGCCTTCGGAAAGCTTCATAAAAGAGTTTGGCAAAATAAACACTTGAAGAAAAGTACAAAGATCAGTGTTTACAGAGCCATTGTGCTGTCTACTCTCTTATATGGATCCGAATCATGGGTCATCTACCGCCATCACCTGCGTCTCCTAGAACGCTTCCATCAACGCTGTCTCCGTACAATCCTAAACATCCACTGGTCAGATTATGTGACCAATCCATCTGTTCTAGAACAAGCAGCAATCACAAGTATTGAGGCCATGTTGCTGAGAACACAGCTGAGCTGGGCAGGACACATTTCCAGGATGAAGGACCACCGCCTCCCTAAGATCTTGCTTTATGGTGAACTTGCCACTGGCTGTTGCATGAGAGGAGCCCCGAAGAGGAGATACAAGGACTCCCTGAAACAACATCTCAGCCTTGGCCATATTGATCATCATAACTGGTCTACTCTGGCCTCAAATCGGAAGGTCTGGAGACACACCATCTATAACGCTGCTGCTTCCTTTGAGAAAGCACGCAGGATCTCTCTCTAGGAGAAAAGAAATGCAGAAAGAACCGTGTCTTGCGGAATATTCCACCTAAGGAGTCTTTCTGCTGTACCTTTTGCAGCTGGACATGCTTATCTCGTATTGGCCTTTTTAGCCACCAGCGCGCTTGTAACAAACGTGGGTAGAGCCCTCCCCAAATCTTCGTTCGTGAAGCCTAGCCATGATGATGATGATGAGGGTTAATTAGGGATGATCTATAGATTTCTTGAGAGTATACAAAAGAATGCACAATATGTAAACGTAAACAGTAAAATTGCAACATTTTAGTAAAATTTTCACCAATATAATAGTCATAAATTCTGAAGAAAACACATTCTAGTCCAGTAACAAACAACTGTAGAAAACTTACATGAAGGCATAATGTCACCCAAAATACTACTTCAGTCAGCACAAATCTGTATACTTTTATTTTCATGTCCTACTTGTAATGGTGAAGTGGTTAAATAATTCATACTTTCAAATAAACCAAGACAGTAAAGGAGAGGTTCTGTTTCAAGAATAACAACAATAATAAAAAAAATATATCATGACCAATTACATAGCAACAACACAAAACCCTCCAGAAAATTCTTATTTTAAAGTGGATTCAACAGCAAGGATGAAGTTATTATCAAAAATACATTGGCCTCAGTATCAAAGATTTACTTGAATGAAGTTCCTGGCAAATGATCCAAGAAACTAGTAACCAAAGAGCTTACATTGAGATGTAAATACAGTAACACAACATTGCAACCTCAGAGAATTCAGTGATGAACAAAACAAGCCTGCAATGTTTGGCAGCAGCAAACTCAGTAAGTCAGCTCAGAAAGCAAATTTGCTTTGAAGTAAAAAATAAACTTAGAAATTAAACAGTCAAGATAGTGTACAACATACTTCATAAAATGCAATCAATAAACACAACATCAAGAGAATATAAGTTCATTCAACAGGAAAAGACAGTCATGTCAGCAAAGTTACAGATGTATGGTAAATCTAAAGTGAAACAGAAAACTAAAGACAAAAATGAGGTTAAAATTAAATAAAATAAAAAAATACCCCTGATTTAGTAAATAAGACCAAAATCTTGGAGGAAGAAAGGGATTATACAAACAATTTTCAAAAACATAAAACCATCTTTGGAAAATAGTGAATAGACTTAGAGTTAGCTATCACAAAAAGGGAAAAATTAAATAATAGAAAGACACACAACAATGCAGATTTTTCATTTCAGAATTTTTGGGAGATCTCCAATTTTTTCCCATTAGATTTTTTAAAACATTTGCAAATTTAAAAACATTTCATTAATTTTTACTTTTAATTAATGTCACATGCACTTGGAATAACCTATAAATGTCCAGAACTTCTCTAGTATTGTTTTACTAATAAATTATACTGTTATTAGATTAAAATCAAATTCTAGTATTTGCAATTTTTTTTACTGCTGCTATTTGTATGATACTAGTATCACATATCAATCATAATTCATAGATTTAAACCAATATTTTACTGCACTCTTTAAAATGGCATTTACTGGAATTCATAACTAGTTTATCTTGACTGTAAAAAAGTTTGTTTTGAAAGCTGTTTTCAAGTAAAGCATTAATTTTAAACAAGACAGTACATTTCTTCCTTCTTAGAAACTACCGAGATTTATATAAGATGAGAAATACATTTTTGAACTTCAATTTTTACACTGAAATTAACCAAAAAGGGAGTGTCTGTTTCTTGTCTCTGTTGGGCTATTACAGGTGTCTGGTTTTAGTGACAAAAGAAGGAATAATTAATGAAGATGACTGGTCATGAGTCCATGTGACTATCCTGCTTTCTGATAGCATATCCCTAGGACAAATCAATAGACACAACAAGGTAATTAAAGAATAAGTTTTTTTCATTTGTGTATTATTTAGCCTAAACATTGATCATTTGCTTCAATTAATGAAGTAAGCAAAATGAAGAGACTCAGTATCATAGAGTTAGAATTGAAAATTACAGTTCTTGGGTAGTGACTTTGGGAAGGAAAAAAGAGAGGATTTGCCTCGGGTTTGTGAACCAATATTTTGCAATTTAAATGAGCAATGTATAGATTTTGAGCTCTGACTCTTCTCATGTGTGGTTGAATTATGAACAATAACTGCATTTTCAAATGAATGGGAGAAATTATGACAAAATACATTCCAAAAATATGAAGTTAGATTCACATTAAGCAGTAGTGGAATTAATGTAATATGCAAATAAAGATATACCTTTTGAAACTAGAAGAAAATAGGAATACAAATTAGATGGGACAAAATTCTCAATATATAAGAGACTAAAAAAAACCCCACCTGATTAATAAAACAGCTATGATACTGCCTTTCAAGCAAGATTTAACACAAGAGTATGAACACCTTCAATTAAAAATCATTTTAGAACTGATTAAAGTTTTGGAAAGGCAAAGTATTTTTAGACAGAATAAAGAAAGACTGGAATTTCTTCCCAAACTTCAAAGCTCAATCCACAGTCAAGTAAGATATCTTAATCCTATAAATTCTTATTAAACAAGGATAAGAATGCATAGAAGTTACCACAGGGATCTGGAGAATTTTAGACTTGCACACTTAAACATCTAAATGTACAGAGGTAGGAAATGATTTTCAGGAAGCTACTGTAAAATAAATTTGCACTGATCCCTAGAACTAGCTGTTGCCAACACTTGTTCACTTCCTAAGCTTTCAGGTATGTCAGACTGTCTAGGCAACTATGCTGGTTTTGACTGGGATAGATAATTTTCTTCACAGTGTCTAGTATGGAGCTGTGTTTTAGGTCTGTGCTGCAAAGAGTGTTGATAACACAAGGGTGGTTTTAATTACTGCTGAGCAGTGCTTGGAGAGTCAGGATCTCTTCTAACCCTCACCCCACCAGCAAGGAGGTAGGGCGTGCACACAGCCAGGACAGCTGACCCCCAACTGACCAAAGGGACATTCCATATCACATGGCATCGTGCTCAGCATATATAAATGGGGGAAGGAGAAGGAAAGGGGCTAACATTTGTGTTCCCAAGCTGCCATTAAGGCTGATGGAACCCTCTTTTTCTGGAGATAGCTGAACACCCGCCCCATGGGAAGTGGTGAATGAATTCCTTGTTTTACTTTGCTTATGCTAGTGGCTTTCGCTTTACTTATTAAACTGTCTATGTCTCAGCCCACAGATTTTCTGACTTTTACTTTTCAAATTCTCTTCTCCATCCCTCCAGGGATAAAAGTAAGCAGGCAGCTGTGTAATGCTTAGTTGCTAGCTGGGGTTAAACCACGACAGAAATCATGTTCAGAGTGTCCAAAATGTTTGTTTTGAGGTTATGACAATTATAATCACAGAATTTCAGAAAAGTAGATTAAAAAAACTACCCTCTAAATTTACTGATCTGTCCAAGGTCATGTCATTTAAATGTGTTTTAAGAACCTGAAAAACATGGATATTTCAAAGTGTACCTAATCTATCTACTCTAGTCTTGTGTGCAAACAAAAAATCATTCTTCATTGTCACTTAAACCCTGTGATTTTGTGTTATAGGTAAAGACAATACAAAGAGCAGCTTATTTTCTACCTTCTTGCAGAATTCTTTGTGTATAAAAAAATTATTATCCAGTTCTTTTCTAAAATACCTCTTCTCTAGACATCCTCAGTTACTTCAGTTTCTCTTCTTGGATCATTACTTCTGGGTTTTCAGTTATTCTTCTTTGGCTCCTAGGGACTCTAATTGGTCCAGATCTTTCTTGAGATACCAATGTTTTAAATTGGTCACAATATTACAGGCAAACACTGTCATAACAGGGTCAAGTGTAAAATAATTTCTTACATGACTGCTCTATGTGTGTGTAAAAAATGCACCTGTTTATGCAGCTCAGAAGAATGTCTTTTTAACAACAGTATCATTGTTGTTGCAGACTAGTGACTAAAATAAAATTTATTAATTACTTTACCCATTATGTTATTTTCCTAAGGCTCCATCTAGGCCAACTGTCTCACCTTTCTACTTATATGTCAGCTTATTCCTACCTGCATGCAGAAATGTACATTTAACCTTATAATGCATCTAATCCAGTAACCAGTTATGTTTATTAGCCAGCATGGTTGCTGCCATTCTTCACCTGTGTCAACAATTTAGGTAGTCTTTGCTATTCATTCAGAAAACATATCGTGAATGAAAATATCATCAAAAACAAACAAACAACAACAACAACTATTAGACCAGATTCTGACAGAATCACACGTGGTTATATAACGTTGGACTTCATTTTGACAACAAATCAATCATTACTTCTCTCCTGGTATAGTTTGTGAATTTACTTTCTAACACTTTTTTTGTAGACTACATTTCCCCTAACTGGCTATGAGGAAATCAAGACAGAGTCTAAAGCAACTGAGTCAAAACATTCTGTATCTTCTGTCAGTCTTTAATCCATAAGTCCTTCTCCTTCTCATGAAAGGAAATTAGATTCATTTGTCACTACCTAGTTTTCTCCTCTCTTTCTATCACGTGTGTGTGTATGTACTCACACACACGCACATACACACACACACGCACGCACACACACTGTTTTACTACCATGCCTCCAGCTGGACTTGTTGTGACAGAACCTGTGGTCTTTTTTGTTATATTGTTTTTTTTATTAACAGGGGCTAGGTTTCTGTCTGCTACAAATCTACAATACCGATTGCTGCTGTTATCATACATAACTAGTGGAGTTTTAGCCAGCACATTGCTGTTGATTCAGAATTGAGAATTCTCTAGAGTAAATCATGCACAGTAACTCAAAGTAATACCTACGAGCAAGAAGAAATTTCAAATTGAATTCTTAGTGCTGGGAACTAAATATTTCTGCAAATATAAATGACACTATTTACTTTAAAGGTAAAAAAAAATCATATTCACCGAATCACAAAATGGGTAAGGTTGAAAGGGACCACAGTGGCTCAGCTGGTCCAACCTCCTTAGTTAAGCAGGGTCATCCTAGAACACATTGCACAGAATTTCATCCAGACAGTTCTTGAATATCTCCAGCAAAGGAAACTCCAGAACCTCTCTGGGCAATCTGTTCCAGTGTGAGGTCACCTGCGCAGTAAAGTTCTTCCTCGTGTGGAAGAACCGGTGGAATTTCAGGTGCATCAGTGTCTGCCCATTGCCTCATCACAGTGGGCAGTGTCTGCCCATTGCCTCATGTATGACATTATTCTGTCATACACTCTGAAAATTCTTTATAAAAAGGTGTTAATACTTTTCTCACATCTATTTCTAGGACTCAGTGGGAGACAAACTGTTAATCAGCAACCTGTATGGAGAATCAGGTAAATGTTTATGCACCTATTGTGGCTTGACTTCTCCCTTCTCTTCATATTCATCCTTTACAAAATACTTATTCTGTGTCAAAAGCCATAGTTGGTCACAATTGCTGTAGGGTCAATGTCAGCTTTGTTCCTAGACCTAAAAAAAATTAATAAAAAAATTTTAAAAAAATCTGTTAATTAATCCATTCTTTTCAGAAAAAAAAACAAAAGCCAGTGACAAAAAGGACTCCTTTCAAGAAGCTAAAGCATCAGATACGTTTTTCAGTTGCATGAGTAAATGCAGACAATGTATCTCTCACTAGCTATTCTTACTTCCAATCAAAGAGTTGACCTGTGTTTGATCAGATCAAAAGAGTGAAGATGCACAGAATGCAATAAATGAAATTAGGTCACAGTTCTCTTACTAATTCTAAGGAAAAGTGGATTTTCACTTCTTGAAGAATTGCCAAACAGCTCACTTTATGCTGTGAATAGTCTCTCTTCTCCTTGACCCATAAAACAGACTATTGTATAGCAAGATTCAGGTAATGTTTCTAAGATTCAAAGTTGTCCTTGCTGGTTTATGTTCAGACTTACTTAAAGTGTGGAGGAAAAGTAAAAAATGTTCTGCACTATTTCTTCCAGGAATTCACCTTTACCTTGTTTACATCTTCCAAGATCAGAAGAAGGCAGTAGAAAGTCTTTTTTTATTCCTCTGACCAAATACTCATAAATATTCTCAAGACTCTACAGAGGTAAAATCCTTCTTAACTGTTATGATTCATTGGGCTACAAATTACACACTACAGACCGAAGCCAGGGTTGATATCTCCCATGAGGTCCAATACAATTACATTGATTGAAGCACTGAAATCAATGGAATTATAATTGGACAGAACTTTTAGGTAACTAGAAGTCCTATTGAAAACTTTGAGGGCTTAACAAATGTTGAAGGAAAATCCTTGGAATTCACATATCTAGAAAAATGTTGCCACTGATTTTTGACTCGGGTCACAGACCTGAGATGATTTTTTGGGTCATGAACGATACAGTATACTACCTGTCTGGCACTCAACTAGCCATTTCAGAAGATGGGCCAGGGCAAGGGTAAACAAAGAGTTTATTGTAGCAGAGGAGACCTGTGACAACATTAATGTACTTTCCCTACAGCATTC
This sequence comes from Pipra filicauda, assembly GCF_003945595.2. NCBI lineage: Eukaryota > Metazoa > Chordata > Aves > Passeriformes > Pipridae > Pipra > Pipra filicauda. Next base: position 2,550,862 of record NW_024104776.1, on the reverse strand, counting down.
AGTATACAAAAATTCCTATTTCAATCCGATTCCTGGTGGATCTTATACTCCATGGATAGGTCTCCTGTGATGTAGCACGTTTCTGGCTATCCCATAAAAACTTTGATCAGTTAAAGCATTCCAGGGCAACTGAACAGAATTCCAGTAATGATCTTAGCTGTGTGCCATCCTTGAGAGGAGCAGTCCTAACATGTTATTAAGAAGACTTTGAGACATGTGCTTTTTAGCTGTCTTAGTGTTCTTTGAACAGATTTTTTTCCCCCTTAGTAAAAGTTCCATTGAAATAAAGCTCATAATTTTCTCTACTTCTTATGCAACTAAGGACATTTTCATGTACAATATTTTGGGGGGAAAATACATATGCACACACATAGAAATATATATATTTAAAATATGTGTATTTTATATTTTTTTTAATATTTATACACAATGTCAGGTTCATTTCCATTCTCATCCATGCAAGCATTCTGTGCACAAAGAGAAAATAATATGCTCTCAAAATGCAGTCAAAGTAAATTAAATCAGGGACAAAGCAGCCAGATTCTCAGCTAATATAAATCACCTTGTTCTACCAATTTCAGGAGAGTTATCTGATCCATTGGGTTGTGAATATGACCCTAGACACAACTGGTTTACTGTTTGTTTGGTGTATGATAATATTTTTCCTCTAGCGATAATTTTAACTAAAGCATAGATCTACAGGGCTTATATCAACCCTAAATTTCTTGCAACCCATCTTAAAACATTAAAAATACAGTAAGCAAACACAGGGTAACTTCTCACCCACTGTAGAAAGGATAGTAAATTATACTCCTGATATAGAAATTTTTACATTATTTCTAAGGAGTGCAGCTATATAAAATGCACTGACACAGACCTTCACACAGTCTTTCAACAGAGCTTCACAGTTAAGGAATAGACAACAAGGAATTTTTTTTTCTTCTTGAAGAAGAAATAACATCATAGATTAACAAAAGCATAACATATGCTCTGAAGTGCAGCATAGTGAAAAAAAATTATACGTGCGCTCAGCATGTCTTCTGAGGCAGGAGATAACCTCCATATTCTGCTTAGCAGAACTAAATACATCTCACAGTGGGTTAATGCAGATAGTGTATGAAGTTGAGGGCAAGAGAATCATCACTTCAGTCCCTACTCTTCTTCCAAACTTATTGCAATTCATGAAAAAAATAGCATCTTGCATACAAAAGTCACTCGTATATGTGCAATCCATGTTACTCTGAAAGAATGGTTAAGAAGACTGCAAGACAATTCACCAAGACTGAGTAATGTGAAAACAGCATTTACTAAATATTTAGAGCATAAGGAATAAATAAAAGGAGAACTTTAATAATTAAGAAGACAGAAACAAGGCCTTAAGTTAAGAATTGACTTCTATCCTTATTTCTGAAAGATACAGATTTAAAATCAAAGGTCTGTATTTCCTTTTTCATCTTTCTTGGATAGATGTTCAGTGCAGTAAGCTCATTTTTCTCATTAGTATCTATTATTCTGCACATCTCTGTCAGTTGCCCAAAACTTTTGGTATGTGATTCATTTGCAAAAGAAGAAAGGCAATGAGCAACTCACAAAAAAACCCACAAAGACTAATAATGACAGTAGATAGTGCATGATCGCACCAATCAGTGAGTCTAAGCCTGAGAGTTATTCCAGTAGGGTGACCTCAGCAGTACCTCAAAAAGGGTAAGCAGAATCGGAAATTAACCTGTTTCAATGGGAAATTCAAGGTAAAGGTAGTGGGAAAATCTAGCCTAGAAAATGAATTACATTTTTTGTAAATTTTGAATCTAGCTCAAAAAAAGTGTTAAAAAGTCAGACTGCACAGGATCATATCATACTGAATGAAATACAGTCTGACCACACATGAAAAGTCTTACATCTCTTTTTAAGTCCTCATACATTCAAGAAAATTTGTCATTCTTCATTTAAAAAAAAAATTTGGACAGTAACTTCAAATTATCAGAAAGTGGGTTTCCATGTTTTCTTTATTTTTGCACAATTATCTAGATAAGAATGGAAATAATTTAAAGAAAAATCATCTGCTATTTGACATTAGAAATGTGATATTATTATATCTGTAAATTTATTTTTCTTTCAAAATAAAGAAACATTCTATTTATGACAGAAGTAATTATTTTCCTAAAAAAATCTCATCCATTTTCAAAAATTAATCTTTGGAAAACTCAAAACATCACATCATCCAGATGGTGTTTCTAAGTTTTTAACTTTAGTCCAGTTCTTCACCTGCAGAGAGCACTTTTGTGCAGAGATTCTTCATCATAACTATATTTGTTTTTCTTACAGACTTAAAGAAAGCCGATTCTTGTTAGTTCCAAAAACTCTGCCACTAGGAGAATAAAACAAAAGATTTGTCAGATGTACGAGTTGCAGTCTCACAGTGAATATAATGTGTGGGTAAGTGAGTAAATCTACCTATGATATTCATATTTGAAGGCTCTATTAAGATACCATTACAGAGGAAATTATCCTGTGTCTGTCATCATTACAGGTTCCAATCTTGCTGTTATATCCCCAGATGCAAAAAAACCCAAAATAACTTTCTAATCATTGAACTTTTTCTTGAATTCTTTTGGATCTTAGATTGGCAATTGCTCTACTACCAAACTATCTGGCTAGTTGTAGGGAAACAACATGATAGTTCTCTATTTTCTTTCAAAGACTAAGCAGAAAGTTTTTGCTTAAATGTCTCAAGAGAGATTCTTGCTATTGGACCAGAAAACATTCTTGTAGGAAAGATATAATGGGAAAATGACCTGGTAGGATATGAGATATGAAACAAATTAAGTGGTTGTCGATATCCAAATATGAATAAAACAAAGTATTTCAAGATTTCAACCTTCATATATGCAAATAGTAGGAAAAACACTCTTCTATGAGGGAACTTTGTTTTGGACATCCTCTAAGTCACTCAAATATTTCATTTGAACAATCATTAAACACTCCATACTACTACTGCTACTACTTATAATAAATCTCATAAACAGACTTCAACACTTCAGAATAAGTCAATCATCTACAAGTTGGGGTTATATTTTTCCCTCAGGTTACAATAAATATTTGTATAAATTAAAGCTCAAATGCTGATTTCTGTTTATTTTCATATTTATAGGCAGTCAAGGGCAAAATATGGCACCTTCCTTTTGCTACAGAAATGGTAAGATTTTATTTCAATATTTTACTGCAGTGTAGGCCTCCTGACATGTTATTAGATTAGTATGGAAAGTGAGAGAGAGATATCTGCAACAGGAATAGGTTGAATACCTGGCCTGTGGTTAGAATGAATCAATACGAACAAGTATCAAAGGTCATTCGTCTTCTGAGACAATGCAAATCCAAAGGTCATTTCACCTGAAAAGAGGCAGATTCTTAATACACTGTATCTTGAAGGAAAAACATACAATTTAAACAGTATATGAGATAACTAGACTTCAGAAAATGAAATAAGGGAGGGATTTTAAAAGTTTGAAAGCAATTCAAATTTAATTTAAAATGGACTGCAGAGCCTTTTAAATTTTATCTCTACATGTTCTTTTAACTTGTAAGAATCCCTTTGAGAACTGGTTTAATCTGCGTAAGTACATTATGTGCTTTCATAAGTCTTTCATAATTTGCACTCAAAATGCTTCAAAATCCTGGTTTCAAGGGTCTTTTTGGGTAAGTTTTTTGTTGGATTTTTTTTTTAAATCCATGTTATAAAAGTAATGAAGAACTTTATATAAGGGAAAGCGATGATGGGCAATTAGGACACCGTAAATTGAATCAGTACAGGAAGTTGAATGCTGAAGGCCTAGGGTTCAAAAATGCATTTGAAAAAATTTATGTTCCAAATACACTTAAAATTATATTTGCAATTTTAGACTTTTCTCAGATATTCATATTGTCCTCTACCAATGTCATTGCTGAAGTAATCACGTCCACACTGTCTGGTGCAAATTCCATTTTATCTTCCACGCTGCTAATGCAAAGTACTAGTTCTATTACTCCAAGTACAGTGATCTATATCAGTTGCATGTACATTCTGCCCTAATAAAGTCTGCCTCTATGAGAAGGAGAAGCAACTATGAAATATTTTCTCATTTATTTTTCTCCTTAAAAGAAGCTCACAGACAATTTACAGAGATGTAAGATGATGCTACTTTACAGTGCATCAGCTGATCCACTCAACATGCCAGTATGATACAAATCTTTTGGTGTGAAACCCATCAATTCCACTTGGGTAACTAACTTTGCTCCCACAGACATTTAGGGTGCCTATGGATTAATTAGTTTAGGGCAGTATTCATCAGGTTAGCGCTCACAAAGAGTAATCGGCTTACGTTGACATTCACTATTATTGTGACACTTCTAAGAGACTATGAAAACAGCTTCTTGAAACTCTTAGAAAGAACATTCTTTCCAAATACTTTGTCAATTAAAAATATATATTCAGATTATGCAATGGTTCTTTCTTATTGTTCTGGACTGAAATCATGGAAGTTTGACTCAACAATGAAAGTTTTGGTCCAGATGCCCAAAATTACAAGCAACGTGAATCGCTTAAACCCCAAATTGCCTCACCTATAACATCCAGGTGGGATGTTGCTTCAGACTACTACCTGAAGGGCTGGGTGGCTTAAAACCACTTTTTTTTTTCTTCTATCTAGATAGATCTGTTTTCTTGTTTACCTTTGAAGATATTAGAATCTTTTCCAAACTCCTCTCTCTCAACTGCTTTTGCAGTTTACAGACCAAGATGTTGGCAATGACTCCGTGTTGCATGGTTTCTATCTACTTCTGAAATTCAAACCATCTCTCAGAGGTGACTAGGGACTTGTCAGTGCATACACTGTTTGCTCCCTAAGAGCAACAAACAGACAATTAATTGTGTTTTACAATCCCAGGGGGAAAAAAGAAAAAAGGCACTAAGAAAGACTGACATACACAGTGGGAATTGTTTAGATATTTTTCCCTTTTAAAAGTACTGAGTTATTGATGCTATGCTATAAAAAATTCAATTTCACTGTAAAAGACTACCACTTACCAAAGATGACTCAATGAAAAAAGTAGCGAAATAAAACACCAAACAATTGACTGGTATTTGAATACTTACTGAGTTCATTTATGTCTTTTCATCACTAAAAGCTACTTAGTTTCCTGACACAAAGCAAGGAACTCCACTAGAAAAAAGGAAAAAACTCAAGTCATACACATTTTATTCAGGAAATATATTAAAAGGTATTTCACCTTTCCTTCGGCTTTGGAGAGGTTCTTTGGACTACAGGAGACTGCTTGATTTCTTATTAGACTTCTAAGAAAACTATACAGATATACTTCTATTGATTTTTTTTACTACATTAAAGAAAAGAGATATGATTTCTATCAGTGATTCAAAAGCACTGAAAATACTTCTTCAGGCCAACAAGTAATAGTAAACTTAGGTAAAAATAAGTAGATGCAGATGCTTAAAGTTATTTTTCTTTCTGCCTGCAGTGATAGACATATTTTAAGGTATCTCAAGTGTCAATTCAGTACTGAAAAAGTTACAAACTTGACAATAGATTAAACCCATCATAAATCCACAGGTTATGACGGATGTGGTTACCACCTTGGAGAGCTTTCCTTACTGCTTGCCAAAGCATTTAACGCCACCATATTGAAAAGATATTTCTTTGGAGCATTTATCTACATGATCTCCTTCAAACTGCTACTACCTCAAGACAGAGAAGAGGCTGTGGCTTCCCAAGGCTCTGGTTCACTCATATTCTTGCTTATACAAATACAAATCATACAAATCATACAAATACATCAGATGTATTCAGGGTGCAATAGGCTGGTGTCTCTCTGCTGTCCAACCATTTTGGCTGAGTTACTCTGAACCATCTTGAACCTGTCAGAGCTGCTGCACACATGTACTGGGCTGCACAAAATCTGAGACCCTTCACCGAGGTCACAGCTAAAGCATTCAGCACAGAATATAGGAAAATCTGGTCTTCACACTCATTTGGGGACAGCTTCAACAAATGCTATAAACACATTTGCTGTGTCTAATTGCCTCTAGGAAGAAATTAGCTGGCAGTTAAGCAAACTAATGTAGTGTCCTTTATTTGATCTTCTTCTTTAGCTTTCTGGAGATACAGAAAATCAGTTGAGTTTCACTGCAGCAATTGTAGCCCGGAGCATAGGTGTTCCTTGTTACAAGAGAAATCACTCATCAGGCACAATTCTTTGTTTCAGCATGCTGTAACAATCCATTATCAAGTATTTCATGCAATTGTACTTCATTCACATCAATAGACGAAGGGAGATGCTCTTCATTCCACTCATCATGACACTCTCCCTCTAAATTCAGCACATGTAAAAAGTATTAGGATCATAAGTTAAGCATTTTGGGGAGGTTTCTCTTAAGCCAGCTCTGCTGACCCATTTTTTAGTGATTTAAATGAATTCACTACCAATTTTTCAGCTCAAAGACGTACTCACAGCCATGTCAGCATCAATGCATTATGTTCTGTGGGTCCATAAAGTACAGATTTGTATGTGGGTTTCAAGGCAATCTTATAAGAAGCAGATCACATATTTGGAAAAATTTGAAGAGACTTCATGGATCCTAAATTCAGTGGATGAGATCTGCAGATAGCAATTCAAATTCTCACTGTGAATCTTAAAGAAAGAATGAACACAAAAAGCCCCCACACATGCCATGGACTTGCACTTCCTATCCTATCCTCTAGTGGGTTATCTACTGAGCTGAAGCACATAAGGGTGAATATCAAGACTACATTCTCCATTTTGTAAGCAGAACCTAACAAAAATTAGAAAGGGCTTTTGAAAAACCTTCAGAAAAAGTCAATTCGACATATCTGATTTCCACCCTCCAGCCCCCACATTATAACACACCTCTGCTTAAGCAGTTTGATATGCAGATGTCTTTTGGGAGAAATAAGCTGTGCACTTACTTAAGGAATAGATAAAAAGAAAAACAAAAAACAACAGCTGCAGTCCAAACAAAAAAAAGAAACCAACAACTATTGAATCCAGAGAAGTCTGTCTTCTCTAGTTACTTAAATATTGTTTGGATAAGATTTTGTATAAGCATGACAGAATCTAATATTAACTTTCACAAGTGTTTAGCGATTCACTGTGGCTTTAGGATTCTCATTGTTCTAGAAAATTCAGTATAAAATTTGTCAGATTCTTCAAAGAGTTTAAATACCATGATTAATTTTTGTTGCTGTAATTTTACTGTCAAATCTTTTGGGGTTTAGTCTTTAAAAATCAGAATCTGAAATTCTAAAACTCTCAAGCTTCAATTGAAATGCGGCTTTTCATAGAAAGTTAATATTAATCTTGACTAAAGCATTAGAAAAATACATCTTTCAATTAAAGTATAATTAAAAAATAAAAAACCCCTATCTTGAAATGAATTGAGCATCAATTCAGAGTAAATCTCTATTTTTGCTATAAAACTGTGTCAGAATTTTTCACACTAAAATGTGGTCTGAAAGTAACCATTAAAGTGATTTTAATGGAACTTATGTCATCTACAATTCAATTTAAAAAAGGAGCAGTATTTTAGTAAACAAACCCTTTAGACAAGGGTTTATTGATGCAGCAATTTGGAGCTGAAATCATAATGAAGTCTAATTTATTTCAAAGGGTTTGTAATTATGAATTCAGATTTACAATACTGTAGTGTCTTAATATATGTATTTGACTGAATTATATTTCTTGCTTAACACAAACCTACAATTGAAAGTACAAGTTCCAGAAGTTGCACAGTTCTTACTCTTTCCACATAAGTCTCCCTTAGAAATAAACTTGATAATAACTTTATGAATTATTATATTGTGTGGTTAGATTTATATAAAGAAATACATTTAGGATTGATGAAATCTTTGTTATAAGTCTCTGTCTTTCAGGGTGTTTCAGGAGGGTACAAACACAAACAGCAGAACTGCAACAGTTTTTTAAGTGAAGAATATTTCACACTCAGTGGAACTAGGGATAGACCCTAAACACACAGAAAACAATAAAAATAAAAAAATTGGTCTTCCAGACTCAACAGTGATATATAACAACTCCAAAACATCATCTGGTAGTCCTTACTCTGGTTTTGAAAAGCTCCTAGCAAGTGTTATGTTTCAAGGTTTAGTATATTAATGAAAGGAACTATTACACCCATTTGAAAAAAGTGTAAATTTACTTAGTATAAGGAACAAAGATCGGTAAAAGAAACAGATGTTTTCCTTTTCTATTCTCGTATCTAAGAATTTATTGCATACATTTCAGTTTCAGTCTGATATTGTAACTACTGACATAAATGTTATTAAATAATGATGAGACATGTCAGACAATATAGGGATAATATTTTTTAAATCAGTCATAAAAAAATTTTCCACCTCATTTAAGGATTTATATGGTAAAATTTGTGTAGAATTTGTTGGTTTTGTTTGTTTTTTAAATCACCACATCATTTGTTATTTGCACAGAGGAAGGATGACTTGCTTCCTTTGTAAGATCTTTTGAGCTTCATATTTTTCTTAGCAAACTTCTGAATTTTTTCATCTTCCAAATGTAACTCATAAAAACATGGAGGATGAACCTGTCAGAACATTTATCCCAGAGGTGAGCAGCTCTGTTTCAAATCTTTTTTCACCTGAAATAGTTCATGCCTTTGACAACAGTTCCCTAAACATCAAGTCAAATTTGAGTAAGAGTCACGCTCCATTGCCTTTGTGGAAATGAAGCAACTGTGCAGAAAAGAGCACAAGCTTCAGTGCATCACGAAAAAAGGAGGTTGGCTGTGAAGACACAGGAGCTGAGTAGTTAATGTTAATACCTCATTTACCCAGGAGTAGAGTTTTCGACTCCAGAAATTTCACTTATTCTCAACCATTTTACCTGATCTACCAATGGGCTAAGACACAGGCAGATGCTCCTTTCAAAATGTGAGAACTCTTAAAACATGATGTGAAGTTTTTAGCTTATAGGAGTTGGGGAAAAAAAGGAATGCTTTTTTTTCTTTCCTCCCTCAGTCAGAGGGATTCCCCTGCCTCTGATTTTTTGTTTATTTTGTTTTTCCTTTTACTTTCAGAGAATTCGGTAAGACCAAACCAGACAGGACAAGAGGTACTAATCTCTCTACCTCAAGGATGAGGCCAAGGATTAGGAGCTATTCACAAAAATTAGTCATGAAAAATAATTTAAGGTTTGTTCAGCTGACAAGTCTACATCTTGCAGACAAATAGTGACCAACTCCTGCACAGCCAATCCAACGGATTGAATTGAAAATGAATCTGCTTTTGGAAGTAAGGTAAAAAAAGAAAGTGTATGCTCAGTGGAAGCAAGGTCAAGTGATGTGGGAGGAATAAAGAGATGCTGCTCAGCACTGTAGGGAGAAAATGTGTGCAGCCAAAACTCAGTTGGAATTGAAGCTGGCCAGGTATGTGGGGGACAATAAAAAGAGTTTCTTTAAATACATAAATCGCAAAAGGAAGTGCAGAAATTACATCGTTCCATTGCAGGACAAAGATGGTCAAATTATAAAGAGGAATGTAGACAAGACAGAGATGTTTAATGCTTTTTTTGCCTCTGTCTTCAACACCAATGATGGACTAAGGGGATCTCAGTGCCCTGAGCTGGGGGACCTTGGCTGTGAGAATGATCAACTTCCAGGTGACCCTGAAGTTGTGAGCAATCTGCTACTTCACCTGGATCCCTGTAAATCTATGAGGCCTTATGGGATTCATCCAAGAACAGTTATAGAGCTGGCTGATGTCATCCCAAGGCCTCTCTTGATAATTTTTCAGTGGTCTTGGGAATCCGGAGAGGTTCCAGTTGACTGGAAGCTGGATAATGTTGACCCAATTTTCAAAAAGGGCAAGAAGGATGATCCTGGAAACTACAGGCCTGTCAGTCTCATGTCTGTGCCTGGTAAAGTTATAGAGAAGATAATTCTGGGAGGTACTGAAAAACATCTGAAGGAAAACACAGTCATTGGTCACAGTCAACATGGCCTCATGAGATGAAAGTCCTGCTTGTCAAATTTGATTTCCTTTTATGACAAGGTAACCCACCTAAATGATCAAGGGATGCCAGTTGATGTAATCTGTCTGGATTTCAGCAAATCTTTCGATACTGTCTCTCACAGTGTCCTTCTGGACAAAATGTCCAGCACACAGCTGGATAAACACATCCTGTGGTTGGTGAGCAGTTGACTCATAGGTTGAGCACAGAGGGTAATAGTATGTGGGGTAACATCAGACTGGTAACCTGTCACTAGTGGGGTTCCATGGGTCTCTTGGCTTAGGCCTTGTGTTCTTCAACATCTTCATAAACAACTTGGACTCAGAGGGATATTAAGCAAGTTTGCAGATGATACAAAACTGGGAGGAGCTGTTGACTTCCTCAAAGGCAGAGGGGCCCTGCAGAGACCTTGACAAATTGGAGAGATGTGCAATCACCAGCTATATGAAGTTTAACCATATGAAAATGCAGGATTATGCACCTGGCATGAGGCAACCCTGGATATTTGTACAGACTGGGGAATGAGATGCTGGAAAGCAGTGCCACTGAAAGGGACCTGAGGGTCCTGGTTGATGGCAAGGTAATATGAGTCAGCAGTGCCCTGGCAGCCAAGAGGGCCAACTGTGTCCTGGGGGGCATCAGGCAAAGCATCACCAGCTGATCGAGGGAGGGGATTGTCCCGCTCTGCTCTGCAGTGGGGTGGCCTCGCCTTGAATATTGTGTGCAGTTTTGGGCACCACAATATAAGAAATATATTAAGCTATTAGAGAGTAGACAAAGGAGGGCAACAGAGATGGTTAAGTGCCTTGAGGGGAAACCATACAAGGAGCAGCTGACATCACTTAATCTGTTCAGCCTGGAGAAGAGGAGACTGAGGGGAGACCTCATGACAGTCTACAACTTTGTGAGGGAAGTGGAGAGGCAGGTAACTGATCTCTGTTGTGACCAGTGACAGGACCTGCAGGAAATGGCTTGAAGGTTTAGGTTGGATATTAGAAAAGGTTCTTCATCCAGAGGGTAGTTGGGCACTGGAACAGGCTCCCCAGGGAAGTTGTCACAGCATCAAGACTGATAGAGTTCAAGAAGAATTTAGGCAATACTCTCAGGCACACGGTGTGATTCTTGGGGCTGTCCTATGCAGGGCTAAGAATCAGACTCATTGATCCTTGTGGGTTCTCCCAACACAGAATATTCTGTGATTCTGTGAATTGCAGCTGTTTAGCCTCGACATTGAATGAAGCTCCTGAGCTTTATTTGAGTAGAATTAAGAACAAAAAACTCCAAACAAACAAAAAAAAGTACAATATAAATTTCATTTCTCAATAAAAATGTAGGTGTTCAAAAATATAGTGTTGAGTGATTTCATTATATTGTCACCATCAACAAAACTGTTGTTAGCTTGGACTATTCTGATTAACAAAATAAAAATTGATAATTACAATCCAAGCAGAAAAACACTGTTACTAGTGTTTTGGGTTTTTTTTTGATTTATTTTTTTTTTAATTAAATTGAAGAGTACAGTTCTAGTAGCACTGGGATACAATTTCACTCATATATTAATATTGCCTGTGCAGAGCACTTATAGTTCTTTCCTGGCCAGTCATTCTTCTACATTGTAGGAGTTCACTGCATCACTTTTCTGACAAATAAGACAAATCAGACTGTTGTTGGAAAGACCACATACAATGCAGTCTTTTGTACTGGATCAAAAAATGTCAATTAATAGGTACAACCTAGGAAGATTCCACTCATTTGTCTTATTAAGGGAAGTTAGAAACAACTATTCATCATCATAGCTATATGTTCAGCTGTTTGCTAGTGTATTATATATCTAGTTCTTGACTGTGCTAACTGAACTCGATGCAATCAACAAGACATATGGAGGAAAGAGTGAACAGTGTTTCAGCCATCCATCATGATTCTGCAGGTCCTGCTGAATCACAAAAAGCAAAGAGCTCAGAATCTTGAACACCCAATGCTGTTTACTTTCACTGAAAGTGTTGTTTTCTGTTTAGAAATAGAAGTGAGTGCAAAGGTGGCTATGTTCCTTTCCAACTACATAAGCAGAAGATTCTGGAATAGTTAGCTCTCTTTTCTGTTGGATTTCAAATGGTCGGAAGAAGTAGAAAGACATTTTTACAGTTAATTATGAACAGGACAGTGCCTGGTATATGCTATTGCTCACTTACATGTAAGTAAAAGCAGAATCTCCGAATATGTAAGAATTAGGGATACAAATAACCACATGCAATATCTTTTTATCCTGAACATAAATAAAATAAAATAAATAAAATAAAATAATTAAAATAAAATAGGTGTTACTTGTCACATAGGAACAAATACCCCATCTTATGATTCTGTTTTCCCAGATAATGGCATCAGCCACAGTGCATAAACCTATATAACCTGGGAGCTGCTGCACTGTGGATAGACTCCTAACATCCTAAAAGCACATCTGGGACTGAAAAAACAAGCAACTAAACAAAACACTTCTACTTTTGTAACAGGTAATATTCTACCTGGCATCTCACCTGCAATTGCACTGCTTTTACAGATCTTTCTTGGACAAGCAGCACACTTCATCGTTTTAGGGAAACTCATAACCCCTAGAACACGTAAGGCTACAATGCAGCACATACTGTGATGTTAATTAGAAACTTTCTGGATAACATAAAGAAAGAGCTTCTAAAAATAGCTAGCTCTGCAGATTATAGAGAATGTCTTTTGTCCCTATCTACCTGCACAGGTTTGAGCAGGATTTTATCTTGGCAGGGCATCTCAGACTGGTATGTACAGCCTCATGATAAGTGATAACATTTTAAGCAAAGCAAGATTAAGAAATCAAAGGACAACAACAGTATCCTGCCAAGCTGCAGTGTGTGTCATTTCAGCATTCTGCGGTATCACATATGAGTTTCAAAATCACGAGAGGCATGGCTCCTAATATGCTTAACACCTAGTACTTTGTGGCATCTATAATGTAATTGGTCTTCGCAACTTGCTGTCCTGAGATATGCCTCCCCATCACTGAAACATAAAACAAGAATCTCTCAGGCAGCCAGAGAGACATTCCCAACCAAAAACCAAAAAACTATTTAGGTCTTCATAGCAGTTTAAACATGCTAATAAGACTGCACCAGAATCCAAGTAATTCATTACTTAACATAATAATTTACTATTTCTGTGGCATTTTGGACTTTTTGTTACTCTAGCCCTATAAATCCTGAAGAGTCCTCCAGTAAGTCAAATCATCATGGCTAGGCTTCACGAGCGAAGATTTGGGAAAGGCTCTATCCACATTTGTTACAAGCACGCTGGTGACTAATAAGGCCAATGCGAGATAGACATGTCCAATTGCAAAAGGCACAGCAGAAGGACTCCTTAGGTGGAATATTCTGCAAGACACGGTTCTTTCTGCGCTGTCTTTTCTCCTCAAGAGTGATTCTGTGTGTGTTCTCAAAGGAAGCAGCAGTGTTATAGATGGTGTGCCTCCAGACCTCCCGATTGGAGGCCAGAGTAGACCAGTTATGGCCAAAGCTGAGATGTTGTTTCAGGGAGTCCTTGTATCTCCTCTTCGGGGCTCCTCTCATGCGACAGCCGGTGGCAAGTTCACCATAGAGGAATATCTTAGGGAGGTGGTGGTCCTTCATCCTTGAGATGTGCCCTGCCCAACGCAACTGTGTTCTCAGCAACATGGCCTCAATACTTGTGACTGCTGCTTGTTCTAGAACAGACGTATTGGTCACATAATCTGACCAGTGGATATTTAGAATTGTACAGAGACAGTGTTGATGGAAGCGTTCTAGGAGACGCAGGTGGTGGCGGTAGATGACCCATGATTCGGACCCATATAAAAGAGTAGACAGCACAGCGGCTTTGTAAACACTGATCTTGGTACTTTTCTTCAAGTGTTTATTACGCCAAACTCTTTTATGAAGCTTTCCGAAGGCACTATATGCCTTTGCTAACCTGTTGTCTATCTCTCCGTCAATCTTACTGTCCAAGGAGATGAGGCTGCCTAGGTAATTAAACTGCTGGACTGATTTGAGCTCTGATTGGCCAATGGTGATATGGGGATGATGGAAGACTTCCTGAGGTACAGGTTGATAGAGAACTTAGTAAGTCAAATAAGTAAAAGTAAAAAAAAAAAACAAACAGGCGTGGAACTAGTACTTTCAATTTATAATGATGTCTAAGAAAGAAGGAATTGCATCTGACTATCCTGTCGTTTTAAGAGCTTGCAGGGCTAGTGACTGAAAACATTGATGAACTGGGACTATTTGGTTACAAAACTGGCAATAAGAATTTGAAGCTGTCTGATTTTCTGTGGTTTTTGATTGCCTTTTAATATAATTTATTGCTGCTGTATTTCTTATAATATAAAACAGCTCTATTCCAGCTAAAATAAGGAGGTATATCAGGTATTCAACTCCCCTCTTTCAAGTAGTGTGTGTGTTTCAATTATATTCAGAATTGTCCCTAGTGAGAATGACTAATTTTATCTGTCCTGATCACCATGAAATCCTTTTAAATTTTGATTTTACTTAAGGGTTCTTTAAAAAAAAAAAAGATCTACTTTTCTATTTGTATGAAAAATTTAGAAAAACAATAATATTTTGTAGGGGTAGGAAGTGAGAAAGTGACCCTCAGGAAGCGGTTAACAAAGCTTGGCTCTAATGTAATTAATCAGCTTGTCCAAACATACTTATTAGAAGATAAAGGAATTCTCAAGAATTCACTTGCAGGAATTGCGTCACACACCCTTCAGAGTCATTCTACTGAGACACAAGACTCATATGCTTATACTTTAACACTCTTTAAATGACATTTTAATTCTATTTTTTTCTTATCACTACCCATTTTGGGGTATCTTTCCATTCATTCACAAAGTGCAACAAGGCGTTTCCTGCAATAAGAAATGAAGTAGGTATCAACAATAAAACTAAGCATACCAAAAAGTTTCAAAGGTTTAGATAGAAACAAAGGTGAAAAAAAGGCAATTGAATGAAACTCTGAACAGTGGTACTGCGATTTAAGGAGAAGAAACACACACAAAAAATCCCTTCAGGCAAAACTACTTGTAAATAAAAGCATGCACTTGGAGGCCAGCAATAGGGAAATTTCTTTAATTCACTGAGGCATAAATACCTCATTATTAATTTCAAGTCTTCACCCAATGGCTCTGGTTCAAGATTTAAATTTTTTCAAAAAATGTAAAACTTAAGAGAGAGAAATACTTTTGACATCATATTTATTGTAATTTTGTTTTACTTTAAGAATTACAATTTTTTTCCTAGTTTAAAAATTATTAATCAAAACCATTTTTCAGATTCTGCTACCATTGACACTGATGTGATTTCACAAATAAAGGAGTGAAAGGAAAACCCATGTTAAACAAGTTTAATGAGGCAAAGATACTGTAAATGAGTACTGCCTCACTAGTTTCCATAATATTTCCTGACATCAGTGGATCACTAATAATAGATATTTTCAGACAATCTAATTTTGGGATTTTTAAGCAGAGATGTTAGCTAACCAGAAATAATGAAAAAGGGACGAAAAATGTACTTTATCTAATCAGTGCAGAAGAAATATATCAGTACATTAGAAGGGGAATTATGAAAAGAGTGAAAAAATTGTATTATCAGAAATGACCAGAAATTTTTGGCTGAATAGACTACAGAAAGTTTTTCATTTAAATATAAATTATATGTAAATTAGAAGTGTCATTGATGGACCCACAAGAATCCATACATTAAATGAAACATGCTAAAACTGTCGAATAAGTAATTTTCTCCTTATTTCTATCTCAGATCTGTATCCCAGTAAAGTGAGAAGTAAAAGATGAAGACAAATAACCACCTAAAGAAAACAACAAACCAGAAAAAAAACCCCTTATAAAATAATTAGGAGACACACAATTTATCAGATCATTTCAGATAACTTTCAGAAGTTTATTAGAGATCAAAGGAATTTCAATTAAGCCATGGTTTTCAAAACATAATGTACTGTATTCAAGATAATTCAGACCAATCAGTATAGCCACTAGGCAGAAAAAAAATAATACTAATAATAATTTCCTAAAAATCACCAGTTTCTTTAAGATCAAATTCCATTGCAGTAGGATTGACAGGACATGGGGAAATGGAATGAAACTGTGTTAGGGAAAGTTCAGATTGGATATTAGGAAAAGGTTCTTCACAAAAAAGGTGTTCAGTCACTAGAACAGGCTCTCTAGGAATGTGGCCATGGCATCAAATCTGTCAGAGTTCAAGGAGCATCCAAATGATGCTCTTAGCCATATGGTTTAGTTTTAAGTAGTCCCATGAGGACTGGACTGAGAGTCCAACTAGGAGTTGGACTCAATTATCCTTATGGATCCCTTCCAACTTGAGAGATTCCATGACTCTCTAACACTGGCCTCGTAAAAAAGACTCCAGAGAGAGAAAGGTATGAAGAGTCAAATATTTTGTAGGGCAGGAAAAAGAATTACTATTTTTGTAAGGCAGTGTATGAGTTGTCATACTGTAGTGATTTGATCAAATGTTCATGCTAATTATTGATAGGAATTCTTTGGCCTTACAGAAGGCTTTTATTTAAGAGCATATACTTTTCCCATGTAATTTACAGTTGAAAAGAAATTGTCCACAAAATGTTCCCACCCACACTGTCGTGTTAGAGTCAGAGGTCCTGGCAGCTCTCTGCAACAGATACTGCGCAGCGTATAGGACAACCAACCTGAAAAAAACAACTTGAAAAACAGCACTTGAAAGCAAGTAGGCAGAACAGGTTGCACAAAGAAAAGTGCTCTTTATTTAGATATTTAATTTACACTCGGTTAGCCCCAAACTACATATGACATCTTGTTTAGCTATGTTTTATGTAGTTGTCTCTGATAAATCTGTCTACTGATACATCTTATTTGCAAAGCAAATAGACCCGTGCATTAATTACCCAAACTTCTGTTCAGGTTTCTAGAAAGAGAGTACAAACAGAGGAGATGACAGCCAGGAAGAAACAGTAGGAAGGCTACAAGTGAGCTTGTGGGATACAGATAAATTCCAGACGCTCTTAATGAAACAAACCAGAAGATGACCAAATTCAACTTCCTACCTGGTAGGATTTCTGGACCAGGTGAAAATATTACCAGAGGTCAAGATTTATGATATGAGTTGATGGAGGCTCTCCCCACCTAAGAGATCAGCACAGAACATGTTAATATCATAGTGCTGCATTGCACTGAGATGCTAAAACGAATTGTAGTTATATTGGCACAGTGCTTCACCTGAACAACACACTTAACTACTCAGCAGGCTAATGAGCAGGCAGAATGCCACCTTAACATGGCTAGACTACTGATGATACTAAAATGAGTTGGCTCAGAACTTGCTCTGTGATCTCTAAATGGTACTGCCTTGTGATGTGTACTCGGACTTGAATGGCACGAAGGATTAGAATAAAATTTACAAAATGTATCATCTGCTGTTTTTATTTCAGGTACCAGAACTAGGTAAAGATTGCCTGTCAAACCATAAAAACACATTTTGAAAAAGTGAAACCACAAATACATATAGAAATGAACTAAAAAGTTTAAAAGCAGCTATAGCACAATGTTAAAAAAAGCAAAATTACTAGCATTGTTGAAAAAAACCCCCACCAATCTTTCTTAGGGGTAAACTATACAGACTATTTCTGCTCTTCCTTCCTCTCTTTTACTGCCCATCTCTTCTTCCACCCCTCCCAACTAGATCAAGGGAGGGGGTTATTAATATAATTGCAGGAGCGAGAACAATGCTTTTCAATTTCGGTGCTGCAATCACTCGGTGAAACATTTATTGATTGAAAAAGCCCCATGAGAATTCTGATTATTCTAACATTTTTTTCCCTGGAAGTGAAAGGGGCAGGCTGTCTTATTTCATTTTATGCAAAATTACAGTAATTGGTGTCTGACCTTTTTGGAATAGGCTGTTAAGATTTACACTGATGGATTTTTTTCATTGAATCAATTATTTAAATTATGGCTATCTCTAAAGGAGCAACAGGGTGCAAACAAGAATAGAATATTTAAATCAAACTGAAAACTGACTCTCCACTACTACCCCATTAGCACAAAACATGCTATTAGCTGAAAATCCAACCTCTGGAGGTTTCTAACACTTGGATTAAAATTTAGCTTTTAAATAATCAAACTAAACCAGCACAAACAAAGACAAATAACATTTCTGAGCATGTAAAAAAAAGAAAAAAAAGTTAAATGAAAATACAAGGAGAGAAAAAATAAAAAGCTGCATCAATATATAAAAATACATATTGGATAAATAAGCCCTTCTTAAATGGTCTAAGATTAATTACTCATTCATAGCACTTATCTTTATAAAAGATAAAGCAAAGACAGAAAAAGAGGGGACAGCTCAGCAAATTATCTACAATGCTTTCCAGAACAATCACCAGTAAAAAACCACTATTCCCTACTGGTATCATAGAAACAGTATCCTTCTTTCTTAATCTAGGTCATAAAGACAGGAGAAAGGCTACTGACTTGCCAATCATGTGGTAAATCCATCAGAAACCAACCTGGTCACAATTCTGTAGGAGCTACTTTAAGGCAAACTGAGATTAAACCACTCCTGAAAATTATTCAAGTATATCTGTCTAACCTCAAGTAGTTTAAAAATACTAGGAGGCAAATATACCATTTTCAGAGATAAAGATATGTTAGATTCAGGATAGAATAATTTTTAAATTGTTTAGCAAAAGATAGACAGTCATCATATATTAGTACTTTCAGTCCCTTCAGACAGACTCTTTTTGTCTGAAGTATTGTCGTGGAGTTTCTACTAATATCTAGCAAGACTTTCACTCCCTCAATAAGCCCTTTTTCAGGCCCTATGAGAGAGTCACCACTACTTCAGGAGGTGCTGAAAAGGCAACCATCCTCCTTGGGAAAGGACAGGTAACAAGTGTCAGCTTCCTGAAAACAAAGTATGATTAATTTGCAAAAGGTGAATGTAGGGAAAAGTATTCCTAGGACAGTACTCATGTTGCTCATCAATCTGAATTCTAGGGCTTGACATAATTATTTCCTAAAGTCATTTCTAACTTTGCTTCCCAGCTCTTGGGAGGGTTTCCCATTTCCCTTAGAATCCAATACACAAGTTCTCATTTTCCCAAAGCACTTTCCTTAGAAAAAGAGTATAACAATACCTGGAGACCATGGTCCTGCAAGCTTAGGCATGCATGGAGAAGAAAATGTGTTTTTATTAAGTTTTGATGTCAGAAACTGCAATTTCTCTAACCAGAAGTACCACCCTTCCACTTTTACCCAGGAAAACCGCCTCCTTTCCCTTTCTTTGCTTCTCAACATCTTGAAGCCAAATAAATTTTAATAGTGTTTTCAGATGCTTTGTTTATAACTATCATAAAGTTATTTTTCATTATTTGGAAATATGATATTTGTCATCCAAAACAAGGATGACCATGGATAGGATGCCTCCATCAACAACATTTAAATACTAAGGTTCTTAAATTATGTACTGGATATGACTTTCTTCATGGTGTTAATTTTCTTCATGGCAATCCATACGGTGCTGTGTGTTTGGATTTGTGGCTAAAACAACACTGATAACACAGCTTGCTCAATATCAAGCCTTTCTCTTTTTCTCACTCTTCCCTCTTGCCCAGCAAGTAGGTTGTGGGTGGGCAAGTGATTGAGAGGGAACATAGACAGGACAACTGACCTGAATTAGCCAAAGTGATATTCTACATATCGTGCTCAGGAGTTAAATAAATAAACAAAAATAGAGCAAGGATTGTCTTCCAAAGTGGCCACTTCTCAGAGACTGTCTGGGCATTGCTCTGCATGTGGGAGATGGTGAGGGATTGCCCTTGCATCAATTCTTTCTCTTTCCTTCTCAGAGTTAACTGTCCTTACCTTGACCCACAAATTTTCTTAGTTTTGTACGTCCTATTCTCCTCTCCATCCCAGTCTTTGAGGGTCGAAGTGCACAGCTCTGCATGTGGGCTTGTCTTCTCTCCAGGGTTAACCCTCCATAGGCTACAAATGTAAATATACTTCCTTAATTGATTGTACTGGGAATGCTAACAAAAATATAACATCATTAAAAGATACATGCACCACATTCTTGTAATTTACTATGACTAATAATATTTTTATTCTTTGCTCCAGTAATGCTGGTTTTTCTGCTCTAATGATATATCTATCTGTAGTAATCATGCTGGTATAAAAGAAGGTCTTTCAAGAATTTCAGGTAAGGTTGCCATTGTCATTTAGTTTCAGAGTTTTACAAGTTTTCAGCAAGAAATTTTCATAACATTCATGCAATGTAATGCTGGTATGTCACAATTTATATGGAAAATATTATTTTCCAGCACCACATTAATCAGGACTCTACCTGTTTGAGCACAGCCTCCAAATAAACAAGTTGTGCAGGTTACATAAGTAATTTCATTATCTTAAATCTATTCATTAACACATACTGAAGCTACTTAGAAAGAAATATGTGAAGGAAACTGATTGTCTTTCTGTTACTACAGCAGCGAAAAAACATGCCAAAAATGAGACTGCGCTTCATGATTTTCTTCACAATGGAAAAAAACAAGTAGTTTTGTCACATTCACTTCTATTCTGCTCTGCAAGAACTCACTATCAATCTGTGTACAGGCATTCATAATTTACAGCAAATCCGAAAGGAGCTTGCGTTCTGTGGCTAAGCGTTATAAATGATACAGAAAACTGTGGTGAAATATGAAGAGACAGACACATTCCATCTGATCAAGTCTCCAATCGAGTGGATTGCATTTCTCCTGCTTTTCAAGTACATACCAAATTTAATCACAAAAGTTTGAGTTAAACAAATTTTCAATTTCTATTAAAAAGTTTATTTCTTCTGTGAATTGTTCTGGACCTTTTATACTATAGTATCCAAGGGAATATTTGATCATAAAATATGTTTTGATTTTTAACTTAGAAATTATCAAGTTACTGCAGTAAGAAATCATTTTGAGTTTTATATATATATTTAGCGAATGGCAGACTGTGATGTTCAGATAAAAAATTGAGTTTGCTGTGTTTAAATTCATCCTCTTCAGGACTTATTGGTTACAGATCTTCATACCAATGTGAACTCTTTCCTTTAAAGAAATATTCATTTTATTTTTTGTGAAATCTGTGGTAAATGATCTCTGAAATTTAAACATTATATTATTACTGATAATTTAATTCACTTTGCATGTGTTTGATAAAAACTAGATGCTTTGAGATATTATTTTCTATTCAGTTGAAACTTTAAACAAAAAATAATTCTGAATCAATACCTTAAAATTAACTTTCATTAAAGTTTGATGTCATCATTTAGTCTCTCTCTTACATACTAGCTGCATGTTTCATCATGTATTTTGATTTATAGTTTCTTCTATGGTTTAGATATTTTTCGCATTCTGCCACTGGAAGTCTTCTCTGAGAGGTTCTTTGACAAATTATACATATCTCTTAAGAGCAAGTGCTACATTGTTTCAAAACCCCCAAAGCAGCTTTTTACAAAAAACCAGTTTTGTTACCCTTCACTGACTGATATTTTTTATTATTATTATTTTATTTTAGAAGGAAGTCCTTGATATTTTATTTAAAAGTCTAAGTATTGTGTAATAGTACTATCAATTGTAATTGCACATGACAAGTTCTCAGATACTATATTTTTAAAATTCTAAAAGTAAAACTTAAAAATACTAGCTGAATAAAACCCCTCCTCTTACTGGGGAGACTGATCATGAAACTGAATTTAAATATTACAAAAATCACATTCACAGTATATAATTTTTTTACTATTACTACAATATTATGTTGAAGAAACCCAACTAGCATAACAAAAAAATATGCGATTCCTATGAGATGCTTGTAATGTGTTAGGTAATTGAACACCATGCTGCTGATTCTCATTATTTATTGAAAATGCTCATTTCCATTACCTTAAATCTTTAAAGACAGTAAATCAAGACTTGTTTTAATTATATTTTGTGCTCAAGAATTTCACAATAAATTGTTGTTCCCTTGTTCATTCTTTTTAAACAGTGTATCTAATTTTCCATCTTTTGTGAATCTTGAGTTCATTTTTGCATCTTATTAGTTCAACTATTAAAGTTAAATACAACTTATAACTTATGCTGGGAGTTAAATTTTATGCTTTTAAAAAAGAATCAGTTTCCTTCTTGTGGTAAGTCTCACTGCTTGTTAAATACTACATTAGATTATGAGTATTATTACCATAACAAAAAGTAATCAGCAGTTTAATTTTAAATATTCTGTAACCATTATAATGATAATCCAGTAATAATTGTTAATCACTAGGAATCACATGTAAATATGTTTAATCCTAGATATAATTTTCTTTCTTTCTGTATTCTTGATTACTTGTCACTCAACATCTTTGAAAGACAGAACTTTAAATCTCCCAAATCAGATTGATCTAGATAAATAGCTGACAATTAGGACTGAATTTTAAGTGACAGGCTTCAATTTAACTACATTAATATACCAAATGTATCATAATGTGTCACTTGAAGAGTTCTGTGACATATTATATGCAATTTATATTCTCTCCTCCATCTACTCAGGAGAAGGTCACCTCAGAGACTAGTCTCCTTGTTGTGACAGGAAAACTATAAGGCAATCTTCAATGTGTGAAAAATCACAGCTATCAACCCCTTCCAAAAAAAACCCCAACCAACCGAACAAAAAAACCCCAAACCCACCAAACTCCAAAAAAGAAACCCCCAAATTTCCACAAAACTAAAATGCCCTTCACATCACCTTAACTTTTTGAAAACTGGATGCTTCTCACAAGCTATAACCAACTAGTGACTGTAATTAGCAGGGAGAAAGAAGTAATTTCTAAGGATGAAACTCTCCCCTACATTTCCCTTCCTTGGACAAATGACCCTGCCCACCATTTGTAAGCACACAAAGCCCTTCACTCAGAAGTATATATTTAGCTGGTTAACCTGAGCTTACTGACATGCTTCATATTGGTACAATTGTATTCTTTAGTGAAGTTACTTTTAATTCAAAAAGTATGAATAAGGGTAGACTAGATTTAGGTCGGGACCATTCATTTTTATCTATGGCTTAATTTACTTTTGTTTGTAGAAATTCAAACTATTGAATAACAGCAACTTAAAGACCCCTTCTTGTTGTGTGTACGCAGTTGTGTGCATATGGGCACCAATCTATGCTTTCTGCACAACAGCAATTTTTATATTGCACTAACTCATTTCAAGCAAATGGAGTACAGGTTTTACACTTCATAACTAGAAGGATCATTAGAGATGCTTCAGTCTACAAATGGAGCATGCTTTGCATTAATTCAGATAATTACCAGGGCGAGTGCAGAATGAAAAACCAAAAGGTTTTTTGGGGGCGGAGGGGGAGGGGGGAGAAGAAATCCCTCTGTATAGCACTGCATCATCATCATTATTGCATCATTTAATTTTTCCTTCAAGTACTCTGTATCTGAAGTGGTAG
This sequence comes from Pipra filicauda, assembly GCF_003945595.2. Taxonomy (NCBI): domain Eukaryota; kingdom Metazoa; phylum Chordata; class Aves; order Passeriformes; family Pipridae; genus Pipra; species Pipra filicauda. Next base: position 2,527,278 of record NW_024104776.1, on the reverse strand, counting down.
ATATTTGACTAGATACAGACATCTCCAATTACTGGCTGGATTAAGTATTAAAACCACCTCATCCTTATGGTGTCTGTAACTCCAAACACAGCTGCCTCCCATATTTATGACAGGTAAAGGAAAACAATAGCATAGAAGCAAGTAACACCATATAAACAAAAAACAACAAAGTCCAACTATGTAGGGAGACATTTGTCTTACCAATATCAATGACGTTTTCATCTTTGCCTTAGTCTTTCTTTTACTTATTAAATAGTTCTGGTTCTTAATTTGTGTTCACTAAAGTTGTGCACTACTCTAGTAAAAGATTGTGTCTTCACTTGCTTTTCCTGTGTTTTTCAATCCATACATTAGATAAATCTCTGCATAAAGAGTTAAAAAAGAAACAAACCAAACAAACGAAAAACTCAAACAAAAATCCCATGAACATGACACCCAGAGAAATCATTCTTATATGTTTAAACATAGCTATTGGAGAAGAATAGAAATAAGAAGAAAAATTAAATTGCTCCCTGCTTCATATCTTTCAATTTTGGTCTAATCTGCATGCTCACCACACTAGCCTGCTGGTTTAGAATTGATCGAGTATGTTGATTTGCAAGATAAAGTAATGCTATGTAAGTTTTCTCATGCTTCCAACATCAACTACTGTCTGAACATGATCATGTTTGTCATTCCAAAGGGATTATATTTCCTTTACCGTAATGCACTCACTGTCATAGGTAACTTGCTATACATCTTTATCCTACTAATCAGTATCACATAAAATTCAGAAACTGAAAATTCACAAATTATTCTAATGTGAATCTTATTTCAGTAGAAATAGGTAATCTTTCTCAGTTATGCCCAGACACCAGAAGGACTACTTTCAGGCCGAACTTTTTTTTTCTTTTCTTCAAAACATTAAAATTATCAAGGTTAGAAATTTGATTTTGAGACTTTTACTTTCATATTTTAGGATCCCATTTAACAAAGTGTCCATAAAGATTCCCTTGAATCAGTAGAAGAGTAAAAGAGGCAAATAAAGATCTATTAGAAGAAATATAATTGAAAAATAGCATCTTGAAACACCATGGTATTTACGTCCATTTATGCTTTAAACTACATCACTTCTAAATTTACTTACATTTACATAGGAAAAGCATAACTCTTTTGATGTTGATTTTACATGATACTACTTAATTCCCTCTTTCACCAAAATTCATTAGAACACTTTATCCTTTCCAAACCAAACCTTGAATTCCTAATCTCTCACTGACTTTGCCTCACTAATTGTCTAGTTGCAGAGAATAATACATCTTACATTCTTTTTCTTAATGTCACTGCGAGTAATGCAGTGAAAGCAAGAACAGGTGTGAAGTTAAACAGAGTATATTTAAACACAATGTAGTTGCCTGCAAGTGTTGTTTCTATTTGGGGGAAATAATGATTCTGTTTGTTATAAGAAACATAGTGTATAATACACTGGAACTGCTGTTAGAGCAGGCAATGCAGTATGGTTATTTTGAGCTACCAGCATTATCACTGGAAGTGTCAAAGATCAACCACAGTAAAACAGAGACACAGTTATGTGCTGCATAATGTTCTGTCTCAAGCCTTGTTTAAAAATCAGAGTAAGTGTTCTACAGTTCCTTCAGTTTGGTAGACGTTGGCATTTTTCTCCCCCTTACAGATATTTTTCTCACTAAATCCTAATTAGTAAGTGTTTTCTTTCCCTCCCCAACTCCTTCTTTTTTCCTTAGCAATGTTTAGCCAAAGTTATTGTTCAGTATATCTGTCATTTTTATGTTTACTTGCATAACCGGTATTTATTTGTGTTTTAAATGAAAATGCAACATTACATAGCAACAGTAGAAGGGAGATAATTAAGTATAAAATTCTGAATAGGCAGTAATTTTATTCTCAGAATTTTCTCGGACTATTTTTAAAATAATACATAAGTATTAGTACAGAATGGATTCTTATAATTAAATATTGGAAGAGCCAAAGCCCCTAACTTTAGTGTCTAAATTAGAGCTTCTCTTCATGACATAAACACCATTTTTTAAAAATTACCAAAAGAAAGCAAACTTTTCATTTACCTGGTGATAAAATATAAATCTTATTGTGAAGACCTATTTCATGCATCTTAGTACTTTGAGCCATTCTCATTGCTCAAGAGGTGGTCATGCCGTAAAGGTGACCGCCATTAGTGGGTAAAATCATGACTATTTCTCCAGAAAACTTTGGGATCTGTGCAGGGTATAATTGGATTTTTTGCACACCGTCGAGATAATTAGATAATTAGATAATTAGAGGGGACAGATATGCTCGAAGTTAGTTATATAAAGAATAGACACTAGTATCTAATTAATGAATAAATACTTAGACAACCCTGAAGAGAAAGCATTAAACTATAAAAAAACCTAAACAAACAAACATTTGTATTGTAAGAGAATGCAAGGATTTTGACACTCTTCCCCCCCTTTTGTTTTTTTGAAGTAATCACGATTAATTTGATTTGCTTGGTTTTGTTTTGTTTTGATTTTTAAAAAGGTTGATCAAACTCATTTAAAAGATGTATTAAAAACCATCTTGGAATTGAATATTTGAAAGTGTTAATCTCAAATGCAAAAAAAACCCAAAGCAAAGAAAAGCCTTTGAATTAAGATATTTAAAATATTAAGATAAAATTTAAAAAGAAATCATTTAGAATACAAATAAATGCTTTTATTAACTGTATCAAAGGAAATAAGTGTTTTGTGGAAACTGCTGCAAAGCAGTTGGTTCTGGTAACACAACTATAGCAGTATGGTTCATGATTTCACTTAACTTCTTAAAGGTTATACATAATTTATTAGAAACTAATTTAGTCATGAATATAAATTTTCTGTCATTTGGAAAAAAAAATCTTTATTATGCATATTTTGCAGTTAAACTTCTTCCTTTCCTTGATAAAATGTGCTATTATGGTACTTTCTTGCATTAATTTCTGACTGTATAATTATAAACCAACAGGGACCATCAAGTCTCACAAGACACACATTTGTGATACTTATCTACCAGACATCTTATTTATAAGCAAAGAAGATATTGTACTAAAATTATAAAATTTTCCTTTAAGTTCCTTTACCATATCTAATTCTGTACTTCAGCAAGGATGCAGCTTTGTGGCTTGTTGTGAAAACTAGAAAGTTTATTTTCAAAATAAAACCTTACAAAAACCATGGTTATAGTTTGCAGTTAATTTAACCTTCCATCATCATATGATAGCAAAAAAAACCGACACAGAAAAACAAAGACAATACAAGAAATATTTTCTTGTTAACTGATCTCTATCCAATTAAAAAAAAAAGGTCAGAGCATTGCAACAATTTGACAGTATGATTTCTGGCAACAACATATATCATTAACAGCTTTCAATACGCCTTAGAAGCACAGAAAGGGTAGACCATGAGTGTTGACCGGGTCTCCACCAATGACCATGTTTTTGAAAAGAGGGGAAAAAGAATGTTGAGGGGGGAGGGGATGGTGAAATCCTTATGGAACTGCACTGTGATGCCATTCAGAGGTCCAGTTTCAGCTCTGTGGTCTAAGCAGCTACAAAAGGAAAGAAAAAAATGAGAGAGGGATAAATGCAAACAGACGAGTAGTTGTCCTCCTCTTCTCAAACACCCAGGTGAAAAATCTGTGCATAGTGGTTATAATCCAAATGCACTTTTCACTTTTATAATTCATATCCTGTGTAATATTATTGCTCTATCACATGTGAAATAAAGCCAAAACAACCCCCTTTGACCATGGTTATATAAATATTTTTTTAAAGCAGAAACGAAGGGTTAGTAATGACAAGGAGAATCAGGAATCTACTCTCTCAATGTACTAAAAGCTCTTGCTTAGTTCAGCAAAAAGATGAATGAGAGGAAATATAATTACAATTTTATAAGTGCATCAGCTGAGAACACACAAGGGCTGCAGGGAAGATAAACTATTTAACTAGACAACAATACTGGCACAGAAACAAATGAGTACAGATTGACCATAAATAAATTTAAGTTGACAGTGGACCTCTTACAGGCTTACAAAAGACAGAAGAGAGGGTAAAAGTACAACAAAAAACTGGACCTCTAAATTGAAGTTGATAAAACAATGTTGTATATTACCCAAGGTGATTCTCATGATAGCCCACGGCTAGACTTCAGCTCATGGGAAATCCTTTCCAATCCTATATTTTTAGGGCAAAACTATTTTTCACTCATCTGAGAAAAGAAAAATAAGACGTAAACCAAAACTTTCTCTTAAGAAAAATATACAATAATACAATGCCTCTTGATTTTGAGATCTGAGTTTTTACAATGGAAGAGGTATGTAAGTCACTAATAAAGTTTTTTGAGAAATCTGTTAAACAGAGCAATTTTTTGTGCCATGGTAATTTTGAGATCCCTCTCCTTCTCTCTCAGTTTTTCTCTAACGTCAAGTGCAGAAACACGCACAACATGCTGCAGAGAAAGGTCAATGTATTCTGATCCACGCAGAAAGAAAAAAAAATCCCAGCTCTAAGAATCTCTATTTTTTGAAGACAAATCTTTTCACTGAAAAGCCTGTTAAATTTTTTATGCCATCACTAGGCACTGCACAACCAGCATGCCAGACGTGAGCATAACCTTAATGAGGAGTATACTACTGGTTTTACTTAAAGCACTTCAGAGCATTAATTCTGAACTGAATGAGAATATGTCAAATACAGAAGAGTATAAGCTAATTTTTTTTTATAAAAGAGAAATGCTAAGATTCCAATAAAACCTCACACAAAGGTGGAAATGTAGGTGATATAAGAAATTAGGTTAAGCTTCCGTATTTTAAAAGCAGAAAGGAAAGCTTCTGTTTTCCCTTACACTTACCATTGATGCTATAATAAGACAAAACATTCCCATTCAATTGAAAGAGTAAGCATCCACTATTCTGAAAACTGTGACACAAAATTGCCAAAATACAAAAAGAGGTCAAATGTGTGATGAGTGTGAAAGCAAACTAAAGGCATTCTTGCACTGTAGCACAAAGCCCAGTTATTCTAATACTTCTACTTCCCATCAATCTGGTTTTTATGCATAAAGCTAGGGAGTATTAGACTTTGCTCCCCACTTTTGTTGAAGTATTTTTATTTGATCCATTTACAGAGATAGACACACTAGCACGAATGCCAAACATTATACAAATAACCACACATGCTCTAAGTCAAATGTTCCTTTGTTCTTCTGTTCTGTTTGCTACATTTCTAAATGCTGTAGTGGAAAGTAACTTAAAAAAATTAAGTTGCTTTCTTTAAATTCTCATAAAATCTGCATGCATTTCCAGCATCACGCAAATTGAGTGGAAAAAGACAAGTATAAAACCCAAAACAACAAAGTCAAAACAAACTCTCTAAAAGACTGAATAAGCAAGGTGTTTGGTTTCTTTATGCAAACAGAAATCTAGGTCACACTGTAAAGTAAGGCTTTATTTGCATATAGGTTTTGATGTTTCAGATGGTTTAAAATATTAATGACTTTAGAAATTCATTCAAGACGCATTAAGTTCACAGAGCATTGTAACTGCAGAACTACATGCTACATTATAATAATCTTTCATTTTATGTTAAAGTGGAATTGTTTATATAATAATATATAATATATATTCCTGTTACTTGAGTAAACTAACTCATAAGTAGAGTTCCTTAAGGTTCATATTTTATATAAGGCTCTAGACATTGAAAAAATGGTAAAAATTTTGTTTGACCAGACAAATTATTTACTTGAACATTATAAACTGTGTGAACCCCACAACCAAGGAGCTTGGTTAAGAAGACTGTACATGCAGCACTCCCTCATTATATGATACTGTAGTAAACCTCACAATCATCTGTTCTACTCAGAAACCAATCTATATATCTTAACGCTCAGTGGTGGGTTTATAAAAACATATTCAAAATTGCACGATACAATGGTATACAAAAATGTACCATTCCGTACATCCCATTAGCTTTCAGTAACTTCAAATATCCGGGAAAGAAAGGAGGCAAAAAAAAGGGACATCAGGAACACTAGCTGTGAAATCTTGGAACATCATCTATATCACCTGTTCCACTAACAGATCAAATATCTTCCTCTCAGAGTAATAAATGTATATGTTCATGACTGGATAGGAATAAATGAAACTCTTCTACTAGGTAAAATATACCAGTAACAGGTAGGCTGCAGATATTTACAAGAAAATATAGTGTATACTTTAAGGAAGAAAATATTGCCACTCTAAGAAAGACAAAACACCGACTATAAAAAAGTTGATATTTTATTTCTTATTTTTTGCCTTCTTATTAGTGAGTAGGAATTATAATAGTTCCTTATCCAGGATAAATACCTTTATTTTTTGAGGCAGATCTGCAAACAGAAAGTACATCTGTGCCAAGTCAGTCATGTTTTTACCATGAAAAACTAGAAAAAGCAGCTAAATTGGTGCCTTCTAACACCCATCTCTAATTGAATTTTCTACTAAACTAAATGCAAACCTGATTCAAGCCACCAGGGTACAGCAAAAAATGTGCCTGAAATGAGCAGAGTAGAGCTAAGAAACAGAAACTGATGAGAGACCTACAAAGAACTGTGAAAATTTGTGTTCAAGAATCCTGGGTTAAACAACTAACAAGCCAATTCTATTTGCTGATAGGAAGTTGCAATTCCCAAGCAAAAGGTGACAATGAAAACTCAGTCCTAGAGATGAGGGAGTCAAACAGGGAATTTGATGAGAAAAGGAAGTAGCAGCTGGTAAAGAGGAAATGGATTATCAAAGACATTGCAAAATTTTCTCTGGATCCAACTGTATGAAAATGAATCTGTAGTTCATTTAACGATACAAAAAAATCACCCTGGAAACACAGTGCCTTCCATTTATAAAACTAAGAAAAAAATAGTGCAAACATTAATGAAAGCATTTATTTTAAATACGGTACTGTACAAAGGTCAGGTAGAGAATAATTGCCATAAAAAGATTGCATGCAAAGATAAAGAATCATGAATGTCTCAGAGAAGCACCTGATGCAGATTATGAAATAGGAACTATGATTTGAAAGACTAGCAGAGATGCAGAAGGACATGCCCTATTAATCCTAGGTAGCCAAGCACTCCTAAGTAGAGTTTGGGTATGAAATCAACAGTGAAGCAAAATGAATAACCCCCCAAAAAAGATACAATGACTAAGACAGTCTGTTCATACGAATATATGGTGTTGACTGAGCTTTAAAAGGAAAAAGAGGGATGACTAGAATCATGTACTCGGGCTCTGTGAAGCTGCATAGGACTTGTCTATATAATACCTTAGGGTAAGTCTCAAGCTGCTGAAGGTAATTCTGAAGCAACACAGACTTAAGAATAGGTCTTACCACATGACCATGAATTGCTCAAATTACTTACTCCAGACCCATTTCCTTAAGATTAAATCCATGGCATAAACCATGACAGGGAATACAATCGGAGGTGGACTGAATGTGAACTGTAGCCACAACCAGAGTGATTAGCACAAGGCTAATCAAAGTGTCATTTCACACACAACAGTCCCCACAGTAGCATTTACATTCACAGAGTTCTAGCATCAGAGATAGAGGGAGGTATAACTAGTGGAGGGAGTGAATTAATATCCTTATTAAAGAATATTACAATAAAATATACACATATACACTCACCCATATTGTATCACCTTTCAGGGTCTACTGAATGTGAGATCTAAGAAAATTTTAAATGCTAATATTGAGGGGTTTTTTTCTCCTACTGATTTTTTTCCTATTTTTGTGAAGAGAACATAAAATAAACAAAACCAATATCTTTCCCATCTAAAAGAAAAAACATAATTGGGGCATTAGTCAATGCAGTTAGCAATATCTTGATTACCTCCAGCATGCAGCAGTGTTAAAATTAGATTAGCCTTATAATGTACTGTCACTTGTGGATTGATTTAAATATAATTCTTAGACTAATACTTAATAACTGTGCTGTGTTCCCTTCCAATAAAATCTCTATATTTTCATATATTATGTTTTTTTAGAAAAATACTCAGAGAAAATTAATTTTATTTTTTTCAATATTCATATAATGTTTTGACTGCATGTTCGTCTACGATGAGGAAATGGAAAGGACTGTGAAATACACAGAGCTGTAAGATCATGTTATCTTATAAACTACTCACTGAGCAACGCACATATGAGGAAAGCAAAACGCGATTAGAGAATGCAGTTTTGGGACAGGTTGTGTATTCTTCTTGGTGGAGATGATAGGTCAAATTCATCCCTAATGTAATATCGTAATGATGTTATTATCATTGAAGTTACTCAAGAGATTATCTGACTTGTGAAACATAAGATGAACATGCTGAGAAGCAGCAGTTTGGATATGAACTCAGAAAAGTAGCTTCCCAGCACATCAAGCAACGTCATATAAAGATTTTCTTAGAATTTTTTTTCAGGCTTGTGAATTCAAAACCTTTGGTAGCAGACAATACCTTTGTTAACACCTTCTGCTCTCCAGAAATGTTGATGATGACAGGGAAATGTGAAGCAGCCACCATTAGAAGGGCAGGACTGTTTTCTGCACTTCTGTTAGAGCATTGGTTCCTTCAGAGATCTCTGCCTCCAAAGAGTGACACTGACACATTGAGAAACTCTAGGTGAGCTGCAAGGACCGTATTCCTCTTTCCAGTTCTTAATTTTGAAGATTATAACAGCAATATACCCTTCCTCACTCCTTTACAAACAGCAAGGTTTGTTTTCCAATTTAGCGACTGCTTGGCACTTCTGCCTTTTCAGCAGGTACTTGAGCTGCTAAACTCTACCAAACTCAACTCAGAGATGGATGATACCTCCAATTTGATTGCGATGAGAGAAATCTGCTCCTGCTGGGCTCTAAGCTTCAAACCTTCAGCACACAAGTAGAATATGTGCTATTTGAGTTGAAAAAAGGTTAAGGGAGCCTTAAACATGTGGTCAAAAGAGAAGATATATCATAAAAGCCATCTCAGATGTACTCCAAGGAGGCAATGAAAGATCAAAGCCTTTCTGATACTATATCAGTAGATTTAAGTTCTGATAAAGAGGTGGATAACTGTGACGTAAATGATCAGCACTGAATGTAAATTAATCCAGACAGAACGTGCACTTGTTTTAATAAATCAGAGGTTTACTGAATGTGTGGCATATTATGAAAAGCAATTTTTATTTTGATATTAAGAAGCAATATAACTCTAAACCATCTAATGCTAGATTAAAAAATGTGAACATAAGAACTATATTCATTTTTAATTCCTACTTAAGGAACTTAATTTTGTGAGCATTGCACTAACGTATATCTCTAATCTCGATGACAAAAACAAACTCTAACTAAAAAATAAAATCTTATAAAAACAGAAAAAAAGAAAAACAAAAAATACACTACTACCTTGAAAACACTGCAGCACAACTTTCAGCTGTCATTCTTTGCTGCCTCTACAACAAATGAAACAAGGATCCTTTCTCTCTTCATCAGTTTCCTACAAGTTGTTCACATTATTTGGAGTCAATGCAAATGCAGAGGTTTCCTAAATTACTTTATTTGCTCACAGCACAGAAACAGCTGTGACATCATGTCATAAACCCACAAAATGCTCCTAGTTTCATCATTCTTTGGAATGTGTCTCTCTGAAAAAGAGATGGGCAAATGCATATTTCTTACACGTTTATGGGTATTATCTCATAAGTATAAGATTAGGCCAAGATAGTAGATACCACCTGGAAAAGATGGTGTCTACTTAACTTTTGTTCAGGTCCTTATTTAACTATGACTACCTAAGCTGCACCATAGGACACACCATGTAGCAGTAATCTCACTTTGATGTTTATGTAACTTCAAGATAATAAAAATTTCCTTTTATTATTTGATGGGGTGGAGGTTCTTTTGTTGGGTTTTTTTCTCATTGTTTTTAATATAGAATTATTAGGAGAACAATCTATTTCCTGTAGTTGACAACATATTTCTTCTCCCAGTAAGGAGAGATAATCTGTTAGTTTATTACTTGATTTACATCACTTCAGTCTACATTTTAAAATTTATTGCACCTATCTCAATAATAAGTAATTCTTTTCTTTGTATTTGAGCATATACAGAAACAACTAATGGGCCGTCGACTTCCTCAGAGGCAGAGAGGCCCTGCAGAGAGACCTTGACAAATTTGAGGACTAGACAATCACCAATCATATGAAGTTCAAAGAGGGGAAGTGCTGGATTATGCATCAGGATAGGGTGACCATGGATGTTTGTACAGACTGGGGAATGAGATGCTGGAAAGCAATGCTACAGAAAGGGACCTGGGGGTCCTGGTCGATAGCAAGTAGAATATGAGTCAGCAGTGCCCTGGCAGCCAGGAGGGCCAACTGTGTCCTGGGGATCAGCAGGCAGAGCATCGCCAGCCGGTCAAGGGAGGGGATTGTCCCACTCTGCTCTGCACTGGTGCAGCTTCACTTTGAATATTGTGTGCAGTTTTGGGCACTGTAATATAGGAAATATATTAAGCTTTTAGAGGGTGTCCAAAGGAGAGCAACAAAGATGGTGAAGGGCCTTGAGGGGAAACCATACAAGGAGCAGCTGAGGTCACTTAGTCATTTGTTCATTATTAGTAATAGCTGAATAGTAAAAGTCTGCTAAAAGCTGTATAGGGGAAAGAACAAACAGGAAAAAAAACCCTTCACTTGAATTAAGAACCAAATACATTAATATATCGAATTCTAAATATTAGCTGTGACCACTAAATTTAAGTTTCTTCTTCCTCCATGCAAATTCCCATATCATCTCTCAAGAAGCTTCTGCCTAAGGATAGTCCAGGAAGTAAAAAAATCCAAACAATCCCCCTCAAGCCCTGTCCCCAGAATGCACAACTTTGGTTATATATATATTATAATATATATATATATATATATATATATATAATAAGGTGAACTAATTCAAAATATATCTATTATTGATACAGAAATTAGACTATCAAATAAAATGGTTGGGGTTTTTTTTCATAATAAATTAAATGCTGATGCCACTCATTACTGGTTAAAGTAGACATGAACAAGCAGAGATTTTCACTAGCCTTCTCAAAAGCCTGACTGTATTTCATTGCTATGCTTACAGCACCACTACTAGTAAAAGCTTTAATTAAACTACAGATACCATAGCATATGCCACTCATTTTTCAGTTCAGGAATACAAACCACAGAATATTTCTCAACTGGTAAAGAAGCAATTGTTCATATTTTACCTAAGTGAAAACCTGAAATATAAAAATTCCCTTATGTTAATGGTAAAAATTACAATGTGAAATTGCAATGATGTTGCTAAATTAGTTACTAATTAAAAAAAAAATACAGCTGCAATACAGAATATCTATCTCTATAGCCACTGGGATAGCCAAGTGGTTTACTTATCCAAACTCAAAAATGGCTTATTCAAAGGAGAGGATGCTTTTTAAAATATTACTCAAATTTAAAATTTGTCTTTAAAAGTCAAATATAAAAATATAAAATATATATAATATAAAAATATAAAAATCAAATATAAGTATAGTAATGAGAGTCAGACTATCACTTTATAAACAACATTTTTATTTCCTTTCAACAGAATTTCAATTGCTAATAATGACAGATGGAATAAGAAGCGAATTTCAGAAAATGGATTAGGAAAATGAAAAATTTAAGAACTTCTACTGCAGAGACTGTCTGGGAATGTTCAGCCACCAAAAAAACATGTTCTAAATAGCTGAATACACATCAAACAGATAACATATTAATGAAAATGTTACACAAAATAGCTCAGTATGGAGCTGTGTTGGCAAATTTCAAATGCATAAAACCTGAGGTGGGTATTATGAAAAGTTTTTGAAAGGCTTCTAAATTGAACAGACTCCCTCTGCTTCTCTTCAGCTTTAAAATTCGTTTTATTTATCCATATCAGTAGCAGCCAGACAGGTAAAAATACAGAGAATGAAATGTAACACAAAAATTCAGTGGGTGTTCATGGTGGTTTCTATAGAACATGCCATCACTAAGAACCATTGCCATGGGGGGAAGATGATATCTGTGTGAACATGGTACACACAAGACACACACTGAGGATTTTTTTCTTGCAGTTTTATAAGAAGGACAGTAAAACACTGAGGTAATTTGTATGATAGACACCATCATTAAATTCAAACTAATATGGACGTTACATGAGACAAACATCCGCATAACTTAGGTTTAAATGTTCCTGATTCTTTCAGAATATCTTCTCTTGAGATAATACTTTGAATAGATTTTTATTAATAACTTCAGTTTTAAAGAGTATCTTTTGGTTTTAAAGCAACCTTGGTTAAGGACATTTGTATTTCATTGCTAAAATTTAATAATACTTCTATGGCCTGTTGCGCTTAATTCTGAAAAAAAAAATTATATATTTTCAAACTTTTTCTTAATTTTTTAGTTCCTCTTCATCTTAAGAAAAAAAATGATAGTTAATAATTTTCATAATTTTCCTTGTATTTTCTTATGACATCCCCACGCATGGAAAAAAATGAAGCTCGAGTGGCTGAAATATTGTACAAGAAAACTACACAGTCTTCTTTCCAGACTACACAAAAACGGAAGTGGTTCAAGTCAATGCCAGGATTGGATGGTCGCTGCAGTGAACAGCATGGGGGATGGGTAGTTTGCATCATTGTTCCTAGTACATCTTCAGAAGCTGAGTAGGAAGACCTTCCTATACATCTCATTTGCTAGATGCAACTTTCAAGACGTTTCCTTTCATGGATTTCCTCTTCAACTACCAGTGTAAAATGGGATGTTAAGTCCTACCCTATTTTTTGCTAACCCTTTTGAACTTTTTTTTTTAAATGCAATAATGATATGATGATTTATTCTACTGTTCAGCTCTTAAAGCTACACTAATTTCTTGGCAGCAGTAGTTCCTTTCATGAATACGAAGTATGTTGTGATATGCACTGTCTAAGCACGTTCCTATCCAGAAAGTTATAACTCAGTTTCAAACCAAAAGGAAGTAAACATATGGGTACATTTGGGCAGAGGACATCACCACAAAAAGATGAGAGATTGAACTGCTGTCTGCTTATTATTAATATATATTTCATTTTTTTTCTTCTAAAAGCTCAACTCTCTAGTTTTTCTCTAGTTTTTCTCTGGTTTTTCCAGTATTTTTGAGTTTTCTGATCTTTCCCTTATCATATGAACTAGCATTTAGAAAGTGAATATTAGAAGCCTATTCAGCTATCCTGATCAATTTGTATAAACTCTATGCAATGTGTCCCATATATTTTTAATTTTATGCACATTATTAGAGCAATTAAATGTGTGGAATTATGAAAACACCAAGGAGAACAAAATCCACTAACTCTGCTCCTATGTGTGGGAAAAAACCCATATATACTGAAAGCAAAACAATGTTAAGTCTAATGTTAAATCCAAATAAATGCATATATAGAATATGGTATCTGTTTTATTATCTACGTAGTTGCAACATATGGCTAGCAGTTTGGAAAAGAACCAATTTTAAAATTGTCTACCAAAATTATGTCAATAAAATATATTCTTCATTCTTTAGAATACATATAAATTCATATGTTGAGCAGTTATGTGTAATGATGCATCTAGTGCTATGATTATAATCCCTGAGACAATTCTTCATTTCGTTTTTAAGCAGCTTGTTGGATTGTAAACCCCACCAGACCCATCAAGCAGTTCTGTATTATTTAGTGGCTCAGAAGTTCTTGATTTATTTGCAATGATCTTCAGTTCCAGAGACTGCATAACTCAGATACACAGGATACTTCTCATGATTATTATAAAAAAAAGGAAAATCCTAAACCTAAGTGGCTTGCTATTGGGAGCAGATTATGAGATTTCTTTCTAGAAACTGGCTTGTGCAACATGAAGTCCATGTTTCTAAGAGTACTCCAACAGTGCTGTCCTGTGCATGACTGGAGTAAATTGCTAGTCTATGCAGCCATGAATATCTAATGAATGTTTCCTCTCTTCGACTTACGTATATTTACTTAGTTATGTCTCTAAGCAATTTCTGTTGTTCATGTGTCTTACTTTTTCTTGTTAAGGACAAGCCAAACCAAATTCACCTAAACCTAACAGTGAAGCTAGACACTAAAATTATCATTTTCAAAAATCCCAATCAAATTTCAAAAGTTTCAATATAGTGTCTTCTCCAGCAAAAATAGCAACAGAAGAATAAGGACTTTCCTGCTGGACTCTCAAAATGTTAACTTTTACAGAGGCCTCTATAGCTGTTTATTACTGATTAATCATCTGACAATCCCTGTTGCTATTCCCCGTGTATAATTTAGGCCTCAGAGATTTGTACTCTGCATAAGCAGAGATATACTTAACAGAAACCTATAGATGGTAAAGTTTGCACCATGATTATTAGATCGGAGATGTCCAGACCTACTCTACTCTTGCCTGCAGGAGCTGAGGAAAAAAAACTCCAAAGCAATTTAATTGGAGATGAGATAAGAAAAGGATTTAATTAAGTTACAAGACGCGCCCATGCCCCCATGCCTCAGTTGTTACAATTTATAATACTGCCTGTCTAATCCGAAGTTCTCCCACACTGTGGCTTTTGCCCTGATCCACCCCCATCCCGCCCCCTTGGAACTGGGGCTGGGAGTTCTTTCAGCACCACTTCTTCATCATCTTCATCTTCTTCAGAGCACAAAGGGTACACGGTCACCCAGTTCTTGACTGTACTTTTGCGTTTCAGGCCAAGGTACAAGTGTTCTTTAAACAAAATGGGCCTACTTTGACTAAAGACTAAACACTTTCTAATGGAATTCAGGGGATATTGATATGGGCTGCATGGAATGGGATGGTAGGGGTTGAGGAATGTGTAAACTACTGTGCTAAAAGGTAAAGGAATAAGGGCTGCTGCTTCTAAAATTTACTTCTACTATATAAGTACTTATAAAGCTTAGAAAAATTAGAAAAAAAAACAAAAAACTAAAAGAATATTAAGGCATCACTACAAAGACAGCAGAACATGCAGAAATGTGGTAGGGGCCCCATCTGACATACTTTGTACACTCTGAATAATTCAATTTTCTGGCTTTTCCTCCAATGGCATTTCTTTCAATATTTTGTACTTTTTCCATGCACACAGGCAGAACACAGATGGAATCATTCTGTCTTGGCTTGTACCTCAAGTATAAAGTATTTTTTATGACTCTTCATAAAGTTTTTGGAATATATAGAAAGTAGAACCATATCTAGGGAAAAATCACAGCTTTAGCAAAGCAGAGTTTCCACTGAAATTAATGTTAATATTGAAATTAGAGGTATATATTACCTCATTTGGGGGGAGGAAAGCCCAAAACTCCAATTCTAACACTTTCACTTGCAGTAAACAAGTTAAAACTAGTTTTTTCCTTGCATATTAATAAATACATTACTTACTTTTTCATTATAAGAGGAATATTTAAAGTGCTTATCAAACAAACATTAAAAATTTTAAAAAATAATTAAATTCATAGGCTGATAATTCTATTATTTGTTTTCATATGTAATCCTGAAATTCCAGAATGAAGAAAAATAGATGAATGAAAATTACTTTTTCAATACTGTATTATTAAACAATATTCTGAAATCTCTAAGTATGTGAGATTTCATATAGTATAACATATTCCAAAACCATTGCAGCTGTCAGAGCCTGACTAGCTAGGTGCTCATACACCAGAGTAACTTCAAAATCAGATTAAATTAATTTTTCCATACCCAGTCTATATTCGTAATTTTCTGGAACATTTTTGTCATACATGTCCAACTTCTTATGAACAACAGACTAGCATCTTGACAGTAGTAATGAAAAATTAGCATCAGTAATCTTAAAACAAGTTCTTGTTGGCCACCATGAAAGTGTTAAAAGCCATAAACTATAGTTGGAGAAAAATGTGTACATATTTTTCTTCAAGTGTAAAAGCAAATTATCTAAAGGGCATTAAAATTTATATTATTTCAAGTGAAATTTATATTTTTATTACTGATAAAAAATAAAGGATTTGGGGTTTGGGCTTTTTTTTCTTTCTCGTATATGCATTTTGAATAGATTTCCTAAATTTAAATATATTACAATGCTTCAGAATTTATGAACATGACAAACATTTCATATGGCATGAAATGAAACCTCTGATTTTTATTGTCTTACTGTCCTCTAACTTTAAGTATATAAAGCACAGGTGTTTGGATGAAGTAATTTCCCCCGCTTCCTATATCTAATCACTTTTGACGAATAAACAATTTTGTCTCATCTTGATGTTCTGCTTTATGATAATGTAAACTAGACTAGGCTCCTCTGATGCATTAAAGTAGTTTTTCATGACCAGATCCAAAGGTGTACCTCTAGAAATTAAACATACATTTAACCAGAGGGGAAAAAAAAACACAAAAATCCCCACCAAAATCCACAAACAAACACAAAACAAAACAAACAAACAATCCCCCCAAAAACAAACAAACAAACAAACCCCACACAACTTAGTAACTCTTTAACAAATTTGAAATTCAGTGGGAAATTCAAAAGGTTCTGGTTTTCAAAATAGCCAGAGGCAGTCTTGACCTTTCTGGTTCATCATATAAATAGATATTGTTTCATGTGTAGATCTTGTTTCTGCCAATAAACAAGAGAGTTTAAAAATAGAGGGTCAGGACAATATTCTTTCTTTGCTGATGGTACTGGTAAAGTTCAAGTAAAATGTAATCAGAATTTCATGTTCCAGGTGTATCATTTGCTATATTTTAAAAATTAAAGTTTAATTTTGCACTGAGAATGGCATAGACTAAATTAGACATCTATTCAGAGCTTTGTCAATTTAATGGACTTCCACAGAGCACAGAGAGGTCTTTCAGGCAGCTTATCCAGAACAAAGACTCAAAAACTTACCATTCATCTCTCCTCTGGCACAGACAGCATTTATAGTGCTGAGATATAAAAAGAGAGCATTTTTCTCACTTCTGTCTTTAGAATAATTTTCTTTCCCATATGGTACAGTCTCCCTGTTGGCTAACACTGAATCCAGATCACTCAAGAGGACCTGAAGGACAGGTCACCCTCCTTTTCTTCAGCACTGGGAACTGTGATGTCCCAGAGTAAATGAGATAAGGTTACTTATCCAGCTGTAATCCAACACACACAGAGATGTAAAATATCTATCTTCATAGATTTAAAATCTTTTAATATGTATATAAAGTTTTCAATAGACTCAACTTGTGTGAGAGGAGATATCAGACAGGTAGACTGCAAGAAATGGACCTCATCTTTCTACCACAGTGCAATCTAATGCAAAGCTTAGCATCAACTTGAAACCCAGAAACATTGCAACACATACCATAAACAGTAAACATTCCACTTCTAGTACTGTGACACCTTTATTTCACACTTGGAAAAGTCCTCCCACCACCAACCATAAAGTGCAACTACTTTGAAGAACAAGGGAAAGCAGAAACAAAGAATAAAAGAAATCAAAAAATCAGAAGAAAAACATATTTGTATTCACACTATTTTTTCTACCTCTTTAAAGTCTTTCCTGTAGTATTCCCTGCAGATTCATATGAAACTAAAATTAAAATTGCAAGTACAATAACTAACATATTTTCAGCTTGATACCAAATTTGTTATAACCTTAATACAGTTTTGTTTTTCTCCCAGCAAGAAGTAGACCGTCATCAGTCTACTTTTCTTTAATCAGAAATATTTTAATATCAAGTAAAATATTTCCTTTGCTGCTTTAAAATTAGTACTATGAGAAGCTGAACAAGTCTTATTACCTCATGGAGTTGCTTGCCCTATTATTACAATGAGAAAACTAACACACAGTCATATGCATGATAACATCAGAGACATTTTAGGATTCAATAACTCCCTAGCAGACAAGAACTTGCTGCTTTGAGCTTCTTGCTTGACAACAGGAGAAGAAATTGCTGCTTATAACTATTTAAAAGGCTAACACGGACAATGCAGGCCTATTGTAACCCTGATGAGGTTTCAACATCTGATGTTGATAGGTGATACATTAGGAAAAAACAACCCAAAAAACACACACATAAAAAACCCCTACAAAAGAAACCAATAAACAACAAAAAACTATTTTAACATTACGTTAATATGATATGTGAAAAAAACAGGTAATAAATTTCAGGGTTCTGTGTGCATTTTTTTTTAGTACATGCAAATGTATATAATTGACCAAAAGAAAGACAATATGAAATTTTTCAAATCAAAATCAAGAAGTCTATTTTTTTCTTATATTTGTTAATGAATTTCAAGTTCAGAGAGTTTACTTAATAAAGTTTTGTGGGATAAGTTGGTGTCCTGATCCTTTTCCCATTATATTCAATGGGACTTTGAATGGCAGCCAGCTGCTAATGACTTTGAGAGTGATGTCTTCTCATAGCAAGTGCAGACCCTTCTGGATACTACCAATGTCTTAAACTACCTGCATTTTTTTTAATAGCATTTGGCCTTGCTGCCACTGCCAGAGTGCCAGAGAAAGTGGCAATTCTGTTGTTGAGGAAACTAATTCAACTAGCAACCTTTTGCATATCTGTAACAAAGAACGTTTCATGGGTTTATCTAGTATGCTGCTGCATATTTGCATTTTATTTAAGCCTCACATTTTTTTCAACTTTAAGGATTTTTTTTTATATAATTATGATGTTTGAGAACTCTAAGAAACTGTGGTATAGCTGCTGAAATTCTAAAGGCTGTCTCCGTTCTGATGCCTTTCAAAGCCTTAAATGCAAAACACAATTTAAATGTGACATCTGGTAGAGTTATTAAATCTAGCAGCAGCTGAGGAAACATAAAAGGATTCTTCTTTTAAATAGAAAACAAGCTGACATTTTACAAACACTTATTCACTATTTCAGCTTCTGGTATACATTAGAGAAGACTAAAATAGTCAGAAAGAATTTGAATGATTTACAAAACAAAAGTATCTACTAAATTACAAAGACAGCAGATGTTTCAGCATTTATTTCTCTTTAAAGGGGTTGCTTTCATGCATTTCCAGGTCAAACCATTAGTACCTATAATTTTTTCTCCTATTAATTTTCAGCTGTATATTCCACTCCATAGTATGTATGACATTTTGTTAATTTATTCTGAAATGAAGTCTCAGCCAGATCACAGAAATACGATATAATTACCAGTCTATTATATCAGTTTTTACATAGTAGCTCCTTGAACTTCAGGTGTTTGATTTGCATGATCATAGGGGTCTTTGTTGTGAAATCATTATTACTTTTACTGCATGTGTATCTTTAACCAGGCATGGTGTGGAATAAAACCTTTTCACTACCTGAATGTTTTACAAATGGCATGCGTTAGCATATGGTATGTGCAGTCTGATTTCATGCACAGTCAAACCAAAAAATAATATCAATTGACTAAGCTAGCCCCCTTTACACAAGGAAGTATCTTCAAATTATGCCTGTTGACTTCAGATGACAAACGGTCGGCCTCTGAGCAAAACTTTGCTCTCAGGTTTGAGTTGGGTTATTTTGATGGCTTTTTTGCTTGGGTTTTCGACCTGTGGTCCTGAATTTGCTTGCAGTTGTATTGTACTTACCCTTCCTTAAGAAGTTGTTTATTTCTAATTTTACTGGTCTATTATTTATTTAGGGGTTTGGAGAGACAGAAAAAAATATATCAAAACTATACTAAGAAATAAACAAAGAAAACAGAGCAAAACCAAAGCATTAATGGTGCATTCCCTTTTTTCAGAGAAAATTGTCATTGACTTGAGAAGAAAGATATCTTGTTCACTTTCGCCTGAGAACTCATTCTCTAACAATTTCTTTCCAACTAATGATGAACAGGCTCTTTTTGATGATATTCAGCACCAAATGAGTCACAGGCTATCCAGTTGTAATGGATCCCCAATCTTAAAGTTAATAGAAATAGCTAATAGAAATATGTGACTTAAGATAGTCTCTGGTAGTGGAATCATTAACTTAGAGTTGCTCTCAACTCTGGAAAACAACAAAAGGGAAAAAAAAGTACATGCTGGGTTTTTTTAACAAAAAATGAAGTTAGAGAGTAGATTTAACAATGGGTAGAGCTCAGACCACTTCAGACAGAAAAAGTCTACAAAAAGGAAAAATAAAGAAAGGAGCAGAAACTCATCTAAAGTGTCCAAAGCATCAGACTCCATTAAACTATGCAAATTTCTCATATTTGGGAAGAATAAATTTCTTTTATATTCATTGCCAAATATTCAGATTAATTCACATGCTAATAATTTCCTTACTTAGAAGTCCAAGTCCTAAATTCTCACTGTAAGATCTATTTTCCATAAAGGATATAGAATCATAGAATGACCTGGGTTGGAAGGGACTTTAACGATCATCTAGCTCTAACCCCTCTGCCATGGACAGGAACACCTTTCACTAGACTAGGTTGCTCAGAGCCCCATTCAACCTGGCCTTGACCACTCCCAGGGATGGGGCATCCACAACTTATTTGGCCAACCTGTTTCAGTGTCTCACCACCTTCACAGTAAAAATTTCTTCCTGATATCTGACCTAAATCTAATCTCAGTTTAAAGCCATTCCCCCTTGTTCTGTCACAACATACTCTTTTAAAAGTGCCTCTCCATTTTTATTTTAGGCTTGCTTCAGGTACTAGAAAGCTGCAATTAGATCACCCTGAAGCCTTCTCATTTCCAGGCTGACATTTTCTTTCACATATGTGAAAGAAAAATGTTATCAAGTCCTGTGAGTACTGAATAACTTGAGCTGCCACATGAACTTCTGTTCTATAAAAAAGCTGGTTTGGCAACCACTCCCAACTACTCACTCCCTCTTCTTTACTTGCCTCGAGCCAATAGCTTCTCAGCTGTGCCAATGCAACTATTTAGGTGGCTTCACTTGAAACTCAGTCATCAAAATACTCATGGTTATCAGACTCATTCATGTCACAACAGAGTCAGGAATAAACTTTTATATCTTCTTTCTGCTGTCTCAGATCCAACTTTGAATAATGGTTATGTGATAGTCCAGCCGTCTCCTTGCTGATCAATTAAATCAATGATTATGTGGTCAAAACAGTCTAATTTTACCAAGATTTATGGGATGAAATGAAACCTTGCAGTTCTCACAGACAATTCTCATAGGCCCAGACCTAAAAGAGGACTAAATTGTCGAGCAAAAATTTTGTGAGACTCGAATGTTTAGTTCTAAAATATAGTTATTCTGATGCTTCAGGCACTCAAAAACTTGGAAACACTGGCATTTTTAATCATTAAAGTTTCCACAGTGACTAAATTCTTTGGCTATAAATTTTTCTATGCCTGTTTATACTTGTAAGTATCTTAAATAGATTAAATAGCAAGAGTAGTACTCTTATTCCACATGTATGCCAAAGAAATAACTAACTCCATTGCAAGTTACGTGTCCAAGAAAATCCACACTGTAGTATTTCAGTTCTCCAGGAAAGTTTTAGGGTTTAAAACATTAAAATCACAACCAAGAAAATTTCTCATTTGCCATACTCAAAGACAACTGAGTTATACTGAGGAATGATTAAAAAGAACCCCAAAACTTGGATAACACTTGAAAGTAAGTCCAGTGTAATACTGATTTGTATTAATTTATTTTAGTTTTACTATACCAAAATGCTACAGAAAGACATTATTCACATTTTATACACAGCGAATTCTACTATATCATAGAATTTATGACCAGATTTCTGTTTTCAGCTTGTCATTGGCTTTAGCCAAGATATGTCACTTTAAAAAATTTGGTTTTCTCCTTTCATTGTCCCTCTCCTTTAAGAAGTGCTTTAAAAAAGTGAACATATTGACCAGCTATGGTTACCCCAGGATGATAATGAAGACTGTGCTGATCAATACGGTCCCACTGTTCCTCTGTATCTCCACTAGCCTCCTTCAACAGTTCCTGTATTATATTTATATTACTTATGCTGTTTGAGGCAAAGATCATCTTTTCATTACACACGTGAATGATGGTTAACAGAGGGGAAATCTCAAAGTTCTCGGACCCTGAAATTACAAGGAAATCAACCTAAATCAAGTTAATGATGATGAAGAATTGCTGGATGGGATTTGAAATCACTGCAACTATCACAATCTTATTTTTGGAGTAGTTAAATTTATGCTGTATGGATTTACACACTTCATCTTTCTGTTTGAATATAATGTGAATTGGGTTGAAATCTAGTTTCTTAAAATTTCTATATAAAGGAAGAATTAAGTAGCATATTAGAAGACATTTTTTAGATTTCATTTTCCTTATCCCTGAAAGTGGTATTTTGTAATGCTTTAAATAAAATTTTAGAATAATTAAGAACTCCTAACCAAATCAAGCAGATCAAAAGTTCGGTTCTTCAAAGAGCTTCATGGATCAAAGTTGTTCCTTTGTTCTAATTTTGAAAAAAAATAAAGTTATTAAGCTTTTTATGAAGAAAGATATTTAAAAATTCTTCACTGAATAAAACATTTCCTTTTACATATGTGCAAAGTAAACTTTTTTTTTTTGTAGCTGCCAAAAACAACTTCAAATGGAAATTTTAAATAAAATGTTTCAATTTAAGTTATGCAATTTCTCCAAGTAGATACCTCAGCAAACTACAAACTAATTTGTTAAGCATGTTATTTTTTGCATAAGCTCAGTTTTGGTAGAAAATTCTCCAACCAAATCTTTAGTGAAAGTTTTAAGATACTTAATAAAGTTATCTTATCAAATTTTAAATGTTAAGCTTGTATAGATATCTCTTGCTGCATTCCTAATGTATCTTAATTTTGCACCTTCAATCTTTTACAGCTTTTATTAAACCTGTATAGTAACTATATATAGACTATTCAGGATATCTAAAGGATTACACTAAACCCTGGGTTTGTATTTTTGAATGAGAGGAAACAATAAAACAGTTTCCCAAGTATTTAAATTAGCCTTTTAAGAATAGTCACAGAGATACAAAAAAATAAAACAAACAAACCCCAAACTTGTTTTGCATTCAGACTTCAGTCTTCAGAACAGTCTCTGGAGCCCTTTGTATCATCAGTGTGTTTGTGTTGGATATCTCTATAGACAGTAATGGCAATAGTGGGAATGGATTCGTGCTTTTATGAAAACTGAAAATCATTCCAGTCAGATGTCTCTTAGTAAATTTAAGAAAAATTACTTTGGAAACTGTCTATTCAGATGTGATTTATATCAGAAATCTTCCAATGTAGCAAGGAACTTTTGAACAGGAAAGTCACAAGTTACAACAATATCTTACAGACTTGAAACTAAACCAACACTTGAATATGAAAAATCATTGGCAAGAAGGAATATATTTTTCTATGGTACATATTTAAGGATTGAAATTGTTCCTATGATAAAGAAAAGAAAATATAAAAAAAATCCTTGTCATACATATGTATTAAATGTTGGAGTGATGTGGCTCATCTGCTAAACAAAAAACTATACAGATTGATGCATCAAAAAGTTTTCATGCATCAACCTGAAAACCATTGAGAATTTGTTTATTATAATTTTTTTTCTCTTTTCTTTAAAATGTCAACTCCTCCACTTGAAGGTTATCTTACTCCCTAAAAAGTCTCAAACAAAAAGATAACATGAAATGACTACTACTGCTTTACTATTATATGTATGCAGCATCACAATGAAATTGTAAAATACTGTGAATTTACTAAGTTTACTAAAAGAGTACAGCAGAAACAGAATATTCATGAATTAGAAAGTTCTTTCATAATTTTGGTGCCTGTGAAGCAGCTGTTTCTTTAAGCCTCCTCCTAATTTCAATGTTATACTAACCAAAGCATATGTCTGTGTAGCAGGAACATCATGGCCTGATTTTCCTTTCAGGGAGGAAAATAAAATAGCACAATACTGAAATCTTAAGTATTATATCATGATACAAATATACTAATGAGAAACATGGTATGATGAAGTTAAGCACATAAGCCTTACAGAGTGGCATGCAAGTAGCATATAGATGTGGTCTGATCAGTTATGCTTTACTCAAAAGAGCCCCTAAAGTGCCTAAATAAACTTTTCATTCTTCAGTGTCCCCAAGCTTACCTTCTGGACAAGGCTTCAGAAGCCAGAAGTGGATAAAGTTGGTATCACACAGACTCAGGAAAGGTCAGACTCAGAGGGAAGAATTCTCTCCCTCCAGTGAAAAGGGAAAGTCTGGGAAAGACGTTGAAGTCAGGAGAAATGAGGGCAACTGCAGGTATAGTCTCCCTGTAAATCATTCAAATTAAATCCTGGTGAAAAATCAGGAAGCCAAAAGAGCAAAACACATCCAGGTGTTTTGGGTTTAGGTAACCAGCCTGACCCTTAAACAAACATCAGCTACTCACTCTGCCCATTGACCACCCAATTGTTCTCCATACAGGCACAGAGATGAAGCAGGAGGGTTACTGATTATCCTTATTTACAAGAGTTTCTTACCCTGTAGCTTGGGCAAAATTTGAAGAGAACAGATGTTGATTCCCCACAGGAGGAAAATGAGGGTCTCCTGTAATGGTCCAGGTAGTGAGAAAACAGAGCCATCATCATGGAAATATTTTTTTTTAAAGCAGCACCTTAAAAAGAACAAAATAATAAAGAAATAAGACCTTTCCAGCATTCTAGAGAAAGGGAATATATTTACAGGTAAATGTAAGATTGTCAGGACTATATTTGATATAGACCATATGCTGAAATTACTTATAGGAAGTAATTCCTATATAGCCACTCAGAAGCTGAACAGCCCACCAGCAGGATACAGATTCCAGCCAAAAAGTCAAATCCTTTTGTACAGTCAGACTTTTAGCTCTAGGTACTATGCATTGTAGATACATGTATGTACATATATATTGATAGAGACAGAACTACTACCTTGGAAAAGAAGATTACGAAAAGTATATGCTAAAATCTCTATTTTTTAATACATAGAATAGGATTTGATTACATTATTTTCATCAAGGTGATTTTTAACCAGTAACAACAAAAAGAGTCTTTTATACTGCAAAATTTGTTCAGAAGGATGTTGACGGTAAAAATAGCCTAATAAAAATCTTATCACATAGTTATATTGAAGAATGAAGAAAGATAATGTAGGGCCACACAGGCATGGCACATCAAATCATGTGCTTCTCTCCTGTCTTCTAACAGAAAATTTATTCTCAAGAATTTATTCTCAGAGAAAACAAAAAAAAGGGAGAACAAAATGCCACATGTAAACGCCATGAGGAATGATGCAATCAGTATCTTTAGTTTTCCTTAGAGTTTTCTCATCTTTTCAGGAAAAAAATAAACTATGTTTACAGCACTGTTGTCAAATGTTAAATCTTCCCTGTCCTCCTAAAGAGGTAATTAAGGAAAGGTGGGGTATATATTGCCTTGACAGTTTGAGATTTGAACATTTTCTCATGCTTCAGAAGGTGAAATCAACACTAGATTTTGAAACTACACGTCTCTCTTCTTTCTCTATTAAAATAGTTACAACATTATAAATTCGTAAAGATTTGCTGTATAGTTAAAAAGTTCTGTTTGTGTACTATTATAACTTCCTTGGGAAATGCCTCAAATCCTCTAATAGTTAATATTTGTAGAAACATTAGAAATGTAGAAATGCTATAAATATTAGGAATATTAAGATTTAGAAAGTAAAGCACCTCCAACATGATGGACTGAGACTTCATGTGTTCAGAACTCTAATTTTTCAGTCAGAAACCTCATTCAGAAATTAAGAGACTGAAACAATACAGAGAATAGTGTGATTCTGCAAGTCCATGATCATCATATTCTGTTACTATTTCAGGACGTATTACTAAAACAGTGAGTATCTCATCAGTTACAGGATGTTTTATCCCGTTTTCACCTGAATCCTGGCAATACACAGCTTCTCACTCGCTCCCTACCTCCAGTGGGATGGGAGGGAGAATTGGGGGGGGGGGGGAAAATATAATCCATGGGTTGAGTTAAGTACAGTTTAATAGATAAAGCAAAAGCCACATACAAGCACAAGGAATTAATTCAACACTTCCCATTGCCAAGCAGGTGTTTGGCCACCTCCAGGAAAGCAGGGTTCCATCCCACATAACAGTGACTAGGGAAGCCAAATGTCATCACTCCAAATGTGATTCCTCCTTCTTCCCCTTCGTCTATATGCTGAGTATGTCACCATATGGTATGGAATATCCTTGCGGGCAGTTAGGGTCAGCTGTCCTGGCTGTGTCCCCTCCCAGGCACTTGTGCATCCCCAGCCTCCTCTCTGGTGGGGTGGGATGAGGAGCAAATAAGGCCGTGATTCTGTATAAGACTCTTCAACAATGATGAAAACATTCCTGTGCTATCAACACTGTTTTCAGCATAAACACAAACCACAACCCCATACTAGCTCCTGTGAAGAAAACCAACTCTACCCCAGTCATAACCAGCATAGAGTGTGAACTTCCTTCCTCAGAGTTCATTTTTTCATTCTATTTGGAAGAGATGATGTTCGCTCACCCTTTCAATTGATATAACTTTCTGCATTCAGGTTAGGATCTCAAATGGATGAAGGTATTTTCTGAAATACATTGAGCATCTACACTTTAGAGAAGGATGAATCTTAGGATATAAGTCTGTTCACAATTTCTACTGAGTTTTGCACTACTCAGCTCCACATTCTGAGTCAACCAAACTACTTAAAGAGTTGAGATACACTATGCAGAATTCTGTACATGGGTTCAAAGTCAAAACACCCAGAACTTATTTGCTGCAGTACTTACCTCCTAGGCATCAGACTTTTTTTGATCCAGGCTTAGCTCACTTTTTTCATTTTACAGTAACTTTTTGCTAGTAAAGCACTCAACATGTCAGTCAGGCATTAATGCAGAAATCAACATTTTGATCATATCTAAATGCCTTTTTAAAGACAGACATAAGTCAATATAGAAATAGAAATTATGGGCTGAAATGCTCTGACAGCACTGTGTACAAGATCAAACAATGCTAGCTGTCCCTTTTGTCTTTATTGCTTAAAAATACAGCAATGTATTTTAACATTTCTACAGTTAGAGCAGATGTTATTTTCCGCAAACCACCCTTCAGAGGCAGATGAATTCTGCATTTTCAAAAAACTGCATATCACGGATCTTGATTCAGTCTGTCAAGCACTCCTCTCAGATTTACTATTTATTTGACCTTGAAAATATGGATCCATGATTCCAAAGGTATAACTAAGCATTCAACTCCTCATTGACTGCATACACCTTACTAGCTCCTGAAAGCCAGAAAAACAAATTCCTCTTAAATAAACAAGTCATCTTTCCATCTATCTCTTCTTCCCTTTAGGTAGCTCACATGGCTAGAATTCAAGATGATCCACCAAGAAAAGAAAAAAGCTCTAGAACCAGTTTAATGAAAAGAATTCAAAAATGTAATTAATTTTCATTTTCCTAATGACAGTGAGAAACCAGATTCATGTTGCAAATGAACAGTAGTCAAAAGTTAACCCCAGCACCTCCTATCATTCCAGCTGCTGGTTCCTTCAGATGCTTTTCTTCCTCCATTTTATAATAATTTTTCCACTGAGTCTTATTAATCATACAAAATCTCCTGACAAAGTAACCCACCTGTCTTCATCTCTTCAGGAGACAGTTTTCATTTTATATAGAATCGCAGGATATTCTGAGTTGGAAAACACCCACAAGATCATTGAGTCCAATTCTCAAGTGAATGACCCATATGAGGATCCAACCCATGGCCCAAACCAGAACCCATGAACAAACCAGAACCATGCATTTCTTCAGTGAATGATAATTACATATTGCACTGGAAGCTAGAAGGGGTGATTTAACTCAGTAGTGAATGAGGATAAGAGGTAAAATATAAAGAGCCTTTTTTTTGTACATTCTCAAACATTTCTATATTCGCAAGTGATTCTAAACGGAAGCCTGGAGATTCCTCTACAATATGTATTTATTTGTTCTTTATATTATAATCTCTTGATGTAACTGCTTAGGTTCTGGAGATTGATTAGAAAGGGCTGGTAATGTCCAATTATTCCTCTGCTCCAGCATAATGTCCCTCCCACAGAAGACAGTTATCCATGAACTTCTTCAATATGAGTCCTTCCCATGGGATGTAGTTCTTCACAAATCACTCCAGAGTGGGTTCTTTCCATGTGATCACAAATCCTGCCAACAAGCCTGCTCCAGCATGGGTTTCTCTCTCCATGGGTCCACAGGTCCTGCCAGGAGCCTGCTCCAGCATGGGCTTTGCACAGGGTCACAGCTTCCTTCCAACATCCATGTACTCCGTGGGCTGCAGATGGATTCCTGCTCCACTGTGGACCTCCATGGGCTGCAGGGGCACAGCTGCTTCACCATGGTCTGCGCCATGGGCTGCCAGAAGCACATCCTCCTCCTCCTATTTCTCTCACATATTCTCACTCCTCTCCATTTCTCTGGCTGCTGTTACTGTTGCACAGTAGTTTTTTTCCCCTTCTTAAACACATGATCCTAGAGGTGCTATACCACTACCCCTGATGGACCCACTCTTGGCCAGCAGCAGGTCCATCTTGGAGCTGATTGACATCAGCTCTGTCAGACATGGGGAAGCTTCTGGCAGCTCCTCAGAGAAACCACCCCTGCAGCCTCTCCTCTGCTACCATAACCTTGCCACACAAATTCAAAACAGCAAGGCAGGGGAATAGTTTCATTCAGTAGATTTTTTAATATATATTTTTTTACTAATTATGGACTGATAGTCCCTTTATTGAAATTTTCATTTTAAACTAGACAATCCCTCTCTTGAAAGCCTACGTGATTCCATAATCTCAATTTAAATGCAAAGATGGATTTGGGGAACCGGAATTAGAGGTATTACTTGGGAAATAAAATAGTATCACTGATGCAAAACTACAAAAAAAGTTCCCCACATTTCTAAATAAATACAATACCAGGAAAATTAAGTACAATTTTGGGGAAATTCCATCTTCTTAAAATTTTACAGATTCAAAAATAAAGTATGTTCAAGTAATTTTTTTTTAAGTTATTCCAAAACACAGCTAAAACAACAATGCAGGTTTTCATCACACAAACAAAAATTATCTTACAGTTTGTTTGCTATTTTCTTTTCCCTCTAAGGTGAAAAATACATAGGAAGTGGCAACTCTACCCATTACTTTTGTCTACTGGTAGTAGAAATTTTTCCAAGACTCATGTGCAAATTCTGGTGATAGAGTTATGCCACGCAAAGAGAACCTTAAACTTCTTTAGGTATTTTAATTAAATTAGAAGCAGGGTTATTATTGAAGCTATGTTATGGAAGAAAAATAAGCTGCTGCTTTGCTGCCTGAAATTATTCAGTCAATCAGTTTCAGAGTTGAAATCCCTTCTGATTTCCCATTTCCTATACAATGTATGAGAAACTCAAAATTATTCAGGAAGTGTGTTAGTATATTGGAAAAGTACTTTAAATTGGCCAAGAGCCCAGAAATCTGCATCCTCTAGAGGTCAAGTCTTCCGGTTCCTAATGAAAAATGCCTGGGAATAGTTTAAGGTTCGATACAATGCAGTACTTTTAAATTATGAAAACATTTCATACAAAAAGAACAACATTATAATTTTATGTTTTACTAATGTTGCAGAAGCTATTCAAATACAAGTCTATTCAAATACAAGTCCATTATTATTCAATAATGGAATAGATGGGTGTGATTCTAAGACTGAAAAAATATTTTACAACTGCTTTATCATTTCACCGGTATTTAATATACACAGTTTGCTGAAAAAGGATTGAGCATAAATGTAAAATTAAGAAAGGCTAATACAGTGTGTACTTTAAAGGAAGACCAGACTGACTACATGTCTCACAAGTAATATATGGAATCAAATCACCTTAAAAAAATAAATATGTACTACACTTTAATGACAGAAAAAGTGCAAATGAATGTTTCTTATAACACAAGTACTATCTGAAAAAGCATTAACTAAGCCAGCCTGACAATAATATCTCTGCCAAAGTTACTGCTCCTGTGGGCTGTTTTCCCTAGTTTACATAATAGACTTTAAGTGCAAATACACAAAAATGTAACATTATTTTTAGCATCATCTGCAAGAAGAAACGGGAAGTTATTTACTAACTCAGTGGTCCCAGGTAATACCTCTTGTCTACAGGCATCTTCAGTTACATAGTACGATGCTGTATATTAAAAAGTGTGTCAGCATGAGGTAATGTGGGAAACATCACCATGCAACCCCTTTTTATGTTTACATTTGGTCCTTCATATGATGTAGGTCAAACAGAATTTTTTGTGCCAGCAAATCATATATATTATTTAAAAAGAAAAGAATATTTTTTTCAATACAGAGTATGTTTGTCTGAAGTGATTAACAAAATTTGAATGACAAAACTATGGTATCTTCTCATGATCTCTCTGAATTGAGACCATTATTGTGTTTCATTTGCGTTTCTTCCACAGCCATGTAGTGGTGTTACTGACATTTCTCAGCTTTTTTTTTTTTTTAAGAATAGTCATTCCAGAGAATATATCTAATTGCCAAATTTATAGAACATTTGGACAAGACCTAACCTTGAAACTCCAATCTGATCCTGAATTTAAAAATAATGATTGAGTATAAGGTAGACAGATCTATTTAACTCACTTATACAAAGAAGAACCTATTTAATATTCATTGTATAAAGTTCTTACCGAGAGAAAATTATTTTTCCTGCTATCTTGATGGCAAGTGGAAATAGTGATGTATAATTTTTGTGATAAGCACATATAAAGATCAGAAAGTAAAAGATTTTATTTGGGTTATTCAGTACCAGAGCAAGAAACTGCACAATGAAGCTGTACGGCTCTCATCTCTCATCATCATTAGATTTTAAATTATAGTCAAAAGAGTGATAGAATGGCTGCTGATGGCACAAATTATTTAATGGATAATAGTCAAGACGCGCTATATATATATGAAATAGCACTATCAGGTTGACTGACTGTATCATGCTCATTGGCTAAGTTTCAAGCAGTGTCATAGGGTAGGACTGATACACATTAACATGATCAGCGACGTCACATACGGTGTGACTAATGAAGACTATGTTTCACTGTGAGCAATTGTCCATAATTAGGTGAAATTATATTTTCCATGACACTTGCTCTTTAAAAGGTTGTATTTATGATAAAATATTCTAAATATTCTCGCTGGTTTATTTTCGAATACTCCAATGTCAACTAATCAGTAATTTTATTTATGGTAAAGGACCTTTTTTCCTTTCTGGATTTTTTTTTTAATCTACTTTCATTTTTTCCATTTTGTTTCGGAGGAAAACCACCAATTTAGGCATCAAACAGGCTAATCAAAGAGAAGAAAGTCTTGTCATGTTTGAGTAGCTTGACTGAAATATAGGTAAATTGGAATTGCAATGGTACTCTTTCTGAGTAATTCCATCAGTAGGTACTTTCAGAAACAATGAAAAAAGAGGTCTTAAAATATTCAGTGCAAAATAACACATTTTAACATTATTGTTTTTCTCATCTCTTCCTTTTCAGTGTTTTATCATGGTATAGAGCTGTCTAAAGGTTCATGAAAGTTTATAATCACATCCTAGACCTAGTACTTGCCAGAAGAGACTGCAGACAAATTTTGAGGTTGTACACAAGGCATGGTATTTTTCTAAGGCCATATTCCAGCCAAGAGTGAAATCTGCATTAAAGAGTTGTATCTCTCAAAACTAAATCAATTTTCTTATATGTAAGATGTGCTCTGTAATACCTCCTAGAAATAGAAATTATTGTCGTTAAACAACAGCAGCACCAGTCAGGAATTTTGTACTCGTTTCTCAAGATAGGCAGTAACTAAAGGCGAAAGAAAGAAGCAGACATGATGAGAGAAGCAAAATAATTGCAAAGAAGGGCCCTGAACAAATGAAGAAGAAAGGAAAATAAGATAAAAACTATCTCATATCAGTGAAAGAGACAGGTTTAGTCTACACACTTTTTTATTTATTTTTTTTTTTTAGTAGGCTAGACTAACACAATAACTAACACTCAAATAATTGCTTCAGGGCTATATTTGCAATTAAAAAGTGTCTTTTTTTTGATTAAATTATTTCAAGCAAATAAACCTTTTCCCAAATTAATATGGGCTTTCTTGTGCCAGTTCTAATTTGAAAAGATGGCTTCAAAAATTGTGGAAAATGGTCATAAAGAAGAAAAAAAGTCTTCAGTAAAGCCCTTGGGACTTTGGAGAGATAATTTTAGTCTTACAAAGTGATAAGAATAATGAGAAAGAATGACAAAAAAAGCCATCTGAAATCAGATCTTAGGGGATTGTAAACCAGAACGTATTCTATTTTAATATTGCCTTAAGGTTTATATCTAGAATGTTCATGTTTAGTACAAAATTGAAATTTAAAACTGCACAATAAAAATTATCAAACCTCTGTTGGTTATCATAAAAAAAAGAGTTTGAATTTTGGTGTTATCTGTCTTTTCAGTATGAACACTTTATTTTAAAAAGTGATCATGCTGATTATCATCAATTAGGATTATCATCAATTCTGGATTAAAATTTTTGGGGTTATTTTCTTATCTGAGAAATATTTTGAATCAATTTAAGTTTATTTGTGAATAGTAGAAACTAAATAAAGGCTAAATTTACAATACAAATAAGATATAAGATCCTTTCATCATTATAATGATGATTTATTTAGAAATCTATTTTTAGTATTACTGTATCAAAGTCCTCTATCAAGGCTGACATGAAATTTTACTTGGAGTTAACAGAATTTCCAGCTAATGTCTGGAAATCAGCTAGTGAACATTTACGCTCAGGTCACACATATTAACTGAGAGCTGAAGAGTAAAACAAGTAAATCCAATCTGATCATCTGAAAAAAATGACTTTGTTCTTAGATGAGAGATGCTTGAAATGAAAATTAAACATACATCCATGCAACCAATTTACAAGGTGAAGAACATAATTGATATTTTTATTTATAAGAGAAACCTCTTTTCTCTTTAGGAGTTTAAAATGATTAACATTTTTTTTCCTGATGAAAACAAGATTAAAAATATAAATTAAATTTAGAGATGAATTATATATATCTATGTTTTGCAGTTAGGCTAGTGGAACTGAAAAATAATTCTGCACAATCTTACTGAAATCCTACTTCTATATTGATATAAGAAATCTACTTTTTAATGCAAATTGGAATTTATACAGTACTAAATTATGCATGACAAAATTACAGAATTGAAAATTTATACAGATTACAAAAGTAATTTCTGTTTCAGCCCTGATGCCTTCATCACGGAGTATGAAAGCCATAAAAATTGCTCATACAATAAAAAGATACTGAAACAAAGTTCGTCTTAAGAGAAGACACCTTTAAAAATATTCTTATCTTTCTAACATTCCTCTCAACTTTAAACCAACAGATCCAATTCTGCCTTCATTTTATCTGATGAAGTCATTATATTAAAGATACTGTAATTGTTATAATTTTACAAACAAGACAGGCCTATTAGCCAATCTTTCAAATGTGATATTTTAGAAAATACAGCAATATCCGTGGGAAACAAATGCCGAGGTACAAGACTTCATCATTTATCTAATGCAGCTAGTGCGATTCTATATAGACATTAAATTTGTTTACAATTAGGAATTATGTTTGGTTTTCATTCATAGAGTTATGGACATAAAAGAGGCTACTCCATCAGTGTTCGAGGTTGGACTACATTTTGCAATCATTTTGCAAACATCTTTCCCTTGATGTCTGTTGATTTGTGATGTGAACTGGATTCCTTATGGATAAAATGAAGCTGGAGGACATACTGCAGGGGTCCACTTCATTCAGTATACATGCAAAAGGGCATTTCAGCTAAAACTAAATTTACAAACCCTTAAATGCTTTTGTTACAAATTCAAGGAACAACATTCAACTTATGTGGAAGAAAGCCCTGATTTCTCGTTCAAATCTGATTTTTTTTCCATTAAAAAAATTTAACTTTTCATGGAAAATCAGGTAAATCAAACATTATTCAGAGTCTTTGCAACGAAGGAATAATAAAGAGGGAAAATGAAGAGGCTTTGTACTTTAATTCAAACCAAGCAACAACTGGGTTCTGAAACATGTTGTTCTGAATATTTAATTACTGATATGAAGTGGAAACACTTCAAAGGTGGGACTTTTGCTCGGTGATCATGAAACTCCATTAGAAGGGACATATTAAATCTCCTTGTAAATAAGTAGAAATTAAGATCAGTTTTTTACTACAGTGTGGTTTTGTGCAAAGATCCAAAATTTAATCCTAAAACTTATTTTTATGGCTAGACCTTCTTTAAAATTCTACCCATAATTATGCCGTTCTTTGCAGACAGCATAAGTTACATACTCATCTGTCCTGTGTGCATGGGGGAGGGAGGAATGTGGAACTTCCTTTGGGTTACTGTTGGGTACTTAGGAACGTGGTTTCCTGGTGGACTTGGCAGTGCTGGATTAACAATTAGACTTGATGATCTTGAAGGTCTTTTCCAAATGAAATGATTCTATAATCCCACAGTTCTGCCAGTCCCCATATAGAAAAGTAGTCTGCAGCACCAGCTGATTGGAAATCAAATGCTACTCTGTGTCTGTGTCTGCCTGAGCATTTTATTTCAGTTCAGGAGTGCACTCTTGAACTGAATGTTGAATTTTCCTACTCTGGCTCTCTGGTTCACATCACAGAACTGAAAGCATATAAACAGGTTTCCTTTCAGAGGAAACTATACTGGAAGATACATTACAGAAATGAATTTAATGTGCTTCAGCTGCTGGTAAATCCAACGGATTAGGCTAGGTCATACTAGGCCTACTATGAAGTAAAATCCGCAACAGGCTCTGTGGATTTTGGATCCTTAACACTAACTGTTTCGCTCTACAGCTTTGCTCCTATTACTCCACAATATTTATTATAAGGATGCAACCAGACTCACAAATATCCTGTTCTTTCATTCTTACAAACAATGTCTCATCTCTACCATCTACTATCAGAATTTCTTGAGGCTTTTAGTTTCTAATTATCATTGAATACTAAAATTTAAGTTTACACATTATAGATATAGCAAACAAAAATAAATGTACACTGACACCACATAAACACACAGTTTTGCTCTTGATATTAAATTTAAGGGATTACCAGCTTTTCCACAGCCAGAAATCTCCAGTCTTTCAATTACTTTTCCTTTTGAAAGCTTAATCAACACATTTTTTTGCTACTTCTAGCTAGACTTCAAAAAGAAATAAATTAAACCCATGAAAAGATAATGTTTTCAGGATGCTAAAGAATGTAGAGGTCATGATGAAGTAGCATCTGAGCAAAGAGGTGGTACAGCCATAAAACAGGTGGCACTATAAGTAGAACATTTTAGTTTACTTTTTGTAAATGAATGTAAATAACAGCTCCAATTTCAACATTCTTAAGTGCTTTCTGCCTGTTTGAAAGCCTTTATTTAACATTTTTCAAAAGCAACTTTCTGCCCTCAAGGTTTTATGCATACAGGATGCTCTCTGAAATTGCAGGAGAATACTCTTTCCCCTCTGGAAGCCTGGTTTGTTACAGTGATACAAATGCAAAGCCATTTCCATCCTGATTGACTTTTAACACTGATAACTCTTGCTTATTTTACACTCTAGGACAGCAGTTTTATTTTATAATTGTGTTCTTAATGATGAATTGGACAATTACTTCCTGAGCAATTTGTTTCAATATAGTCCTGATTCAGTTCCAGAAAAACAAGGTCAAGCGCTAACCCTCAAATGATGAAAAGAAACAGCTGAGGATGAAAGTCCTTTTGAAAGCACAAACCTTAGGTTAACATAGCCATTTGTCCTCAAAGAAGTTTTATGGGTTTGAAAATTGCTGTGTAACAGTGTCTAGTTGCTTGTAAATCCAAGCCTCAGAGACAAGGCGTGTCAAAGCAAAAGAATTTCCAGTATGGGGACAATAAGTAGATGTCAGCCTATGCATTTTTTTTTCCCCCTCAAATATATTTCTGAAAGAAGATAAATCCTTTGAAGTGTAGGCTGATTTGAAAATTTAAGCTGTCAAAGTTCAAACTGTTACTTAATTTTGCAAACCTCGCTGTTCCATAACTTCAAACACTTTGATCTTTTTTAGCTGCTTTGCACTGGGACTTTGAGCTTCTAGTTCTTTTTACATAACTAAAATGTCATATAAAAGTGCATGATTAAAAAAACATTTTTCTAATTGCATACATACAAAAGTATAGGAAAGGTCTACATTTCCACAGTGTAACATTTCGCCCACTTTTTTAATATGTAGGTGTTTGTGCTCTGAATTCCACCTTTTATAAGAGTTCTTCACACTACCTAAGAAAACTACATTCATGTCTGCTCTTTCAGACAAATTGGTGTCCTGGCCATTATGATCATTATATGTCCCATAGTATATTTTCAGCTGGATGCTCTGTACTTCATGTATTCAAATAAAATGTTCCTAATTACATTGTGACCCTTATTATTAACTCTTTGCATAATTTTCTAATAGTGAAGGGAATATTTTGCCACTAAAGCAGTTGTGTATTACTGCTATGTTGTTGTGCACAATTAAACATCTGTTGCCTAAGGAATGTTGCAAAGGTGACTGCATTTTATTATGCTCAGTGAATACATTTTATTGTATACACCCACAATAAGGACAGCCAGGAGACAAATTGTGTTCATCATGTATGTCTCCTAACCTTCACTCTGCCCACTGATCCATCTCCTTAGAGCTATGTCTACTTCATATGAACTTTCTAACAAGTCTCAGAAAAGTCTTTTGGAGAGGCATTCCTAGGCACAAAAACTTCCTCTCCACAGTTTCATGTGAGAAGAATACTAAATAGACAGAATTTAGATGATTTTCAATATACTTTCTGCAATTACACTAAACCAAAAATGCACATACTCAAAACAAACAAAAAACCCCCTCCATACAACCAAACACAGAATGATGACCTAAATCAAATAATTTGTAGCTTTTTCTGGCTGAAACATTTCTTCCCTTTCTGATTGTTGTCTGGGAGAAACATTTCATATGACATGAAAAATCTAAATAAGTGCAAATATGCTTGAATTTTCCATGAGGACAAAAAAACACATACAGACTTTTGTAGGAGGAGCAATCTCTCCTTCATTTAATAACATACCAATTTTGTCCTCTTAGTGACAAATTGTTATCAACTCTTAGTTGATAATCCAAGGCTATGCAAAAGAGAGAATTAAAATCAAGGATTCTCGGGGAGGCGTCTGCACTACTCATTCTACAGGACATGGACTAGAGAGCAGAATGAAAATGAAAAGAATTTAATAATAAATGAATTTATTCTAAGGCTATTACTATCATATATGCAATAGAAAATATATTCATTGAGAGTAATAAATGCCCTCAACTGAGCTTCACAGACAGAGCTTTCCATTTGAAAGAAAAAAAATCCTTCATATATAAAATATATACATAGTCATTAAAATAGCTAGTATTTTTCTACAGATCAGTAAAATCATTTTGAAGATATAGTTTGACTATTCTTTAACAGAAGATGCAATGATATTTAAATTTACTTTTTCCTAGATGAGGACTCACCTCCTCCTGGAGTTAGTAGATAAAACCATATCTCAATATAAATTCCAACAATTTTGTCAGTATAATTTCTGTTCAGGAAAAATTTAGAAAAATTCCCTGTCTGACCATCCAGAAGCTACTCTGGCAGTCACATCTGTACCACCTGAGCTGGGACCGAGACCCTTTAGCAGTGGGTGGCTCCAGTGTGACAACTGGTGCCCCTCTTGACTCCCTACAGACCCCCCACACACAGTCAGACAAGGTTTCCTTTCCAGCTCGACCCCAGGTTTCCCATAGCAGAGTCTCTGACGTAAAATAAGGTAATTAAATTAAAATAATTCAATCATAGTGCAACAACAAAATAGCGGCTCGAGCTAGTGTCTCCGAGGAGGGACCCCAAAGAAAGGCACCCCTGTACTTGTATCCACTGACAGTCTAAGTTCAGTAAAGTCTGGGATTCTCAGCTCCTGCCATGTCTCTGAATGTGCAGTTCCCTGCTGGGCCACAGGTCCCTGTGACCTTTGTTCTGCAAAGGGTCAGCAGTTCATGGCCTCTTGCCTAGGGCTTCAGCCACCCAGAGCTCAGTCTGCAGCTGGCACTGCCACTGTACAGACAGCTACCTGTACTAAAATGTATTACTCAACAATCTTAGAGTAAATTTTTATCTATCTTTATAACTCAAATATTTAGTTTTCATCTCCAATTTCCTGTAGATTCTTGGCAACAAAGCTCACAGAAACTCATAAATATTATTTAGGATCTTTAAGTCTTGTTGAAGTCTTGATCAAGAGTCCTGAGGCATCAGTTTGGCTGGCAAAGCCATCTGGACAGTGTCTCAAATGAATTATATTTCACCAGTCAACCTGTGTGCTGTTTAAAAAATTGATGTTTACAAATAAATGGGCTAAAATAAAAAATCTAACTCCTCCCCTAAACAGTAATATTTTTTTAATCTATTAAATATTTTCCAAGTAATGTATTTCCTTTCTTTGCAAAATGTGTCATGACTGGAATACATGACAGTTTAAGTTATCAGTTGGACTGGTAGTTGACTGGTGTAAGCCCTTGTGCTCTATGTCACTGAAGGAGGCTGAAAACTCTTCATGAGAGTATCCAGAGAATGAAGGAGGCTTACTGAATTATATATGCAAATGAGTAACATAATCAGCACAGCACTTGATTTAATTTCTTATTAACTCTTCTTACTAAAGACTGTCCCCAAACTCTCACTTTTGATGTGTTGCATAATTTTGCACTGAAAATACTTACTACTCTGTTAAGGGGCAATATATGACTCAGAAGAGTCACTCTGGATTGTGAGAGATATACTGTGTGAAAGAGTTTTAGGAGTGTTGGGAGATGTGATAGGTGAAATTCATGCACAACTAATCTTTCATAAGGAGACATCAGAAGACAGTGTCTGTTGTAAAGGAGTTTCTATGTTCAACAAGTGTCGGTCTTCCCAAGTTAGCTGTGTCAAGGACTGAAACAATAGGTTACACTGATGGAATTCATTGATGTTCAGAAACCCAAAAAAAGTATGTCTGCCAAAGTATGTCTGTTATAGGCATTTACGGGGTCTTTTGCACATAATTAGTCTAGCATTCTGGAGACCCAAGTGTGAAATTTTGCCTCTCTAGTAAATGTTCTGTCTCCTGAGAAGAGTGCTAACTAGGTCTGTAAGACTCCTGGAAAAAATGGAGTATGCTATGTAAGTGAAATAATAATATCACAAAACCCACATTATTTGATTATGGCTTCTAATTTAGATCTCACTCCCTCAAAATATTTTCCTTGATGTAAGGAAAACAAGGTTATTATCTGAATCATAATAAATTATTTTCTCTTTTTCTATAAACATTTTTAAGACTATAGTTTTTCTTTTTGATTCCAAAGCTTTCTTTGTTGGTTTCTTTTCTTTTTTTGGTTGTTGTTTTTGTTGGTTTTTTTTAAAAAGAAACTTAGTTATTATGGTAACATGACTAAAGGAACAGAAATATTGGAAGATGGAAGGACTTACCAGTGAGACCCTTCTAAGAACTCTTCCTTCAATAACACTGAAATCTACTCACTATTTTATTTACTAAGCTTCTGATCTGCACATAAATCACATATGAGTTTAGTAGTTCAAGAGCTGGCTCGTTTATGAAAACAGGCAAAATAAAATTAATTCGAAACCACACACATTAAGACACTGCAACTTTATCATAAATCTGGGATGTTGATTTAAACAAAACACAGTTAATTTCATAAGTAAAACTCTGCAAGTACAACACGATATTGTATTTTGTGATATCACATTAATCAGTCTGAAATAATTAATAAAAAATTTTCATCCACCAGTAAATACTGCTCAGCTCAAGAATTTTAGGACAAAGGAGAATATTTCAATTAAGCAGAAATGTCTCACTTATCCTCACAATTGCTAATAAGACATGAGACAAGCATGCTATTGAGAAGGCTAAAGTGCCTGTTATGAAGAACTTATCTGTACTTTCATATAAGAGCTATTCATAGGCTGATACAAAGCAGAGATATCTGTAGGAGACAAATCAACCATAGGAAGCAGCAACTTACAGGTTAGGATCCTCTTTCATGAAGTTCTGTAAATGTGTGCTTATTGCAATTATAAGAAAACCTAAAGAAGCCAGTGGAAACATTTACTGCATAAAAATTTAAACAACTTGAGCCCTGCTACAGATAAAAGGCTTTTCTCCCTAAAGGTATGAGCTCTTTCATGTTTATAAACACAGCATTAAAGTAAAAACAAAACCAACCAGAATGCACTTTAATTATTTTTTGCCAGATAAATTGTCTAGTTTTGCTCATATGAGCATCTCTTTGACTTTAAAAGTACTGTAGTTAAAATATGTGTATAAATTTAATTTTTACCCCATTATATTTTATTGTTAATTTGAGTGTAGTCAAATACAGAATCACTAAATCTGAAGGACTACATCCCAGTTGAAATCAAAAGAGGCTGTACATTATGCACACAATGAAGAATTAATATTGAATAAATAAATGGATGATGAAAATGAGAATTCAGAACTTAGAAGATGCAAGAATCAGTAAATACTTTTTTTGTTCATTGTTTCATTTTGCTTTACTGTGTGTAATGCAATATACTGATGTACTTTGACCTTCTCTCTAATGTGTCAGTGTGCTCTATCTGGACCACCTTTATTATCCGTCTGTTACCTTATATTATCTAAACGTATTTTATTGATTTGCAATAAGAGTATATCCTCATACTGACTTTTCCTACTCTGCTGTATTACCTTTGAATTTTTTTACATTTAGAAAACAGAGAACTTCTTAAATTAACCATAGAAATATAAAAATAGAATTAATGTCAGGTTATTAAAATAAAAACAAAAAGTTCTGGATAGAAAATTTACAATTATTTTTTTCCAAAATATTGATGCAAAATTTTATAAGGTGAAATCTTTCCATTTAAATTAATCTTTTATTAGAGAATACATTGTATTCCTTGGAATTCTTGATACTATTATTGTAACTTCACATTCATTCCTATACAATTTCTTCCTAAAATGTTTTGAACAGCAGGTCCATTATATCTTTATAAACATTTGCTTTACTCTAGTGAGCAGTGAAACTATATCTACATTTTAAAATTAGAGTTTAGTCATGTATACAATATTCACATGGCACATATATGCTTTTCTTCTATACCTATAGTAAGGTACATTTTTGTGTGTGTATTTGAATCTTAACCCTTCTAATGAGTCCCTTAAAATGCTTAGTATCCCTATGGCTCAGTCTTCTAGGGGAAAAGGATCTGTTATTCATAATGTTTTCTATGTCTGTATTTCTTTTTTTACAAGTGTAAGAATAAAAAAAAAATCCTCTGAACTTCTTTTATATGTTGGGGTTTTTTTCCACTACTAGGGTCCTCAGCACATTGATTTTAACTAGTGAATATAGTTGTTCTCAGAATAGAGTTGCCTAAAAACAGAAGAGTAATGAGTTTATTCTTACGATAGTCCTGAATACAATGGAATAATCACGAAGACTAAATTAATAATGTTTCCATATACATATGTATAGCCATAAAACAGGTTTGTTTTTTGAAATTTTTACTAAAATTATTTTTCCACAACATAAGTCTATTGTGCATGATATCTACTGTGTTTGAAGGCATTTTAAAAATAAATAAGCATTTTTTCCACTTCTGTGTTTGAAGGCAAACAAAATTATAACAATGTGTTTCATTCACATAAAGGATATATAAAGAGAAAGACATGAAAGCACTAAAATGAACTAAAAAAAAGTTTTTCCATTAGTAAAATAAACATAGCTTATAAAACATAATTATAAATCTACCGTACTCTTATCGCTGATGCTGGTGTGTGCAACAAACCAGAAATTCAATGAAAGATTTTATTATTGTACACTGCTTACTTTAAACAGGGCATGGCATAAAATGTTCCCCAAATACTATCACCACATTTTTGTACCTCAATATTTAAAATTTTATTTAATTTCATATTTAATTTGGCCTAAAGCAGGTAAAAAAGGATTAAAGCTGTGGGGAAAAAAACCAACCTGTTCTTCCTGTCACTAAAAAGTTGTTTTCCTGTGCAGTGTGAATGACCACAGGGAAGAAAAAACAATTTAGATTTTGTGATAAAACCATGATGGGAAAAGGACAAAAGATTTCTGAAAGGGCTGCATTTGTTCAGGAAGATACTCAAAACCAGCATTATCTGGCCACATATTGCTTTACGATGTTACTTTTCCACAATCAGTGTCAATTAGAGGAAATACCAGCCTGTTGAGGAGTGATTTCAAACCAGGTTAGTAGAAACTGAACTGACATCAGCAGCAAGTGAAAACTGACTCCCGTGTCTGACGTAGTCCCTGGAACTTATACGGTTATCTTAGAATCATAGAAATACAGAATGGTTTCAGTTGGAAAGGAACCTTAAAGATTGTTTCGTTTCAACCACCTACCATGGACAGGGACACCTTCTACTAGACCAGCTTGCTCAAAGCCCCATCCAACGTGGCCTTGAACACTTCCAGGTATGGGGAATCTGCAGCTTCTCTGACCAATCTGTTCCAGTGCCTCACCATCCTCATCATAAATAATTTCTTCCTGATGTCTCATATAAACCTACCTTAAAAGTCATTCAGCTTGAAGTCATTCTCCCTTGTCCTATCACTACATGCCCTTATGAAAAGTCCTTCTCCAGGTTTCCTATAGGCTCCCTTCAGGTGCTGGAAGCCTGCTGTAATTTCAGAAATAATGATGCATGTAAAGCATGACTCTTCAAGACAGTAAGGTTTCTTGATTAATTAGAATGTTTCTTATTATGCTTAGAAATAAGGAAATAGAAATCTGAGAGCTTTTTCTAAATCTATTGTGTACAGTATAGCAATTGACAAGAAAAGAAAGTTCTTAATTGATTTTTTGAGTCAAGGTAATAATCTGTTCTGTGCAGGCAGGTTCTCACTCCTGAAGCATAACAAAAAAAAAAATAAATCAAATCCCTGATGTGCCATAACTAGAAAAAAACCTAAAAAGTTGCAAAGAGACTTCCTTTTCCAGATTTAAAATGTAGTAACTTCAGTATCATTTATGTGTTTGCAGATAATTTAGAATAACTATTAAGCTTCTGTAGCTCATCAGGGACTTATGCTAAGGCTATTTAATGGAAATTA
Organism: Pipra filicauda; assembly: GCF_003945595.2. Taxonomy (NCBI): domain Eukaryota; kingdom Metazoa; phylum Chordata; class Aves; order Passeriformes; family Pipridae; genus Pipra; species Pipra filicauda. The sequence continues at coordinate 2,483,956 of NW_024104776.1, read as the reverse complement.
TTATTATGAAGCATTCAACAACTTTTTACTTGTGTCTGCTTCTCTTGTGATCTTTCCCATTCTCCTTCTAAACCAAACAGCAACAAATAACCCCTGAACATTATGTCTTATTCAATACAGCATAAGGTTCAAGAAGTTGCGCCAGCTGTCCATTTCCTCATTTCCATAGCCTGTTCTGAAAACTGCTAAAGTATGCTGAGGAAAAAAACACCTGAAATGTTAATGTACCCATTTCAGTCTTAAAGAACTACAGCAACACTTAGACACTAAACTTTCTTTCATCTTAACAGCCATCTAGACACCTTTGCTGCACTACTCTCTAGTGTAGTCAAAGGTAGCATTTATAACACCAACACCAGGCCACCTGTATCATGAAAGGCAGTAGCCTTTCACTACCTAATACTGGAAAATGAAAAACAAAACAAAACAAAGCAAGACACCAGCAAAAAAACCCTTTAGAGTATCATTCAGAAAACTGAAAATTCTTAACTATTTCCTATTTTCCTAAATTTTTCTATTGTTAAAATTCATATTTTAAGTACAACTGGTTAGAAAAACAGTACTTTATTGCCATTTGTGTATTGGTTATATTGTCCAATTACTCAAGTCTCTTTGTTAGGACAGTCTAACCCTACCATCATGATCAATCATCATAGTAACAAGCAATAGGTTTTTGTGCAGGGAAGGTAGTGTAAATATCTGACTTTTTAACTCAGTGTCCTTACAAAATTGCAAACTGTTTTGGGGGCTTTGAATGGCTGATTCTCATTATCTGAGTGGTAAGTCATATGAATCAGGTAAGTCACATGAATCAGATGAAGATGCTAAGAGCTTTGTTGACTTTCACAGAAATTTACAGATCACTTTTTTGAGCCTAAGTCTATATCATCACTGTCCATAAGGGAAGTTCTGGATGTTATTTCAGAAAATGTCATAGCTGGTCCCATGCTTTGAGATGCATACTCTCTAAGCATTAAGGCTCCTGGAAAAAGTGAAGACTTGACACTGTCTGTAAATCCCGATCAAAGAACTTTCTCTTATCTGCATCTCTGATCACCACTGTGAAAGACAGAGGTTGTTGTAGTAGATTCTGTACTTAAGCCTAAGTTTAAAAATTTATCTACTGCCTTCTTCAGTTTGGCCCTTCTCATTCAGATCCTGTCTGAGTGCTTCACTAGATCATTCAACTGTTCTTAACAAACACATTAATATCATGAATACTCTTCAAGGAGATTAAACCCGTTTTTGCTGACCCTCTTCTCTTTCAGATATCTTCTTTCTTTATAGACTGATGGTATTATACATTAGTCTTATTCACAGGCAAAAAGTGAAATGATGTGCTGTTCACTTTCCTGATATATACTAGAGAAGTGGCTTTTACTGCACATTCTCTTGGGTAATGTAATAGAAGTCCACTTTTGGGTTAACCTGTTCCAATTGGCCCTCAGAGCCTCTAGATGTATTCCTGCCATTTGTATCTATAGCCTATCCATCCTTATCTTTTAAATAAAATATAAAATATAACTTGTTTAATTTAGCCGAAGGTAAATTTAATGCTGCAAAATTATTGACTTGAGAATTTAAATTTAAATGTTCTCATCAGAGAACAGGTACAAGCTTTTTAGCAAAATTCTTCCTACAGGTTTAGAACATGATAAATGGAGCAGTGTTCCAATCATATTTTATGTGGATAATAATTCTCTGTGATCAGTTTCCCCTCATTTGCCTGTCTTCTCAATATGTGCATCCTGACTACTCCTTTTCTTGAATCTTTTGCTTAGATTATTCATCTTCTCTGTGGCACTTGGTTTCAGTACTATTAAAATTTATGGACTACAGAAAATTATTTCAGACTACACCCTTTCCTCAGTTTGTACAACGATGAGCACGAATATACATTCAAATGATTTATACTGAAAGGTTTCCTAAAATATCTGATTATGTTTGCTACCCAGAAACAGTCTCCCATTAACTTTTAAGAGAGGTTTCTGTTGAAGGTTTGACTATAATGTAACATTTGCTCCACTATAGTCAAATTTACAATATTAAAAAGAAAATAATTTCTTATGGTAACATAGCTAAGGAGAGAAAGAAGAAAGAGAAGTCAGAAGATACAGATTTACTAACTTGGAGTACTTTAATGTTCATTATTAATGAGGAAGAAGAAACCTAAATATGTATCTAAAGTGATCATTAATAAAATTTTATAATTCCATAAAAAATGTAGGTCTTTAAAAGCTCACTCATCCAGTATCTGATGTATTTTATATTAAAAATATTTCTACACACTTGAGAGCTGGAGAATATTTTGCTTACCATTATGGTCAGATAAATTAAAGAAATCACAAGGATTTATATTTTCTGTCACTCAAAGACAGTAAACCATCTGGAGTAGGATACTTACATGAATCAGGGAATTAGGTATATAACTAAGGAACTTGTTTTCTTCTACTTTGTTCTGACATTGACCTTCAAAGTAAGTGCAGCCCATTCCACAGGAGAATCATCAGCTAATTTTATAAGGCTACACCCTATTCCACCCTATTTCATTGTTAAGCCATTAACGAAAAATACTCAATAAAACTAGAAGACATCTTCAGAATATATTATCTCCTCATTTGGTACTATAACAATGCTATTTAAACTTTGTAATTACTTGTGGATTTGACTTTTCCCGGCTACATTTAAGCTGTACATTAAGCCATTTATAAAAGGACTCTTTCCTGGGGACCCTGGGCACGTGGCTCCTCACAAAATTGGTTTTGCAAAGTTATAAACATCTTACCTGTGGACGAACTGGTGTCTTTGTGAGTACCTGTAATCCTGCCAGGAGAAGGAAAAAAATCTGTCAGGAATGTCCATAAGTATCTCTGCAAAGCAAGAACTTCTACCTGCATTAACTAATAAAGCATTCACCCACTTGTCTTAGGCCAGTTATAAAGAATTCAATTTACCATTTGGCTTCAGATTTTGATATTCAATCACAGCTTCATTACATGAATTATTAATGCATTAAATCTCTTGATATATATAGAGAGCTCTACCAAAAAAATGAAAGTAACATTGCTAGAAGGCTACAGAAAAAAACATTAGGAGTGCAGGAGTTTAATGGGAAAATTCTAGTACAAGTGGAAAGTAAGTTCATTTTTTAAACACAAAATTATTCTGATTACTGATTCAAAATATAAGACAAACAATAGGTACAATAACATTCAGCAGAACATTCCCTGTAAACTGAGATTCTCATTGGGAGTGTTTTGTCCCCACATCACAGCAAGAGAAAGACAGTGCAAAACAACAAGTTACTTATGAACAACAGGCCCGGCTTTGCTTCAAAAGTTATTTTACTTGAATGAATAGCAGAATTATCCATGATATGGGAATTACTTGAAATCAGAGTTGACATTTAATAAATTCTTTAGGTGATCAAGTGTTCACTAGCTCACTAGTTACACTTCTTCATAGCTTTTAGAAAAGACTTGAAACATTATAACTTTGTTCAGAGCTACTCCAGTTATGCCAGTTTTATACTATCTTTTTAAATTCCCTTTCTTCATTTTCTTTTACAGATTTATCATTTCTTCTAACACCTGGTCAATTTTTAAGTATTCTTTCTATTACCACGTATACTCAATAGTCAGTCTGATTGGATGTTCAGAGAATAAAGTCAATTTTTTGCCTTTATTTAACACTGAGCCACATTAGCTTACTTTATGAACTGGATAGCTGATATATTTTATTTTTCGTGGGTAAGAATAGCCCAAAATACAATTTATCTTTGATATAGTTTGCTGTTTTTTTCTTGATGTGTGTTGAGAGAGTGTTTTGGTTTGTTTTTTACTTTTTTTACCTCCCTATATTGGACAGTGTGGTTGCCCAAACACAAATATTTTCGGTTCAATTCCATTTAGCTTCCAGTGCCTTAAAAGTACACGTATACTCTGTTAATGCCTGGTTCTCAGTCTTGTTCTTCTTATTACTTGCTACTACAAAAGATGTTTTATGACAGATTAAGGGAACCTTTTTCCTCTTCACGTACGTGGAAGCTTTAAAGTTTCACTTTTGAAGCTGAAGCTTTTTCCTTGATCTTGGACACTTTGGCAGGCGCTTTCATACTTTTTATCAAGTCAACCTTCAAATTACCTTTCACTTCAAAGTTTTGAAACTTTTATAGAGAAAGAAGGCAGCCCACTTTTGAAATTTTCTGAGGACAGAAAGCAGGAGTAAAATCATTAAAAATATTGTCACTGGGAATCTCAAAGGCAGATATTATTCAATGGCATCAAGCAAATGCTACATTTGTTTCAGAAGATGAATGATGATCAAACATCAAAAGATTTTCTGAAGATAAAACCCTCTCACTGTTCAAAAGATACTTTTTTTAAAATTCAAACTTTTACAGCATAACAGATGATCCAAAAATGAAAGCTCTCAGATTTTAAAAACATTTATAATCTGAAGTATTCCTGAATTAGTTCCTTGTGCCATTCCAATGGACATGGTTTAGACTGAGTATATATTTTCCAGGATACATCCAAAACAAGTGTTTTTAAGAATTTTTAGTTCATTAAGCAACTATGTGACTCTGTTACTGTATCATTCTGTTCTCCAAATCAAGATTGTTTCACAGTATGAACATGAGCAGAAGTCTGTGTAATAACAGTTTTTTATCATCAGAGTTTCATCATCAAGTTGTGTGAATTCCTAGAATAAAGATACCAGGTTATTTTTATAACATTTATTTCATGTAAAACATGTTTGCTCCTCAAGTTTTCATTAACTTAATATCTTATAGTCATGTCATATCTTTGTGTGTCATCACTGACAGTGCAGTAGAGATCATTTCCCTCAACACATTTAAAATTTTGGCACAATGTGTGTATATTTTGTAATCTCACTCTTCCATTTGAATCCAGAAATGCTTACAACATGTCTGGCAGGAATAACCAAGAGTGCAAAATGATAAACAACTGAAACAATGAGTGAAAGAAGGATAAAGAAGCTGAGATAACCTTCAGACCATGCTCAAAGACTCCTTTAGATCTGAGTCTGAGCTTTTGGCATCTCAAAAAGTTCAGAAGTCAAATCTGATTCTAAACAGCCCTCGCCTTTTAAAGTTGAAAGGACCCAGAAGCTTTGCTAACATTACTCTCATGTTCCCCAGTCCTGGACTTTTAAGGGCTATAATATCTTTCTCACTTTTTCCTAATTTTTAAAGTAAAAATGAATCTGAAGTGTGTGATCCATACACACAGTTCTAAATCTGGCACTCTATACTTCTATTTGCTGCCAACCTTCAGAGGATTTATATTGCAATCCATTCCAGAGCAATGAGGGATTCAAGCAATAAAATAGTAAGCTGCAATAAAGACAGCCATCTTGAACCAGTGTATCATTATGGCATAAATGAAGGTACTTGAGAGATTTCTGTGTTCTTTTTTTTCTCCCAAGCTGGGTAGTTTTAATGAAATTATATTCCGATTTTTAAATGAAAAGTGAAACTAACTGAATTTTAGGGAAAGCACTCAATCTTTCAGTATTGGTGATGCTTTTCATTTTTTGTTCAATTACATGTTAGCTGACTCAAACTACTGGAAAATCTCATGGGAATGATAGTTGTCCTTAAATCTCTGCATTTTAATCTATGGGCTTGGTGGACTCTACATCCTAAGAAGTAACAAAATTTCCTCCTGATTAAATTGCTCTAATGTACTATTAAAATATGACAGCTGGAAATGACAAATATGATGAGGTGGAAATATTTTGCAAAGCATTAGAACTGTTTCAATCAGCTCTGCCTTCCGATATCTGAAAGATAAATACTTCAGCAATGACTGTAATGTTAAAATGCACAACAACAACAAAAGGATGTACAGTATAATTTTCTCCATTCACAGTAAAGTACACTACAAATAAAGATGAGATCCACAGAAATTCCTGTCTTAATCATCATAAATGTTTTCTGCATCTAAATTAGCCTTCAGGCATATACATCTTTACATAGGTTTGTTCTGAACATTTCTAAAGAGGGTTTTAACCATCATACTAATTATACTTGTAGTCCTCAAAGATTCATTAAATAACTGTATACACTCTATATGTTAGTTACATACATTAGCTAAGAAACCTTTGAAATTCATTATCTGATATATCAGTTCTCATAAAAAAATTCAAAAGGTGCCTTTCCTCCAGAAAAACAAACAAACAGACAAAACAACAGCATAATGTCAAATTATATTTTTCTGCTTTCCAGCCTTTCAGTTGAAGAGTTGTTTAAAACAAAGTTGGAAAAATACTAATATTCTTGGAAGAGTAAACAGACCTCTAGACTTCCTGCCAAGTGAATGGAATATGGGTGTATTTAGTGGTTGTCTACTCTTGCAGGGACCTAAGTCTTCTTGTATAAGCACTACACAAGCACAGTTTTACAAATGGATGAAAAACTAAAGCTAGACATTCATTAAGACTTATCCGATCAAAGCTAGGAAATAGAGCATGACTTTTTGCTGGGTTTTGTTTTTGCAATGAAGGAACCTATTTAGGTATCTAATGGATTCCTTGTTTCTTAACCTCTAAAATCCATCTTCCTCATAAATGTCCTATTGCTGCAGAAAAGATTGAAAGTTTAAAATTAGCTAGTAAAATTATGAGCGCTGTAGGAGGCAAGTGCAAAGGATGTCTTTGGGCAGAGTGCCTCTGTCTAAAGATAAAGGCACATAATCAGCTTGGCCAACTCTGTACAAAAAGAACAAGGAAAAAAAAGCTGTTATATTGCTCCCTCCTTGGAAAACACGAAAATATAAATGCGTAAAAATAATATGTCTTTCCTTCTCAAAGTTTAAATTAATCTTTTAGTCATAAAATGAAATATCACTATTCAAATACGTTCCCTGATGTATTACTGTGGCTGTATTCTTCATGTGTCTCTTCTCCTTTATTGGTATGTATTGCTGCTCAGACTCTACTTTTCTTGTACAGCCTTCCCTGGACCAGAGCAGTGGTGCAGTACAAGAGGTATTACCTGGGACCCCCTTCACCAATTGATAGTCATAGCATTTCCACTGCATCTTTACTCTTCTCCCACAGATTTTCCTCTAAATCATGTTGGGTTTATTCATTTTATTTCATTTATTCTTAACATTATTTTACAACAGTGTTTGGGTTGTTCTATCTTCTAGGAAGCTCTAGAGGAAAGAGAATAATATAGCTCAATTTTACCGCAATTCTTGCACATTAAAAATAAAATAAATCTTTATTTAGCTATATTGAAGGTGAGAATTCTTTTCTTCAATGTATAGCAATTATAATTCATTCAAATATCTTGAGGAAGTTTGATTTCTCTACATTTTAATTAATTGACAACAAAATCTTTTACTGGAATATATTTATGTTATGGTAGGTGGCTGCAACAAAAGAATCAAGAAATTAATTGGTAAAGGCGAGTTGCTTCTGAAAAGCAAAGAATTTTGACCAAAATTGTCACCAAAACCTAATGCTTCTCTGGATTAAATGTAGACTTGGATACTTCTTATCTCCTAGTGCGACAGTACACCTGGACAGGCATCCTACAGTTACCTCACCTCCCTTTTACTCATCTTTAATTATGTTCAAAGAATGTTTACAATATTCATACTCATAATCTTATTTCTGTACTTCTTAATAATTAACAACCCTTTCCCTACCTTTCTCTGTGCTTTTGAAGGTCCTTTTGCTGCTCTGTTAAACTCTCAGTTTCACTTAACAGTGAACTTAAATTTCTGGTATATGTTGGCACACAGCACAGAATGTCCTCTGTGACCTTTCATTTTCCTGACAACTACAACAGCTAACATAAAATCAAAAAAGCAAAGAGCAGTAGAGAAGCTAGCTTTCTTGACATAAACACAAATAAGAAATCAGGTCAGAAAACCGCAAGTTAAAATGTTGGCATTGTCTTTTCAGGGAGGTTAGGTATTTGTAAAAAAAAATAGAAATTTTAAGTTTGCTTCAGGAGAAAAAGAAATTAAAAATAAAGACTTTGAGCGCACACCCTCCAATATTATGTAAAAACATGCTGAGCCAGCCTACTAGCAAAGACAGGGCCTGTGCTGCTCTTCCCATAACAATTTGTAAATTTTTTGTCATGTGTGACACAGCAACAGTGTCAGTCCTACAGGGTCTGACCTTACTGTAGCCACTGGATCTGAGACTGGACTACCACTTCCCTCCACCTCCTCCATCCCCTCCAAGGGTTTGACATCTACCCTCTCAGTCCTCCCAGTAACTCACAAGAACCCCTTTGCCAACTTGGGCAGCAAGCTCCTGAAAAGTCTGATTGACATTCAAAGCTCAAGAGTAAAGCAGCACACCCTGCTTCCACATGAGCAACTGCAAGCACTGTAAGACAAGCTCTGCTACAGGGACCTCACAGACCTGATGTCTAGGCAGTGACAAAACTATTGAGATCACAGGTGGTCTATATGTAGGGGTTTCTTGTATTTACTCTGCTATGAACAAAGTACTTCTTTGTTCACTTTTAGATAGATGTTAATAGTAAAGGCACACCTTTGTGTAGCCAATGCCATATTTTTCTAGGTTTGTTTTCCATGAGCAAAAGAAACCAGAAAAAATTATGATTGCAAACCACTATGATTGCACAGGGTCTGCATTATTTTCAATAAGAATATGTCTCAGTGGAAGTAGAGGATGGAGATCCATGTGGTAGCAAAGATTCAAGGGTTATTGATTTGTTAGAAACCATGGAACTGCATGTCAATGGTCACATAGGAATTAAGGCTTCCCCCTCCAGAAAGGTGATGGAATCAGTAGCCCAACTGAAGTGCGTGTACACCAATGCACACAGCACAGGCAACCAACAGGTGAAACTGGGAGCCATTGCACAGCAGGCAAACTATAGTTGCCACTATGGAAAGATGGGGGGATGACACATAAAACTGGAGTGCCACAATGGATGGCTGTAAGCCTTTCAACAAGGATAGGCAAGGAAGGAGAGGCAATAGGGTAGGCCTGTATGTTAGGGAGTATTTTAATTGTCTGAAGCTTAATGATGGTACCAACAGAGTCGTGTGTTTATAGGTAAGAGTCAGGGGGAAGGCCAACAAGGCAGATATCCTGGTAGGAGTCTGTTATAGACCCCCAAACAGGATGAAGAGGCAGATGAAATATTCTATTAGTAGCTGGAAGAAGTCTCATGTTTGCTAACCCTTGTTCTCACAAAGAGCTTTAACGCACCAGATGTCTGCCAGAAATACAACACAGCAGAGAAGAAACAGTTTGGAATGTTCCTGGACTCTCTGGAAGATCATTTCCCAACACAGCTGGTGAGTCAGCCTACCAGGGGAGATACCCTGCTGGACCTCCTGTTTATGAACAAAGGACTGGTGAGTGATGTGACAGTTGGAGGCTACCTTGGGTACAGCAATCACAAAACAATGGAGTTTGTGATTCTCAGAGCAGTAAGGAGGAGGATCAGCAGAACTGCCACCTTGGACTTCCAGAGGGCAGACTTTGGCCTGTTTAGGAGACTGGTTGAGAGAGTCCCTTGGGAGGCAGTCCTGAAAAGCAGAGGAGTCCATGAAGGCTGGATATGATTCATGAAGGAAATCTTAAAAGTGCAGGCTGTCCCAGTGTGCTGGTTTAAAGGTAAACCGGCAGGAGAAATAAACCCAATTCAAAAGAGATTATAAATCAGAGTTACAATTTAGTAATAATAATATGATAAATACAATTTTACGGACAAACAATTGGTTTTAACCCACAAAACCCAGATGTATAACCCAGCACCCTGGAGTACGAACAGAATGGTGTTCGTTGCCCCCCCGCGCTAAGCCCCACATGGTCCCCCGAGGCCAAAATAAAAGGAAAGGGGAACCTGTTGGTGAGAGTGCTGGTCAGTCACAGTCTGGTCAAGAGTGGTGATCGCAGTCCAGTTGAGAGTGGTGTTTGCAGTCCAGTCGAGGTTCTGGTCCTCCTCTGGATCTGACGAGTGGCCCCAGAAGTCCCAAGACCTCAAGATTATATACACTCAGGTTTGAGTGGGAATGCCCAGTACCTCCCCCAGGGCAGAGTTCCACAATGAGTGACTTTGAGTTGTGAGATATTTTTGGAATCCTTGGTGGCCCATTAGCAAACATGACCCCTCAGGCAGGGTGTGGAGGTGCTAATGACTCTCTGGAGGGAAGTTATCACACCTGAGTCATTGGTGTGAGGACAGGAACATCTTCCTATCTCACAGGCTTTTTAACACCCAGCTTATAGCCTGAGGGGTCAGGTGTACTCTGGGCAGCTGCTGCAAATGGTCTGTTGTTAACAGTTCCTGGGAAATGACATAGAGGGTGTAGAATACAGTTTGGATTACACCCACACAGTGATGAACTGGTCCCAACTGCTCTAACTAGGACACCCGAGATGCCAAAAAAATGAGCCAGCAACAAAGAAGACCCATGTGGCTGAACAGAGAGCTTTCACTGGAACTCAGGGAGAAAAATGCAGTTTATTACCTCTTAAAAAAGGGGCAGGCAGGTCAGAAGGACTACAAGGATGTTGTGAGGTTGTGCAGGGAGAAATTGGAAGGGATAAAGCCCAGCTAGAACTCAGTCCGGCCTCTGCTGTAAAAGACAATAAAAAATGTTTCTATAAATATATTCACAACAAAAGGAGGGCTAAGGAGAATCTCCATCCTTTATTGCATGTGGGGGAAAACAGTGACACACTGTTGAGGAAACGGTTTATGTACTTAATGCCTACTTTGCCTCAGTCTTTAATAGCAAGTCCTCAGGGTACCCAGCCCCATAAACTAGAAGAATGAAATCCCCGTAATCCAAAGGGGAAATGGTCAGTGACCTGCTATAGCACTTAGACGCACATGGCGCTGGCTGGGATCCACACAAGGGTACTGAGGGAGCTGACAGAAGTTCTCATCAAGCCACTTTCAATCCTTTACCAACAGTCCCGGTTAACTGGAGAGGTCCCAGGTGCCTGGAGGTGTACCAATGTGACACACATCCACAAGAAGTGTTGAAAGGAGAATCCAAGGAACAACAGACCAGTCAGCTGGACTTTGGTGCCGGGGAAAGTCATGGAGCAGAGCATCTCGAGAATCATCATGTGGCACATTGCCTGGATGACCAGGCAATCAGACCTACCCAGCATGGGTTTCTGAAAAGTAGGTCCTTCTCGACCAGCCTGATCTCCATCTACGACAAGATAACCTGCTTAGTAGGTGAGGGAAAGGCTGTGGATACTGTCTAAATTGACTTTAGTAAAGCCTTTGACACCATTTCTCACAGGGTTCTCCTGGAGAAACTGGCTGCTTATATCTTGGACAGGTACATGGTTCACTGGGTAAAAAAATGGTTGAATGGTTGAGCCCAGAGAGTGGTGGTGAATGGAGAACATTCAGCTGGCGGTCAGTCAGAAGTGTTCTTCAGGGCTCAGTGTTGCGGCCAGCCCTGTTTAATGTCTTTGTTAAATTTTTTCTGGAGAAGGGGATCAAGGGCGCTCTCAATAAGTTTGCAAGTTAGGTGGGAGTATTGGTCTTCTGGAGGATAAAAAAGCTCTACAGAGGGATCTAGACAGGCTGGATCAATGGACCGAGGCCAATTGTATGTGGTTCAGCAAGGCAAAGTGCCTGATTCTGAACTTTAATCCCAACAACGCCATGCAGCAATTCAGGCTAGGGAAGAGTGGCTGGAAAGCTGTCCGGCAGAAAAGGACCAGCTGTGCTGGTCAACAGGGGTTGAACACAAGCCAGCAGTGTGCCCAGGTGGCCAAGAAGCTTACTGGCATCCTGATCTGTGTCATGGGTTGAGGTAGCTGGGGTTTTTTTTTGGGGGGGGGGCTACATAGGGTGACTTCAGTTAGAATCTGCTGAAAGTTTCCCCCCAAAAGAAGCCAATGATAGCTGGTTACAGGAGGAACTTCCTGCTGCTGGCCAAAGGAGAGAAAAAAATCACACCTCTGTGATAACAAGCTTGTTGCACAGAAGAAAGTTCAACCAGGGAAGAGCTGACTGAAGCTCCCAGGTGACCCTGCCACCTTCCCCATCGCAGGTGGTGGGGGGGAGTGGGGCAGTGGCAGCCTGGCCCGGGCCTCTCAGCACCTAGCCCGGAGTAGGCACCCATGGCCCCTGCAAAGGGGCGGCTGGGGCCAGGGCCGGGGCGTGCAGCCCCGTGGAGCCACACAGCCCCCGGGCCCACCCTGTGAGCAGCCCGTGCTGGAACCCGTCCTGCCCGAGGAACTGAACAGCACCGACAGCGCCAAAGCCCCCAGGGTGAACTGCGAGGGGTGGAGGGTAGTGCCCCACGGGCTAGGCCAGGGCGGCAGAGTGACCCCTACCAACGGGCACTGCCCTCCCTTCCCCTCTGGCCTAGTTGAGCTGGGCCGGGGCCGGGGTGGCTCACCGTGGTGCAGCTGATCCCATGTTGGAGCAGATGGATGCATGGAAGAAGGCCGTTACCCCCCGTGGAAGCCCCAGGATGGAGCGGAGTCCTTCAAGAGACTTGTGGCCCATGGAGAGGAAAATCCATGCCAGAACAGGTTATTCCAAGTAGGACTCTTGGCCCTGTGGGGGCTTCACATTGGTACAGCTCACCCTATGAAGGACTGCATCCTATGAAGGACCATTGGAGTACAGAGACCCCTCGCTGCACCCCATGGAGAATTGACCTTTGGGACAGTAGATATGGAAGAGTTCTTCTCCTACTGCCTGAGGGATGGAGCCACATTGGAGAAGTCCATCAAGGACTGTTACTCATGGGAGGGACCCCACGGAACAGTGGAAGGACTCAGAGCTGTGGCTCCCCCCTGTAACCCGTGGTGAGGACTGTGGTGGAGCAGGCTGTCCCCCTGCAGCCCACGGAAGAGTGACCTACGGGACAGCAGATTTGGAAGACCTGTTGCCCAAGAGGTGGACTTGTCTCCCTGCACTGCTGCGGCGGGAGGAGGGAGAACATGGAAGGAAGAAGGGGTAGGTGGAAAGTGTGTTTAAGACTGTTTTATTTCTCACTCTTTAGATCTTACCCCGTTAGTAATAAATTTTAGTATTAACCCCACTCTGACTTTTTGGTTTGCCTGTGCGACCTCTCCCAGTTCAGAGTGACTTTACCAGATACCTAGAATCCGGCCAAGGTCAACCCATGACAGTCTATATCAGAAATAGGGTGGTCAGCAGGACCAGGGCAGTGATCATCCCCCTGCACCCAGCACTGGTGAGGCTGCACCTTGAGTACTGAGTTTTGTGCCCCTCAGTAAAAGAAAGACATTGAGGTGCTGGAGCATGTCCAGAGAAGAGCAATGAAGCTGGTGAATGGTCTGGAGCACAAGTCTTATGAGGAGCAGGTGAGGAAGCTAGTGTTGTTTAGCCTAGATAAGAGGAGGATTAGTGATGACCTTATCGCTCTCTACAGCTACTTGAAAAGAGGCTGTAAAAAGGTGGGAGTCGGTCTCTTCTCCCAAATAACAGATGATATGATAAGAGGAAATATCTTCAAGTTGCACTAGGAGATATTAGGAAAAAAAGTCCTCGCTGAAAATGTGGTCAGGCTTTGGAACAGGCTGCCCAGGGAAGTGGTCGATTCAACATCCCTGGAGGTATTCAAAAGGCATGTAAATGTGACATTTAGGGATATGCTTTAGTGATGGACTTGACAGTGCTGGGTTAACAGTTGGACTCGATGACCTCAAAAGGTCTTTTCCAACCTTAATAATTCAAAGATTTCATGAAAAACATCTGTAGAATGTTCCTCTATTCTCCTTCCTCCCCTCTTCCCTACAGAGTTTTCCTTTTATCACTCCCAAAGCTGTCAAGCTTCTTCAGAAATAATCAGGTTTGACAGTTCTGGAGTTAAGAATAATATCTTATAGTCATACGTCCCAGCAGACACTCACTAAGCAATTTATCACAGTCCAGACAGCAGGGTTATACTATCTCATGTTAAATGCAGGACCCTTATCTAAAAATGTGATCCTATGTGTAGTTAGTGAATTTGGTTTGAAATACCATGTATTTATTCAGATCTTTATTTCAGTGTTAATTCTCCTTGTTGAATCTCTTTGCTAAATATTGTTATACCAATGCCACGTTATGCTAATTAATACAAAATATTTCAGCTATTGTTTATTTATTAATTCAAGCAAGATGCTTGTAAATAAGATAGAAACAGGGCAGAGGGATATAGAAGAGAAAAAAAAAAGTCCAAAACTTGCATTAGACTTGCAAATTATTTCTGTAGATTTTCAACTTTTGTCCATGGAAATTAATGGTTTGTAGCAGAGCTAGTTATTTCCTCTTAGAATAAATCATTTATTATAGACTAATTATAAACAAAGAATAACTGATACAATTAAAGTGTAATAAATACACCAAAATTTAACATTGTTTTGTAGATTACAAAACAAAACAAAAGCCCATAGCTTGTGGTAAGGATTATTCAAATTTTCACTGGTTTAGATAGTATAGTGTCAGTGTAGTGACTTGGCTGTTGTTACTGGAATATGTGAAGTAAAGAAGTTAATGATGTATTGTGTTTATTGTGTTTGAATCCTAAGAGGTTTTACCTGTTTCTTGCTCTTCATTTCCACCATCCTCTCTTTTTATGCACTTAAATACTACGTGTGTGTGTATATATATATACACAGACACACTCCTGAACTGCAGAGTTTGTCTATACAGAGTTTACACATATGGTTTGGCACAGAGTCTTCTGACATTTGCACATGACTAGTGCAGCAGGTTGTGTTTCTTCTCAGCTGCACTGTGCTCCTTTTTTAAGACAAAAACCAGAAAGGAATGAGGAGGAATGCACATGCACAGAGCTAACAGCAGAAGATTGCTTTGGTGCTCGTCCGTTTTAACAGAGCAAGCTTAGAAAAAAGGATGACTACCCAGTAGGGCAAATTAATTCTTTTTTCTCTGTACTTGAGAGGTTATTAGCAGTCAGGTTGCATACAGCAGAAATTCCCATTAATGATTTTAGAGAAAAAGAGGACAATGAAAACCATCTTGAAGCCTGAGCATAAAATTTCATAGTATGAAAATATGGTCATTTGCAAGAAGGGGATTTTCAAGGCCTTGAAAGACCAGGTGAACTCTAAGGAATATTCAAATGCAACAAAGAAATGCAGACTGAAAACAAGCATAGAAATCTGAGTTTCTTTAGCTTCCTGCCAGTCAGAACTACTCAGTATCATAGCCATATCAGTACAACATGTCACTGTCTTTAGTCTAACAAAAAGACAGGACCTGATGAACATGGGAAAATCTAATTAAAAACCCCTCTGTTTCCTGGCAAGGCATGCTACGTTATCCACCCATGCGTACAAAAAAGCCACCTGTAAAACTAACATTCCTACCTGTTTTTGAGGAAATTCTCTCAGAAAATAATTCTCTCCAATTTATTCTTCTTTGTATTTTCTGGATTGAAAATTTATTTAAATGTATTGGTTTTCCTTTAAGCTCCTTGGCTATGGTGTAGATCCTAAACTAGCTTCTTCTACAATGCCTGTTATTAAGACAAGTGGATCTTATTTACTGATGTCCTTAATTACACAAGGGCATAGCAGAAATCCTTTGTCTTACTTACACAAATAAAGAAGCAGTATGATTATAGTCCCACAGCAAGGATTTTACTGTGGCTTTCAGATAACTACCTTCACCAAATGAAGCTACATGACAATTCTAAAAAAAAGATTTTTTTGAAAGAAGAAGTAGAGCATGCAGTAATTTTCTGTTAGTAAACATGTACCCAGGTATGAGAATTCAACCCGTACCTCTTCTGCATGTTTACCTGTAGCCAGTTCATCATACTTACAAGGAGGACTGATCAGGCACCTGAGCTGGCTATCGCTGTGGTTTCTTCTATCCTTATGGTTCTTCTTTCATCTAAGTTTCTCAGTCAGTTACAGCAAATCACAATTTTTATTACAAGCCAGGAAAACTTCAGATGTTTCCTTTAGGCATTGCTGGTCTCAAAAGTATTAATGGATTTGACTTTTTGTAGTGAAGATGTCACTAATCAGAGTGCCTTTACCCTATTGTTTTGTATTACATTGGCATTTTATATTTAAAAGAAAAAAATCTGCTATATTCAAATATTTTTTATCACAGGGAACCTTCTAGCCAAATCCTCCTGACTCGAGCAGCATTCTATTGTTAACGTTCTCATTTGGAAGAGAAGATTAAGAAAATTTCTATGAGAAAAGACTGAGCAACTAAGGGATCTGTAAACTGACTCAATGTTGAGAATACTGAAAAGTGGACAAATCTGTGGCATCTTGCATGAAACTAGAGTGAGCAAAGAGAGAGAAAGAGAGGACATTGGAAAGGAGTCTCCAGTCTTGTCATCAGGGCTACATGGCAGAAATCTCTTCTTATACCTGCTTTTAGTCTATGGTCCTGTAGCTTAGTTCTGACTGAATGCTTGAAGTGATGGGACCACCATGACCATCTTCTTTCCTAATGTTCAAACTTTTAAAAAGTTTGACATTTTAGTACTGGCTTTACTAGTTTTATTCATGTTAATTATTTTAATATCCTTCTTCTTCAGTGTCCTTAACTGAGGACTGAATCTGATATACACGTAGCCTCCAGAGAGCAACATGCACAAGTCACTCTTATCTGTAGTTGTCCTCTATATACACTGAAATGAACACAATTCCCTGTGCAGCTCTACAGCATAAGATTTAATTGAAACCATGAAAACAAATTCTGCTCATGCAGTGTAATTGCAATATGATAATTTGAATCATTGGCATACATAAATATAATTGAAAATGAAGGGTTAAACATGTTTCTAGTAACAGATGTAGAACAGGAAGCAGAAAGAAAAGATCTGAAAATAACAAGGAGATACACAGTTGTCAACTACACTAAAGAGGAGAGTGTAGAGAGATTCTGGTAACAAGGTTAGTAGCCACATTCTGTTTAAATGACTGTGTTGGCCTACAGTGAAAATAAGTGTGATTCAAGTATTCCCAGACCCGATTTAATGTAGCATACTCCCTCAGGAGCATAGATCAGACCTTCTAAAGCACTGTTGAACTGCTTTCAGGTAGAGAAAATGGTTAGTTGTGTACCAAACCATTTATTAGAATTAAAAGAAATCAATATTGTAATCTCAACTTCTGTATTCAGAAGCAACAGACCCCTAGCATTCAACTGGACAACATTTATTTTATGCAAAAGCAAATAATCTTGTATTTTATATTTTAATTTAATATTTTTTAACAAAATAGGTGAAGTTAAAACACTGATACCTGAATTAATTAAAATAAATTGGGGGAAAGGTGTTTAAAACTTTCTGTAATCGGTATTGGGGTTTTTTTAGTTCATTTGTTATTTAATCAAGATGACCTCTGAGTCAGTCATCTGAGTATCGAACAAGGTTTTCACGTGTACACAGGTCAACAATCTTTTAATGACTATCTGTAGATCAAAAATAGCTTGAGCTGAAACCTCAGTATACAATATATAACCATCAAGTTAAACCTTCTCCACTTAAACAAAAATCACTGATCTGTATATATATATTAGTTATATTTTAGCTTTAGGCATTAAAAAAAATATTACTTTTACAGAAATAGTACTTCTGGAATTGATCTGAGGAAATGGTAAGAAACTCAGCTGTAACATGATTTTCAGAAATTCTGCAAGCTTATAATGGATTCAAGACCTTTTATGGCAAGTGGCCTCTGGATATGAAATACTGTAAAGAAAAAACAGTTCTGTCTAAGAGAACTGATTTTTTAGAAAAAACTTTATGCCCTGAGGACCCTGAGCAATCACCAAGCAAACATTTTATTTCATGTATTAATCCCTGTCTAGTGGCTTCTTAGAATTTACCAGCTATTTTATACTACTTAGAACTTACACATAAGCATCCTGGTTTGGATTATAGTATTTCTAAAAGTTAGAGCTAACTGAAAAATAGCAAAACTAAGGAGCATTTGTCCTAGAGTGACACCTTCTGCCTCAGGTCCTTCAACTTGTGTCTTCTACGAATAATTTCTGGAGCCAATAATGTCATGGAAGTTAAATAATTGGATTTCTGGTAGTGAAATTAAGACCTCAAAGAAGCAAGCTGCCTACATACCACATTTATGATTGCACACTTGGTTGAGTACCCACATAGGCAAACCATAGTCTTAATTTCTGTATTAGACATACTATATTGTATCTCTGCAGTATATCTATTCCTTTTTTTATCTTCTTACTGTAGTTACTTCTACACCACTTGAACTTGGGCTTTGTTAAGAACAACATTTGGGACCTGACCGGACTTATAAAAAAAATACAAACAGAAATAGAAGGTATCTTGTGCTATAGTTTATTTTAAATAAATATAATATTGCTTCCTCTTATATCTTTACTATAACACGAGTTAATATTTTTGTGTTTTAGCTTATTACATATATGTACCACAAAAAATATACATAAATGACAGTGACAACGGAATTTCCAGTGACACAATATCATTTCTAATTTCTTCTGACATAGAATGTAATTTTAAAATACTAGATGACTGTCAAAATAAACTTAAAGGTCTGAACTCTTCTTCCTCATTGTTTTTTGAAAAGTAGTCTCTACAGAGAAGGGAAGGAAGGACACCTTCAAAATTCCAATTTCTAATTTGATTTTCAATTCTCATAAAAAATGTTTCTTTTCATTATTCATTTCTGCAGGCTCCTGAGACTGCTTTTCAAATTTCCAAAGAAGCAGTAATGGAATTCAAAAAAGGCTATACAGCATCTAAAAATAATAGGAAACATTAAGTTTTACTATAATTCCAGTAATTAAATAATCAACTTTGCCAACCTCAATTTAAATGAGATTACTTATGAATGAGGCTTTTACTCCCCTTTGGTCTCTATCAAAATAAACCCCGTGTTTCTTTAAATGAAGCTTGCTGATAATACATACCTGTCATGCCATTCCCTTTGAGTGCTTGGGGAAATAAAAATTCATTGCAATTGATTGCTCTGTGTAGCCATGGCTCCAGATGCCCTTTCAAATATTCATAAATATCTTAAAGGGGTCCCTGTGGATACCATTTGTCTGCTGTATATTTATATATCATTCCAGTCTTCAGGAAAACTGTCAAACAAAAGTCACTTTTGCAGCTAGATATTATTGACTCTTTCTACCTTGTAGATTTTTGTATTCTCATGCTATGGACTGTGAGTGAAAAATGGAACAAGATGAAGAAATGTTTATGAATATCATGTACTGAGTGTTAGGAGTTCTTCATTAAAGGTGGGGGCTTGAAAGCTCTAACTGATCATAAATGGATGAAATGAAAGGACAACAGTGTTAAATTGGAGAGAAGTGTAGTAAAATCTGAGATAAAAGTAACAGACAAAAATGTCACGTTTGCACTCGAAGTCAGACCACTAAATTCAGAGCTACATGCCTGCTGAGCATTCAAAACATCACACTGAGATCAATGTAAAGATTGAGTACAAATGTAAAGCAATTTTTTAAAGTTTAATTCTCTTTTAGACGATATTTTCATGGTATTAAATGTGTGAAACATATCTCAAACAACTGGAAATTTGAAAGGATCTTTCTTTCCTCCCGCTCTCCCTAGGAAGTTATCAGGTTTCACAATCTGAAGAAAGTTGGAAACAACCTTTCATCCCCTCTGTAAATGCTTTGTCTTATCTGTTCTGTTCAAAAAGTCACATATCAGAAGGTGCTCATCCAATCTCGTAGAAACATCCATACCATCTTGCAGTATGAAATTCTGGCCGCACAACAATTTAGGAGTTAGTAGCCAGTTTCCATTTCCATCTTTCAAACTTAATGAGATTTTCAATTTCAATTTGTTTCTCTTTTTAAGAGAATATTCCCAAACTGTGTTCAAAAACTTTCTGAGTGGAAACTCGGAGTAATCCCTGAACCCTTCAATCCTTGCCCTGTTCTGTGACAGCTGCAATTAACTTGAACAGGCCATCACTATTGACACTGCTCCCATATCCTTGCTCCAGCAGAGCATAACAACAGGAGTGCAACAGAGAGCCAGAAACTGGCCAGGAAATGACTCTTGTCTGTCACCAGTCGTTTCCATTCTGCTGCTTAGGTAATTACTGTAGTTCAGAGTCCAGGAGTTAATTAGAAATGTAGAAGCTGTTATATTGTCTATGAAGTAATAACATAAGCTAAGTTAATGTCCATAATGCAGCATACTAGTGAAAGGTAATTATGCGTCATGATACCTGTCACAAATTTACACCATCTAGAGGTATCAGTTAAAGCATAAAATTTTAAGTACATCTCCATCGTTATACGTTTAGATAGACATCAGAAGATTTATTCTGGGACATAACATTGTTATCCATCAGATTCTGTAGGCTTTTGTTGAGTGATATTTCACAGTCTTCAAAAATACACTGACAAATATGACATATTAAAGACTTCAACAAACCTCAATAGAAAAGATGAGCTGATTTTTGTTGATTTTTAATTTTAAAAAGAAAAGAAAAGGAGTGATTCAGTTTTAATTAAAGTGACTAGAAGAGAAAAAAACAAAAAAAAAACAAAAACAAAACAAAAAAAAAACAAAAACAAACAAACAAACAAGTGTATATATGCCTCTAGTTTTATGATATTGTACAAAAAGATACGACACAATCAGTACGTAAAGTGAATGTGCTATGCACTTATTTTCCACTTAAAAAGGAGCTGTTTGCTTAGGTAGTATCTTTCTCAGTTGAAATCAGGATGCAAACCAGCAGAAAGTATATGTTCACTGTGGGAAGATTTCTCTGCTCTTGGTGGACTGGATGAATCCACAAGAGCAGGAGGTCGGCTGTCTCTCACATACTTAAAGAAACTCACAGGAAAAAAAATGGGGGAAACAAATGTAACAATATGGGGTTAATTTAAATGTCAAAATAGGGAAATAAAGATGCAAGTCTCTCTCCATGGTGAATGAAAAAGAGCAGGGGGCCACCATATGGACTGCGGAATATTTTATAGAATGATTTAATTAAAATAAAATTAAAGTGTCTCCTCTAAGCTCTTGCTTATGTGACTTTTGTCAGATAGTTCATATAGTGTTAACAAAGAAACGTAAGACAAAAGGCTAACAATAAATGTGAGTCATTATGTTTTTATGTGTTGAGTATGCTAATGTCCCCTTTTGTTACCTTAGTGGGCAAAATCCATTTGCTGAAAACAACGAAGACTTTATTTTTTAAGGTTAAGACTATCAAATATGAATGAAGAGAAAGTGGAAAAGCTTGTCCTGAATGTATTCAATAACACCAAGGGTTTGGAAATTCTCTTGCAAGGGGTAGCTATAATAGTGAAATTTTCAGTAAAGATCCTGGGATACATTCTAAAGGAGTCAGGAGTTAGTCTTTATGGTCCAGTTCACAATCCAATGTGAAGTCCAATGGAAGAATGTGATTGTCTCTTCTTAATGCAAATTTTAGTGGAATTGTCTCTGTTAGTTCAACATGATTCAATGATTCTTGGTAATGTGTGCAACTACAAAATAATTATTTTTTTTCTATGATGTAAAGAGATTTGATAAATGACAAAAAAATGGTAAAATACAGAATAACCTGCACATTTGACAGATTTCACTAGACAGAAGAAAACTCTAATTTTCTGCTTTTTAGGGATAGCTCCCCATATCTTCTCTCTACTTCTCACTTTTTATTTTGCAGAAATAAAATTACTTCTAATAAAATATTTGTTTACTGGCTGCCAAGTTCTCACCAAATCACTCTATCATGCCTCCTTCTCTACAGGACGGGGGGAAAATACTATATAAAACTCATGGGTTTAGATAAAGATAGGGAGAACCCTTACCAGTTACTGTCATGGCTAAAGCAGTCTTGACTTGGGGCAGACGGTGATACACTGCAACAGGTTGCCCAGGGAGGTGATAGATGCACCGTTCCTGGAAACAATCAAAGGTTGGACAGGGCTCTGACCAACCTGATCTAGTTGAAGATATCCCTGTTCATTGTAGGGGTCCCTTCCAACACAAACAGTTCTATGATTATATGATAAGATTAATGTAATTTATTACTAATTAAACAGAGTATGATAATAAGAACTAAGATCAAATCTAAAAACTCCTTCTCCCCTCTCTTCACTTCACAAGATTTTCAGCATTACTTCCCAGGCTTAACTTCACTCCCAGCTTCTCTACCTCCTCTCTGCTAACCATGAGAGGGAATGGCAAATAGAGATTGTGGTCATTGATAATGTTTTTTCTGCCACTCCTTTCTCCTCCCACTCTTCCTCTGATCCAGTGTGGGGTCCTATCCACAGGAGACAGTCCTTCACAAACTTCTCCCATTTGGGTCCTCTCCTAGGGTTACATTCTTTCAGGACCGACCTGCTCAAGAATGTCCAGAATTTCCGCAGGGTCACAAATCCTGCCAGCAAACCTGGTCCAGCCAGGGATCCTGGGCCAGGATCCTGCTCCAGCATGGCCTTCCCACAGGGTCACAGCCTCCTTCCGGCATCCAGCTGCTCTGGTTAGGGCTTCCTCTGTGGGCTGCAGGTGAATCTCTGCTGCCCTGTGGACCTCCACGAGCTGCAGGGGCACAGCTACCTCACCATTGTCTTCACCACAGGCTGCAGGGAATCTTTGCTCTGATACCTGGAGCTCCTCCTTCTCCTTCTCCTGCTTCACTGACTTTGGTGTCTTCAGGGCTATTGCTCTCGCATAGTTTCTCTCCTCTCTCCCAATTGCTGTTTTACAGCAGTTTTTATCCTTTCTTATATATGTTTTCACAGAGGCACTACCACCATCACTACTTTGGCCAGTGGTGGGTCAGTCTTGGAGCTTGAGCTGACTAGATCAGGCTCAGTCCAATATGAGGGCAGCTCCTGGTGTCTTCTCACAGAAGCTGCCCCTGCAGCCTCCCACTGCTGAAACCTTGTCACATAAATGAAAATAGTTAATGTGATGCCACGTTAGCTGGAGGGAAAATAAATTTTAATTTGGGTTAAAATATTCAGACAAAAAATTGACAGTGAATCTTCTGTATATCAGAGAGCCATTACATTTGTAAATACACTCCACATTGAAATATATTCTTATTAAATTTCTAAACTTTTGATTTTCAAAACAGAGACAATATTTAAATAAAATTTTATTCAAAAAATTGGGGAAAAAATTTGAAGTTTCTGTTCAAATTCCTTTATTTCTGCTGTGAAATTTCAGATGAATCAATATTCTTTGAAATCAGATTTTATTATTGGATGCCAAAACATTGCACCATCCAAAAATAGGACAAAAAATAAAAATTGCCTGTATCTTCTGTATATACTAAACAGTATCAGATTGATCTAGTCTAACATTATTTTGAAACACTAGGTAAGTAAAAATGAATGTTTAATCAATTAATGTGATTTGTTCTATTTAATTCCATCATTGATGGTACTCAGTATTTCCTGCTGTGCTGCTACAGTCACTTTAGACATGTTCCGTGAAATCAATGAAAGGAATGTATGGTTATGGTGAGTTTGTGAGCAGCCCTCTTAGCCCCTTGGTTTGCTGTGATTCATTCTTTTGTGACTATAAAATTTGTTTGTAATGGCACGTAAAAATCTATTGGTTTGCTAATCAAGATGATTTAAAGTATTGCCTACCAGTAGAATTACCCCATAAGGAAATAAAGAAGGGGGAAATGGCAAGAAACTAATTCTTTTTAAATGTTTTCATCAAAGAAATTGTGCTTGGCTGCATGTGTGCCAAGGAGAGTATGAAAAGATGTGAACCTAATTTTGTACATAAAAACCAAAGGCTAGGCATATTATTTCATTCCAACCACAGTGTTTCAGGGGAAATTTTTAAAAGCGGCTATTTAAGTGAATCAAGAATTAGAAATGTATGCTCAATGCATTTCCTATGCAATCAAAATTAAGTGTACTCTATCTGATACTCTTCCAGATTTTATGTGCTCTCATACTAATTTTCCAAAAGCAGTGATTGCTCCTGGATTCAACACTTACATTGGACTGTGCTCTGGGGTGGAACAATATGTCACTAAACGTGGCAAGAGCATATAGGATGAAGAAGGAGTTACAAGAAGCCATATTGTTACACATTAGTAAGTTAAGTGCTGCCCTGAAAAATTCCATGTTTTTCTCTGAGTCTGCCACTTAGATACACTCTATTATTGGAGAAAAAAATCACCTAAATCAAATTTTCCCTGGATGCCTGGGAATTGTATACTTCTGTACGCTGAGAATTCTGAACTTGAACCCTTAAAATACTTGTGCACTGGGAAGAAAAATGGTCTAAATTGGTCTAAATTTTGAAAAACATTTCAGATTATTTAAATTAGCCCATGTTAATGGATAGTTTTGATTTTAATCTCTTTTTCATTTGCCATTTTTCAAATGGTGATGTAATATCAAATACTCGTAAATTGGTCCATGAAGTACACCAGTATAATTCTTCTGGGAAATTCATGCCTCATCTGGCTACCATCATACTAGCTACCCTCGTGTTCTTTACATTGAAGCATTTACTTTCTTGGACAGACAAGCAGACAAGTCGTTGCCATCACTTGACAGCAATAACTTCAGTGTGAAGTACCTACTTGTGTCATTGACAAAACCATCTGTTTTCTTTTGCTAAGAAGGTAAAGGTAATCCTACTCTGCTGATCAAGATACCTACCAAAGTTTTATTTACAAATTGAGCCCCTGGTTACTGACACAAAAGAGCTATATTTATACCACTCTCATCTAAGATTCCTGATTTGTGACTTTACAGTGTTAACAGTCTAGCAGAGGGTAGGGGCTACGGTGATCTGTGCTTGTTGCTGTATAACAGAGGCTTGTCACTGCAAGGTGTTTAGAGCTAGACTTTTGTAAGTATCCTGATATCTATCTATCATTCATTTCAACACTTAAAATCCTTTGGTAATTCGAGATATGAATGGGAAGAAAACTGCACAGGGAAAAATGCAAGTAAGTGCCACAATTTTATAGAAGACTTCATAAGAAGTAACAGAGAACAGAAAAGCAGAGCTTTCTGCAGTGAGAAGATGAATGTGCTAGTCATTACAGTTGTCAGATTTTACTGTCAGAATGTTGGTGTGGGTGTATACAGATTGATTTTTTGCAACCTGGTTGGTTTTATTTCTTATTCAATTGTTACTAAAATGTTTTTGTACAAACGCTAAAACAATAAAAAGCCTTAATTTCTGTTGGATGAGTAAATATCTATTGTGACATTCTAGGATCTTCAGAAGACTTGAAAGAGCTAAAAAAAGCCTAACATTGCAGAAGATGACAACAATAATAGGAGAAATTATGTGTGAGAAAAAAACAGAAACAGGAATTTTTGCACTTTATCAGTAGAGAAACATGTAGACATTATCCAAACACCTTAACACCTTTGGCATTTTATGTTCTAAATGCCTAAGAGAACAATGAATTGATTTTGTGTTGTATTACTGCTGCTCATCTGTAGAGGATGGCATTAAATCTCATTAAAGGTAAAATAAAATTGAAGTAATCTGTTGAAAATGTGGACCGCTTAGACCAAAGCGGAAAGAAAAATAAGTCCTATAAGGCCGTGATGTCAGATACAAATCCTGCACCAGGCATTTTACTATAAATTTGTTGTTGATGTAAACAATCTCTTTTCAAAGCAGTTCAGTTGGAAAATTATATTCAGGGTCCAGTGAGATAGAACTATGCTTTTTAGTCAACCATTTCAGTGGAGGAAACAGGCAGTGCATTCATATTCAGCCCCTGACATACTGATTTCTGCACATGCTGAGCAAAAATAGAAAGTCTGTTTCTGTATTTGTCGCAATATTGTTCACAGGAAAATACAATGTCCGTTGTAATGAATCACTTTGGAACAACTACCATGCCTTTGAATTCATACTTCACAGTTGCACTGATGATATGTTGTTTTAAGATTAAGTCCATCAAAGGTGAAAATTTTCAATCTTATGTTTAATTTCCTCATAAAGCAGAAAAGGCCAATACCAACTCCACTTTAAGGCTCTGGTTCTTCATTATAAACAAGACCAAACCAAAGATACTCGGAGCTTTAGTTTCAAAGTGTTTACTGTTTTACTTGCTTGAAGGAAGAATCTCAACTGACTTCAAAGCCTTAAATTAAGAATTGTCGTATACAAACTACCTTGGACCAGTTCTGTTTAGTGACTTATTAACAACTTAGATAATGGAATAAAGTGTCGACTAGAAGGACAGCATCAGAATTCAAAGTGGTCTTAGTAAACAATACAGTGATCAAGGAGACAATCTTTGATGAAATGTACTGTATTTTATCTTAGGTAGGAGGTGAAAACCAAAGCATAGATACAGAGGAATCAGCACAGCAGGAAACAATCTGTTGTTGTAATGAACAACAGACAAGGGAAAGTCATTACTCTCCCCTGTTTTAAACCTGCTAATTAAAACCCTGACATGAGAACTACACCAAGTCTGGGACATCTACTTAAAGGAAGATCTAGAGAAGGTGATAAAAATCTAAATGAGCAGCAAAAAGATAAGAGACAAATATATAAGAATACTATTGGATTCTTTGATGGTTTTTTGATGACTATTTCACAATCTGGAAAAAAAAGGAGAGAAATACAATTTTACAAAAAAATAGTGGATAAAGTTATTAATTCTGTTCAATAACTTTACGCGCAGTAGTAAACTTATTTCA
Organism: Pipra filicauda; assembly: GCF_003945595.2. NCBI lineage: Eukaryota > Metazoa > Chordata > Aves > Passeriformes > Pipridae > Pipra > Pipra filicauda. The sequence goes on along the minus strand of NW_024104776.1, from coordinate 2,457,294 downwards.
AAAAAACTAATTTTATAGTGAAGATTTCACCAGATATTATAATAAATTCCTAATTATTAAGTAAGAAAAAATAATATAGAGTTGTGTGATTCTCTTCATTGCAGTTTTTTGAATGCACAATACACAGATTTGCACAGATAACCTGTGAACAGTTATCCTGCCTCAAACTATTGAGTTCACTAATTTGCACTATCTCTACTATTTATATCATACGAGTGTTGACCATATTTTCGGCAATTGCTACGAGAATAACATTTTCTGTTATTTTAATTCTCAAAATGGATGCTCAAAACTTGTCTCACAGAGAGATTACCTTGTTTCTTTCATATTTGTTAGAGACATGAAAATTGTTTAGATTTCCTTCTCACTAGCTGCTCAATGAGTAAGAGATTGGAGCATCTGTCATACGAGGAGCAGCTGAGGGATCTGGGACTCTTCAGCCCAGAGAAGAGGATTCTCAGGAGTGATCTTACTGACATATATAAATACGTGAAAGAATGAGGTAAAATGAAAGAAAAGAGAAACCAAACTCTTCTTATTGGTGCCCAAAGACAAGGCAAGAGACAACGGGCACAATCTGAAATACAGGAATTTCCATTTTAAAATAAGAAGAAACTTTTCTTCACTATGAGAGCAGTCAAATAGCGGAACAGATTGCCCAAAGAAATTGTATCATTTCTACTCCTGGGTATAATTAAAAACCTGTCTGGATACAACCCTGAGCATCGCAATGGAGTTGACCCTGATTTGAACAGGGGGACTGGACTAAACAATCTCCAGAGGTGTCTTCCAACCTCCACTATTCTGTGATGCCAGATCACATATAACTGGCACTAAAAGAAATTAAGGAATTAAAAAAGGTTAGGTAGATAACTAGAAAGAAAATAAAATAATTGCTATTTTTACTACAAAGACAAAAATGGCTTTTAGAAGAAAAAAAAGTGAATTATTTTATAAAATAGAACCCAACAGAAAATCATATCAGCAATTTTGTATAATACATCTCCTATTAAACTTTTTTCACTGTTAATAACATCAACTTTTTAAAATCTGTTAAGATTGGTAAAATGACATCTATTTGTTATTTTCATGACTCAGTTTATTGGATGTCATGGTATTTCATGCTTTTTTTTTTTAAATTCCCCAATTGAATTGTTTACATATGTATATCAATAAGTATGACATTGTGATCTGTTTTTGGGGATTTTTTTGTTATTTTTTGAAAAACAGTATTTTACGTGTTTAAAGAACTTAATTATAAGATATTTGGACAAATAAAATAAAGCTTCTGCTCATTCCTGACACAATATATTTTCTGAACACAGCCAAGCCAGGTGAGGGAAAGTTTACTAACAAAGTTGAACTTCCCTTTCTCGCCCTTATTGCACTGTAACACCAAGGACCACAGAGCCTCCGATGCTGTAAGCCCATGAATACCTCCTGTAGCCTCTGAAATACTGTAAAACTTCTCCAGAGAGAAAATCATAATCTGAATAGAAGTAGACTCTTTTGTTTAATCCACACAGTGAAGTAGATACCTATAATGGACACGCCTCCTACACAAAGATATGCATTCACTATGTTTGATTTGATTATTTGAGTCTACTTGCAAGAGAGAGTAGGACTTGGCATAATGTCTAAGAGTAAAGCAATTTTTTGCTACTTAGAAATATTTTCAAGAGGACAGTTTATTGAGTTACATGAAGCTGTACATACAAGCAAAGCAAAATAAGTAATTTATTCACTACTTCACATTGGCAGGAAGATTTGGGGCCTCAGCATGTGTCATGGTTACTTTCAAAGACAAACTCTATAGCTAGAAATGAATCAACTTCCTCTTCCTTTGCCCAAGCTTTTATCAGGGTACACAACAATATATGGCATGGAATATCCCTTTGGTCAGTTCAGGATGACTGTCCTGAAGGCAAAATTCCAGCCTACTTGATGGTGGGACAGAGTAGGAAAAAATGAACTCAAACCAAACCACAGAAAAAAAAAAAAACTGACCAAAAAAACCCCCAAATGCCCACTACCTTGGTGCTGTGCAAGCACTATTCAGCAAGACCCAAAACTGCAGTGTGTTGTTGATACTATATTAGTCACAAATCAAAAACACAGCACCATATGGACTGCTATGAAGAAAATCCACTCTATACCAGACAGACTGAGTACACTTTAACAAACAATTTTTAAAGTATTTGGACTTTCAAATGCACGAAGCATATAGAGGATTTCATCAAGATCCAGTATTTTTAAAAATTCAATTAAAGAAAATAAAATTAACAACAATTCTCTTTAATTTCCAAAAACAATCTTAGCAAAGTTAACTCTGGGTCAAATACTCAGCTTATGCAAAACAATGACTCTTAATCATTCCATCCAAGATATGCAAATGATTTTTCCCTAAAAGAGTTAGGCTCCAAACACTGAACTGTTGCACATTGTGTTACACAATCTGAGAAAGAGGCACAGATTAAATCCAGCAATAAAAACCAATCTCATATCAAAGGAGACTGTGAGTTAGATTTTCAGTACTGATACTCATCACACACTTTTCTGGGGAGAATAACTCATTAGCAATGTGTGTTAATGGTCTAGAGCAACATGTCCAAGGACTTTCTGGTATTGGTTTGCTGTATCCCATTTCAGTACTATACATCAGTGGTCAGATTATAACCCAGCCTGTGTCTTTCCATATCCTATTCATGTTATTTTCTTAGTCATTGTCAGAAACATTTGTTTTCGTCATCATTAAAGTGAAAGATGGCCTCTTAACCAGGGAAAAGGGAAATGATGGCTCTGGGGTGTAGTCTAGATTTAATTCTCTTACTCAATATTCAGTAGTTAATGCCCACAATTTAAGATCTATAGGATTCTTTACAGACAAATATAGACAAACACACAGAAAGAAAACCAGCAGAATCAGAATGTTAAATATTCTTTGGTTAAATAAAATATAAATTATTCAATACTGTGTATCATATTTCATAATATAGATTCTTTTCCATTCTATAGTTTCTTCCAAATTTAAGCATATATTTTCTTTTTGACAGTGTTAAATTCAGATCTGTGGAAAGGGAACACTGCTGTTAAAAGTTTGTCTTATCACAAGAAGACATTTGACTATATATTGTCCGCTGCAATTGCTTTTCACGTAATCTACTACCACATACATTGAACCCCAGAATTCCCTGAAGTAGGCTGATATTTAAGAAGGAAAAAATATATGCAATGTTATAATCAGAGAACAATAATAAATCCGTGCAGCAGCAAAAGTAAAAAAATATGTAGTAAGTTAGTATGAGGATAATATCTGCTGTCTTATGGTACATTTTTTCAGAAGTCTCAGATTGCTGTCATTTTGTGGAGTTAATCCATGAAGTTACGAGATGTGAAACATAATTAAGGTTCACTTTTCCTGAAAAAATGTTACTAATTATAGTTTTAATCTAGTGCCCAAATTGAAAATATATTTTTTCCGTCTAAAAAAAAAAAAGAAAAGGCTATAAAACGGCAATTAATTATGCTTTGTTTTTCTCTAGTCCTATCATTTGTCTCCTGCATTTGTTGGTTCTTTTACAATTACTACAATTGTCAGTTCTCTCACCTCAGAAAACTTATAATTCAGAAAATTACTCTTACCCATATTGGCAATGATTCTTCTCTGGTTAATTTCTTTGCATTTTAGTAAATGTTAGTAGGTTCAGGTTTCAGAAATTATGAATCATAAAGAGATCATTTGTTATCATCATATTTGAAGACATTGACTCATCCAGGCAAAGAACTTCAGTGACCAAACATACGGCATGAATAGCAACTACACAACACTGAATTAAGTAGTTCACAAACACAATAAAGATTCAAAACATTTCCTCTAAACTACATTGCAGGTATTTTGAAAGCCTCTGTTTCTACATACTAAGCTTGCTAGTCAAGGAAAATACAAATGTGTAAATCACAAATTATTAAAAATATGATAATAAATAAAATCTGAATCTATTTGTTTCCAGAAACTTCTTCATCCAAAACACCTCTGCAAAGAAATAGTTACTGTTAGAGAAACATCATGAAAAGCATTCTGTACACTCAAGAGTTTCATAATATATGCCTCTCAGCCTTCTGCTATACAGTAATTTTCTTGTCACTTACAATGATTGTTCACAGCTGTGCTGTGAGTTTTCTACTTAAACAAAGTATGAGTCTTTCTTCCTCACACTATGTTTTAATACAAAAATTAGGATTATATGTGAATCTTTCAGTTTTTGCCTTGGAAGCCATCTAGTTTTGACATAGTCACTTCCTATATGCATATTTATTCTTCATCTGGTGATACTATTTGCGGTATAATTTATGAATGTATGAAGCTTTTTATCTTTCTTACATTACACTGAATATGCATTTTTTCAAATGGTTTAATGAAAATATAAATTACTAGACCAGTGTAGAATTCCATCTGAATTTCACATGATCTCACACTAATGATGACACTCTGTCATTAATAATCATCTTGTTGGAGGGTGCAGTTAATAGAAAATTCAAGGAAACACTAGGTATAGAAGAGAAAACCAATTGTACAGAACAGGAAAGCATCTGCAACTATTAAACCACAGATTTACTTTAAAATAGAGTAAATATACTTTGCGATGTGAATCCCTGGTTTTACTTTGGGAAATGTCAGTTATCTGTAGTGCTGTTGAAGGGGAAAAGTGCAAGTTCTCATAAAGAAAAGTATAATGGTATAAATATCTACAAGCCAGGGCTGATGCTAAGTCTTGCAGCATTTTTTGTCTTACTTTTTCTTTAATAGTTATTTTTCCACTGTATTCACATCACAATTCCCCATTTTGGGGCCCCAGCTGCTTATATCTGTTATCATCAATCCAGGACCCATAAAGCGTATGTAGGGAAGACACAGTCATGCCTGTAGTGGACTTTCTTGTCCCAACCTGTGTTCCTGCTACTACGACAGACAAACTGCATGACTCTGCATTGACAGGGTATACCTGTATTGAATAATACATGCAGAGGATCTCAAATGTTTCTCTCTTCATCTACATATCCAGATGACAGCCATAGTAAGGATATGAATTAATATGAACTTATTTTAAATCAGTACTTTTCAAGATCCGAAACGTCCTCCCTACAGACATGATTTCAAACGCAACCCATTGTGACCTGCAGACACATGGGTTCATATCTGTGAAATGTATTTCCATACACTGAAAGTTCTAGATTACTGTGTGCTGGTTTAAAGGTAAACCAGCAGGGGAAATGAACCCAACTCAAAAGAGAGATTATAAGTCAGAATAACAATTTAATAAAATAATACGATAAATACGATTATATGGACAAACAATTGGTTTTAACCCATAAAACCCAAATGTATAACCCAGAACTCTGGGGCATGAACAGAGTGGTGTTCGTTGGGCCCCCTGAGTCCAAAGTAAAAGGAGAGGTAAAAAACCTGTTGGTGAGAGTGCTGTTGCAGTCTGGTGGAGAATAGTGTTTGCAGTCTGGTTGAAAACGTGGTGGCTGCAGTCCGGTCGAGAGTGGTGGTCTCAGTCTGTTTGAGAATGGTGGTCACAGTCCTGCTCTGGATCCCACGAGTGGTTAAAAAAATCCCAAGACTCCAAGATTATATATATCCTCCGGTTCAGGCAGGAATGCCCAGTGCCTCCATCAGGACGGGAAGTTCCACAATGGGTGTGAGGACAGGAGCATCCTCCTATCTCGCAGGCCTCTTAACACCCAGTTTATAGCCTGAGGAGTCAGGCTGCTCTGGGCAGAGGGTGTAAATAGTCTATTGATAACAGTTTCTGGGAAATGGCATGGAAGGCTGTAGAATACACAGTTTTGGGTTACACCCATACAGTGATGAACTGGTCCCAGCTGTTCTAACTAGGACATATTGTTTCTACTAGCATGAAAGATCTGGTCACTCAGCAATGGCTCATCTTACTGGAAGGTCTTCAAGAATGAGACACAACTAAAATCACATCTAATTCACAAGCACATGAGGTGGAGGATGGAAAGCTTTGTGACAGGTTCATAGACATTGCAGATGGCAATCCCATTCCGTATAGCTCATATATTAACCACTTCACTACAGTATTTTGGGTTAAAACAGTAACGAAGTAGGTACCACTGGGTTGTGTTCCCCAGGGAACATACATTGGTTGGTGCATTCCAGAAACAGCGAGTCTTCAACAACATGGACACCTATCAAAAACTAGGACTGATACCTCTAAAATGTAGACATAAAAAAGAGGAACTCAACACAGGCCACAAATTGGTTGCAACTGCTTCTAAAGTGAGATGAGATTGCTTTGTTTGTAGTATGTCTAAAGATAAGAACCTCAAGTGCCTAATGAAGATTTAAGAGAATACAATCAACAAGCTAAAGACCTCAGTCAAACAATATTTCTAGGCTATATTAGCATTAGAAAAATGAAACGGAACTGCCCTGAAGGAGGTAAAAAATGAGATTTTTAGATATCAACAGATGTTAGAACACGTAATGGCTTTTTTATGATGCATTCTTTAGCACACATTAAATACTTCTATATACCATTCAATTAAAACAATGGAAAGCTGAATATGCCAAAGCAGGGGATAATTACCCTGATATACCCAAGTCATTATTATGCCAGTAATAACTTTGAAATTAATACAGATATAGAAAAAAGTTACTCAAAACGCAGTTGCGGCTTTTTCTCATTTAGTAAAACCAAACAGAATCAAACTATATATTTCTTTCTCAATAGCTGACAACACACATTTGCAGCCTATTGTTCTATGTCTAAGGCAAAAGTGATAGAGCCTAATAACCCAGGATGAGACAGTAACAGACAAAAAGGGGATGTGTGATATGTAAATTACAACGATGGCTGGAATTAGGATGTGTTCTCCAACTAGCACTCAGAGGTTTTTTTGAGAGATAGTGTAATAACATCTCTATGGGTAACTAACAGAGATAGAGTAGCTATTTATAAGTGATAGAGTAAATTTCTACAAATGAAAAAGTAATACAGGTAGTCTCTGGCCTAGATAAATTACAGCATGATAACTGTGGTACTATTTTTAAAAGTGATAAATAGAGATACTTCCATAATTTCAGGTGGCAGGAAGAACACTACCTTACATCATTAATACAACATCAGAAAAGATAGCTTGAATTAGAAGATAACTTCCATTTCTCTAAACTCTTGTGGCAGTGATGCTATTTGGGAGATGGTAAATATCTACTCAGTTTTCATTTTCTTCCCAAACAAGGTAACAAAGAATTCGGCAACAAAAATGAAAATAAAACGTTGATGTAACAAATAAAAATTGTGGGAAAACTTACGAGACACCAGAGTTATGTCATGAACCATGTAGGAAAATAGATTTTTAATATGTCCACTACAGAAGAAAAGGAAAAGGAAGAAAAGGGATAAGACATCTCTAAGTCCTGAGGTTTTTATGAGTTTACTATTTTTTACTATTTTCTGGTGGAAGAGGAATCAACAAAAAATGCAAAGGAGGAAAAAGACTAAAGTTTTAGTAGCAGCAAGAGGATGGGAAAATATTGAATGTTAAAAGGTGCTGACATAGATGGGGTAGGAAACAAAGAGAAACTTCATGAACCTGAAGTAACTCACTAGATTCAAAAAATTGTCTGTCAGTGAGTAGGGCTTTCAGGATTGTAACCCACAGGACCAGACCCATTCAGTGTTCATCAGAAAGTGCTCTTTATAGAGTATTTTGGCAGAACTTTGTCTTTAAGAAATCCAACTAGAAATGGGCCTTCAGTCCCACTAGTTTTTGAGGAAAACGTGTATTGTTCTTGAAAAAGGAAGAAGATGAAACTCTTAAAACAGAGGTCCTCCTAGTGCACAGATTTTTGCATCCACTAAATGATATTCACTTCCATTTCTAGGAGATACAAATAAATAAAAGGTTGGAAGGAGAATTATTTCTTCCAGTAGATCTTGCACAGAAAAAAGATCTCATGGTTAAATATGAATTGTTTTGTGCAGAAAGTTATTCCTTTATTCTGGCCTGTATTCCGCAAAAATCAGGACAGTCAGAGAATCACAACTTACATTTTTCATTATATTTTCTATTGCAAAACCAAATGCCAGCATCCATTAAGTATGTTACACAGCTTATTCCACTTTAGAATAAGACCCTGAACCTAGGAAGCAAGAGAGAAAGAAATTTCAAAATTGCATGCCGGGATGCTATAATGTCAGTTTTTTGTAGTACAGCTTTTTTTAATAGCAATTCTTTTTCTGTAAAAAGATTATATGTGAACTGTCTCTATTTCTTCCCTGGAAAAATCAATTACAGAAGCCTTATTGATCTATGAGTTTTTTTATATTTCTCTGTTGCTAAGAGACTATGTCATTCTGATGTTATTTAATTAATGATTGTTTTATCATAGCAGGTGTTATTGTTCCTAATTTCTCAAACCGAAATAGTAAACTCAGCCAAGATTTCAATTCTGAAATATCAGCTGGCCTCAACTGAATAAAATTACTTCAATTTTTCAGGTGATATACATTAAGGCAATACAAACTACTGCTCCTCTGGTCAGAGTGACTGGGGGAACGTACAAGAATGGTTTGATACCAGTATCCTCATACATCCATGGTACTAAAATGGACACTTACAGCTCCATAATTTAGTATTTCTAGTTGATACTATGAGTTCTAGGTTTAAGAAGTGAACAGTCTCTGCTAGTTATCTGTAAATGTCAACTTCCTGTGTAACAGGTAAACCACAAAAGGAAGAAAAAGGACCTGCTAACCAGATTAGAAAATGACAGAAACAAGGACCTGGGTGTGTTGTCATAGGAACTGCAAGAGACAGAAATATCAGACTGTGATACTGAGTGGCCAAAATAAGATTCTGTATTTTACAACATATACTAAGAGTAATAGGTAAAAAGGTTAAAAGAAGAATGTAAGGTTCTGAATTCAGACTGATGTTGTTAGAGTTGTCAAATTCATGTGGGTTTGTATAATTTACAACTGTAGCCTGATATCCTACTTTTCACACTTGTTTTCTTCTGTCATTCAGTGCTAGCAGCAGCAAGTGTAGCTCTTCTGGGGTTTGAAGGCTAATTTTATGCAGTGATCAACAATGTTTCAGCCTTTCCCACAGCCTTCTACATTACCCTGTCTCCCTGTTCTGTCTCTAGCTTTTGACCTCACACAACATACTTGCTTACCTCCTCCTACAATCCTACCCAACGTTCCTAATCTTCTTGGCTTTAGGTCTAGTCAGTTCTCAGCCTTACACTGATTTACAACGTGCTTCACCATTTACACTCACTTCCCAACTCTTGTCCTTTCACCTTTTTCTCCCTTTTCCCCCCAAATCTGTCCATTACTCCATTCTCGCCTTTCCTATCACATCCGTTCTCTTATTCTTCATGCTTGTTAGCTACGAACAGCAGATGTAATGATTAATGAAGATAGACTCTTACCAAGTCTTTTGAGCTCTTTTGTTCCTGAATTTAGTCAGTAACAGGTTAGAGGAAGCACTAACAGAAAGGGCAGGAGCAGAAAAGCCTGGAAATAACATACGTGTCTTCTACAGTCCTATCAACACTTGCAAAATTATATTTTCTTGTAATTTAGATAAGATATAAGAATATCTCTCTATGGGTAACAATTCTGTACTTTTTATAATGTGACTAAAGCTGGATAAGTCACATTATTGTTATTAAAACACTATATAATTTTGAATTAGGAAAAAACCTTTTAAATGTAAAATTGAATTATTTGTTTTCTAACATGGATGTAAAGAACACTTTTCCCCTAACCTGCTGTGATGGTTTCACTCTAGGCCTTCCTGGAGACCAGCTTGTAACCAGGAAGGAACTAGGAAGATGACCACGGAAGTATTCCATGCTATTCCTTTACGTAACTTGAGGTATAAATAAAGCCAGCAGGAGGGACCTCGCTCTCTTCCTTTCCGGCGAAGTTTGAGAACGGTGGGTCCCTGTCTCGGTCTGGTTTATCTGGAGCTGAGGCCTGCAGTGACTGCTGTTATCTGCCACGTGTGAGGGGAGAGCGCTGGGCCGTGTCCAGCCGTCCTGCTTCTCTCAAGGGAAGTGGTGAGATTTTGCCAGTTCTTCAGTTTGCTGGTTACCGGGTTTTTAGATTGTGAAGACTGGTTTTGTTTTTGTCCCTTTTCGTCCTATTTTCTCCTTTTCCCTTCTCCCTTCCCCTCTTCCCTTAGGAAGCTATTTACGGTTTCTGGGGTTATAGGTATATAATATTCTCACAATATATGTTTTATATGTAAAATATATATATTTTTGCTATAGCTTTGGCTGCTTGGTTCATTTTTTTCCTTCCCTCTCTGGGAAGCAGGCCTTTGTTGTCAAGTTTCGGAGACTTGGCAGGAAGCCAGCCCTAAACTTGCTCACCTGCTTCTCAGAATTGCCAATTATTTTAGTCTGAACTATTCCTTGAAAAGTTCTGCAAATGCCAGAAATGTCTTCTTGAAAATATTTGCTTAAATTGATTAAACTTTGACAAAGTTGTAAGGAAGTGAAAACAGATATCCATAGAAAGTATCTGAAAAATTCAGATACAGACTTTAAACTACTCATATACACTTCAATATATTAGAAATGGTCATGCAAGAAACAAACAACAACCTGTGAATTATTTTCCTGTTATATTAATGAGAAATACAATAAACAGCAAATAATAAACGTCATCAAAATTTTTGCATGTTAAACGTCTACTAAAACTAAGAGCTTTCCATCAGTTAAGAGGGGAAAGAAAACACCTCTGTGGTACTTTAATGTTGTTCATATAAACTTCTCATGAATGTAATGCAACACCTGAGAACTTAAGACTGAAGAAGGTAGACTGCAATGGTATCTTTCAAATCTGTGCAAGGTGCATCAATTAACTACACTGGCTGCCTCTTAAACTGACGGCAGAAGGCTAGGAAATGTTTGCATTGACATAGATTAAGATGGTAAAGTATTAGCTAAATCTCAGTGTCTGTACTTATGTAGATGCCCTGTCCTCTTTGCTATTCAATATTGATAATTTTCTATTGATTCTTTCTCTGGGATTACTACCACAACTCTGACCATGACTTCATTCTGTTCCTGTCTCTAGCCCCTGCTCAGCCCTAGCCGTTCATGTATCTGGGAAAAGTAAAATAGGCTATGCTTAAATGGTTTGATAGGGCAGATTATCCACTGCTTTCACTTGAGGGCCAGGGAGCTTCATCTCTGTGCCTCACAGATTCAGAGTTGATCTGCTTCTGAGTGCAGCCTCCAGAGCAGGAAATAAAATGCCCTAAGCAGAGTTACCACAGAACCCCATGCTCATCCCCCCTTCTCATTAGAAGTGGAGCACTAATTGATGTCCCACACACTGAAAATAACAAGACTATTACCAAGAGTGCTGAATTTTTTCAACAGCTTTCAGCAAGATCAGAAGTGATAAGGAAAAGTCACGTAACAACATAGCCATTCGGGAACATGTCTCGCTTCAAACTACATCAATGATTACCAACACATGCACATCACCTAGTCTCTATTATGGTTCATTTAGCTAATGAAATGCTTCGGCAGCTAGTCATAGATTCGTAACACAAGACCTACTAGTAGAATATATATTGTGAAATAATGGTACATTTTAGCACATAACTGATCAGCTGCACATTGTGTTTAATACATGGAGGTTTCTTTTTACTGTAATCGCATCTTATTGAAAGGTAGTGGGTTCTATAAATATCTAAATGTCATACTGCTAATTCTTTTATCGACAACAATTTCACTAAGAAGCACCACAGGTATTTCTAAACTAATTTTCGAAATAGCAAATGACAGAGACACCATGTGGTATTCATAATATAGTGTTATGAAAGCAGAACAAATTTGATTTCTTTAGTAGATGAAAAGCTGGCAGCGATAAGCAACCTTTGAAAAGAAGAACCACAAAAAATGTTAGTTTAAGTCATTAATGGTTTAAGGAAATATAGCTCCTATAAAATCTAGCCCTTCCGGTGCCTAAAGACATTAAACTAAAAAGAGATGGAATCACAGGGAAAACAGAAAATTAGTAGTTAGAACTCCCTATTCTGTTTTTGATTTTCTAAACTCTCGTTGTACCTGTGAAAGGGAGCACAGGAAGAGGAAAAGTTCTTCAGAAATCTGAAGGAGACTTAAGTTAGAGTTTTTCCATGGAAGTATGGTTGTTGGTCTTCATATGAGGAATGAATTACAGTCTCCTCCTGAACCTCTGCAGCAGGTCAACTCTCCTTTTAAAGCTATTCCCCATTTTAGGTGGTGTTTACCAGATTTAACAGTCCTGGAGTGAGGAGCTGCGTGGACAAGCTAAGGTAGTCAATGGAGAAAGTGGCTTTTGGGGATAGTACTATGGATCAGAAACTTTATCTAGATGTTGAGAATCTCCCTATGGATAAAACTGTATTTACTCTCACTTGTACCATCATACAATATATATTTATATCTGTCATCAACAAGTCTCAACAATCTTTAAAGGAAGATGCATGTAGATTTCTGAAGAGGTAGAGCACGAATTTATGTTTTAGAGACTCTCAGCTCAGAAACTGAAGGCACAGAGGGGCACATGTAGCCAAAGAAGGTTTTAATAAACACTACCCACCTGTAAATGTACTATTAATTTTTGAAAATATTACGAAAACATTGAAATAACTTTTCAAAAAGTTATTCTGACATCTAAATAGAATTCTGCTATTTCTAAACTGATGGGGACACTGAATCCATGTTGCCATGTAATAAGAGTTCCAGTCTCATGCAGTCTGTCCTTTTATCATCCCAACTCAGCACATGGGAATTCACACAATCTTGCATGAAATCCAGGATAAAGTTAGTGAAATCTGCAGAGCATATTTTTACTGAAGTTCATATTTTCCAAGTGAGGTCCACACTGATTCTGTTCAGTCAAAATTCCTGCAGGAAAAAACAAGTTGAGAAAACACACTCAACCTTCTGAGTCCAGGACCAATAATTTTTTAAAGGTAGATGTATTTTGTTCACAGAGGCCACAATTAATTCAGTATAACTGTTAAAATTAATGAATATATGATACTTAAAAACAAATAATCACAAAATCAAGAACATGGATTTGAAAATCATGGGCCTCAGATAAGAACATACCAGCACCACTGTTGTCTTTCAAAGTAGCTGTGACTCCAATGTTACATTTCTTTGATGTTTCTGTGTACAAAGTAAAACCCAAATTTATTACAAACTTTGCAAAATCTGTTTGCTGTTTTAAAAGTATGAAGAAGACATGTTGGCTTCCTAAGGTTATATTTTTTTCCCCTCTAAGTGATTTCACAATCCCACTAAATAAACAAAATAGTTCTTTATTTATGAAGATGGAACCATGCTGTTATGATAAAAAGCAGAAAAATCTTTTAATATTAGCATTCTAAGACAAATGTTAGATCACACAACAAAGTCCATAAGAAGTATAATTCACCAAGCTAAACCAAATTTGCTTAATTCAGTTTAAAGTACAATAAGAATGTATCTTCTTTCTTTCATCATAAGTAAAAATCACCATTTTATATTTGTTAAGATTGGAAGACAGCCATCTCAGTGCAGATCTAAAACAGTAGAACATTCTTTAATTAAAGAATGAGATAGAGACTCCAAGGAATACAGGTACAAAGTCTTTCTCTCCACCAGCAGATTCACTTTATTTCTCTGATGTGATTTTCACGTGGTTGTTTATGGGCAGAATTACCTTTAATGTATTTTTGCCTCAAATGTAATCTCTTGATCAGCTTCTAACACAAAACATTTTCAGTCTTTGTGTCTGGTGTCCAAAAAGTTTGCCATGCTGTCACACTGTCCTTCAAACACTTCTTCTAGTATATTAATAAGGCTCCTTAGATGTTTTCTTCCACTTCCTTGAACCTATGCTAAATCAGATATATATCCATTTCAGGGGGGAAAACAAAGTTTCTCTGATCTTTTTTAACCTTTGAAATTTTAAATGTAACTTCAAAATCATATTTTTAATGCTTGGTATAAAGATCAGTAGAATTTAAAAGTTGCCTTGCAAATATTGCAGGAATCATTTGAAAGGCTGGACCACTTCCTGTTCTCATTTTCTTCCACATAATTAATAGGAAACAGGGGTACAGCTCCATTTGCTCCACAGAACTGCATGAGACAAAATATTTTAAATTGGTAGCCAGTTGTACTTTTCAACGTATTTTGAAATCTAAATCTAGTTTTAGATTTAATTTTCTCTTCTCAGCAACCTACAGAGAAAACTATCTATTTATTCTGCTTGAGAATGCACGGATGTTGCAAGGTATTCAAAGCTGGATCATTTCATAATCAGTATGCACTTTTGCTCTCTGGAACAAAACAAAACAAAATAAAACAAAACTTTTGCTTGAAATAATACTTAATTACCTTGCAAGTGAAATGAAACATGAAGGAACAGACTAAGATATCATAAAAACTTTTTTCTTTGAGGTGAGAATACTAGTATATAACAGGGTTTGATATCTGAAAAAAGATGGTATTCTTAAGGAAAGATGGCACAAGATCTTTCTTTTAAAAAGTCATCAACTGACTATAGGAACGATAGATGTTATTTGTAATATTACACCTTTACTGGAAGGGATAATTCAGTGTGTGACACCCGAATTTATTTACCCAGAAGTTGGATTTATACCACTGTATATACTGTAGCATAAATCTTTTCATTCTGGAGATAGAGTGTCCAGAACTTTAGGAAGCCTTAGGAAACCTTCTTCATATTTTTAAAACAACAAACAGATTTTGCAAAGTTCTTAATGAATTTGGGTTTTATTTTGTACACAGAAACATCAAAGAAATGCAACATTGGAGTCACTTACTGTGTAGCTATGGCCTTGAGCATCTTTATTTAGCTTTGAAGTTAGACAAGTTTGGACTAGATGATCTTCTATGCCTCTTTTCCCTTTTTGAACTATTTTTTTTCCCTATGAATGTAAGCAGCAGAGGATATAACCAGGGTTGGAAGACAACTTTCAAATTTACAGCATCCGAAGCCATTCTAATCTTAAAATGTCATTTAAATTGCACAGGTGACTTAATAGAGTAAGTATTTTTTACTTTTTTACTTTTGTGCTTTTTTTTAAGCACAAAATGTTTAGCATTGTTATTTTACATAGATATGGGGATAGATTTAGGGGTGATTATGGCAGTGCTAGGTTGATGTTGGACTAGATGACCTTAAAGACCTCTTACAACTTTGATGATTCTGTGATATTTAAATGCAAATTAGAATTTTTAAAATGGATAAAAGAATCCTAACTGCCATAACCTCTAAAGGTTTCAGTCATTTCTCTACAGGAAATAGTGTTTTTACTGTAAGGAATTTTTGTAAGCATGCAGAGAGAACATATCCAAAAACCCACGTGAAATTATGTACGTACCTGAGATTTTTATTGTCCTTACACCCTGTGTTGCAGCTAAAGTCAAGCCCAAAGTAAATTTATTAATATAAATATTTAGTTGAAATGAGAGCTTAATGCAAAATTTGTAGTCTTCTGAAATTACAGTTATTCCAGACTTTGGAGAGGGCAGAGCTGTTGGTTATTTTTTAAATACATAGGAAATTTTTTCATCTATCTCAGGATTCCACATACAAACAAACATATTTACAGCTGTAGAAAACTCACTGTCAAGTAAAGTTTTGTTCAGTTGTATCACATACAACCTATGCTATTCCCAATATACAAAATACTATTCCCTCTTAACACAAGATGACAAGACCTAACTTCTCCCAAGACATTAGTCTTTCTGATGCTGAACATATCAAAATAGCCACAACTTTAAGCAAAGCGATGACACCTTATTTTTGTGCATGAAATATCAAGTATGTCATCTCCTTTAGACTTTGTACATTTTAAAACTTTAGACTTCACACATTTTAAACCACTTCTGGCTTTTCTTGATTAGCATTTGTCAGAAAGGAGCATTGCCTCATGTGTGACTAGCCCCTTAATTCAGAAACCTAAACTGAGTTTGGCATGCTCGCCCTCTTTCAAAGCTTTCAAAGGCATTCACATCTGTTAACTACTTAGGATATTTCAGTGTTATTTTGGATATAAAACCAAATTCACTGGATCATTGAAATTTATAATGATATTTCTTTACTTGAGCTATGTAGACTAGATTTCCATTATAAATTCCTGAAAGGTCTTAAAAGACCTCATCTTGTTCCATTTGGCATACAGCTTTTGAAGAGAGATTAGCTTTCTAACCCTTAAAGTTTGGCAGTAGGTTTGTTCCTTCATTATCTTCAGAGTGTTTGTAATGATGATCTCAGATTAATGAGGAATAACTAGTGCCACATTGTAGATCATCAATAAGTAAGGCCAGAGTGCAGAATCCTTCCTATTCTAAATATGCAAGCTTTCAAATATCAGAGAAAAATTTCAGCTATACTTTCTGAGACAGACTTGCTCAACACAGTATCAATGTCTGTAAACAAATACGTAGTTTCAAATAACTGCAAGCAAACCTTAATTGAAAAAGTAAACTTCTTGAGATTCAAAATTGTGGTATTTAGTACGTTTTGCGAGCATTGTCTTCTGAACTACACATTCTGATACTATGTCCTTCAATTTTACTCAAAAGAAGTAGAAGCTTCCCTTCTAAATATATATTTAAACCAGTGAATAGAAATTGAACAGGTGGCAAAATCCTTTGTGCAATATCAGCGCAGATGAATAACACATCAGAATGCTTGGTTGTTAATGGCCACCAGATGTCCAGCCCAAAGAAAAAGAGACAAAAAATTATCAGCTCTGTGGTACTGCAGTTCTGTAAAAATCTTACTGCTGTAGCTAATAATACTAGCATCAATCTTAAACAAAAACCAAAACAAATGAAGAACAAAAGTATAAATCTGATTTCTAACATGATCATAACAGTTGTTCAGTCTCACAGATTTTTGAATTAGGAGTAAACAGAGTTTTCCAAAGCTGTAAGAAATAAGTATATGTATATATATATACACACACAGATATATACGTTACACTTGTAATCAGAAGCAAATAATTTGATGTCAGTCTGACGAGTGAGGAACCATTGAAAGGTATAGAATTCAATTTTATTTACTAGTCTTTCTAAACATCTGAGTCCTAAATGCAATATTAAACAAATATATAGATAAAAACTATAAAAAAATGTGATTTTAAAATTATATCAGGCAGAAATATTCTAACACAACTGTGGACATTTATATAGAGTATCCAGATTTCATTAAAATATTCCAAGTTATGTGTATAGGACACACTGAAATGCTATGACACAGGACATCATTCAGATGAAAGCTTTTCTTTTTTATTTTCCCTCACAGATATAGAAAATAAATAAAATTAAAGTTCACATTTAATATATTAATTTATTTCTAAATGTCTATTTAGCTAACTATTAATAACTAAAATGGTCTGTGAAAACAGTTACCCTGAGAAATTCACTTCATCTACCAGTTTCTATTCATCCTTTACTCAAGTAAAGTTCTGAAAACCTCTAGAGTAATACCAAAGCCCTGTGTCTTACTCTACTTGATATATAACAGTAGTACCTACACTTGCATATAAAGCAGAAGGGAAAGCGCTTGAATAGCATTCACTGAGGAGCCCTTCTACTTAAAGCCATTATATGTGTTTGTAATCACTGATGTGAAGCTGAACAGGGTCAGCTGCGTGGATTCTGTGTGTTTTCCCTGAAAGACAGAACTGAGAATAGTGTCACTTGGTTCTCTGTAGCAGTCTGCTAGACTTTTCTAAAAGATGGTATGAAATAATCTTAATTTCATCGGACACTTTCTCTGAATCCAAATTTAATTAGAGCATCTTTATCAACAGATACTTCAAATTCATTTTTTTTTTAATTTTGGATTTGCTCAGGAATTCAGAATCAAAAAGGAATAAAAAGATTTAAGATAGCATGGTTTCCAGATGAGTTCTCTTCTCTCTCTTCACTCTTCTCTCTTTCTGCAGGAAAACAGAAATTGTTTGGAACTTTCATTTTGCTTCAGTAGCTCCCAGAGTTTAACTGGTCCATGACATTTACATGAGAAGAATAACTCAAAAGATCCAGAATTTTAAATATAGTTTATTTCATTAATTAATGAATGCTTTTATATTTTGAAACATTACCACAGTTGCAAGCTACAGGGGAGAAATCCACTTTTAAATTACTTTGGTCGCTTTACAAGAAGAAGCAGCAGAATACAGTTTTCTTCCGAACTACACTTCAGTTCTCAAGCATCTAGCAAAGTACTTTTATATAAGTCCTTTCATGCTGATGCTGTAAAGTTACAAGTCTCCCATGAGTTCAATAGCATTTATTCCACACTCATTTTTAGTATGTTCATACCATAATATTCATCTAATATGCACAAGTAATGCAAAAGTGAATTGTATTTTAAGGCTTTCTAAAAACCATCTTCTCCTGAACTAGAATGACATATATGAAAGTGATTTTTAAAAAAAGTATTGTTAGAAAAGTTGCAATTCTAACTATAAAAGGCTTGTTTAATATAAATCCAAATAAACACAGAAAGAAAATTATGAGAATAGAGATAAAATGCAGACCTTGTTTTCATAGCAGTGCCACTGAAGTTGTAGTAATAAAGATGTTTTAAGCTCTTTATTATGCTCAGAATTCTCTGTTTTATGCAAGTTTATCTGACTATTCAAGCAAACTCTGCTCTTGAAAGTAAACAGTATATGTTTTGTAGCGGGGAAGTGCTGAAGTACCAAAATGTTGCTGTGGCAAAAGATTGCTGTCCTTAAGAAAAACATAATTACATTAAATGTGAATAGAGTAGTTAAATAGCTAGATGAGCAATGAAGAGAAATCAGGTTAAAATTAGCAGAAAAAACTCTGTCTTTCCTGAGACACTTAGCTGAAACCACGGACTCGAGCATTTCATGTTTTAAACTATTCTTTACTGTCTCTTCTGCCTGATGTTAGTGAAAAGAAAGACCTTTCTTTAAAGAGATAATTTAAAAAATACCCAGTGGGAGTAAACAAACTGTCTAGAATGGAAAAATTGCAATGACCACAACGATATCTCATCTTCAGAAGCAAGATAAAGTATCAACAACAGTGAGAAAGAAGAAAGAGGTGACACAGAAAGGTAACAGGATTTTTGTCTTCTCTGATCCAAGTCAAATCATGCAAGTGTGGAGGGATAAACTGACAATAGAGAAAATAGGCTCTCTAGAATTAAAAAAAAAAAAAAAAAAAAAGAAAAGAAAAAAGCTATCTATTGCAGTCAAACTATATCCAACTTTATTGAAACCAGCATGAATTACACACAATAAAAACATTTTTTCTCTTGCCTTTAGAGATTCACTTGAAGGAGAATCTGGACAGAGCTAAAGGTACATGACCAACTACCTAAATTAAAGAAAGTTTGAAAAATAATTGACTTGTCACTCTTCCTTCTCTGTCCTTTCATATCTAATTAAAAATCTTTCATGTATCTTTTCTTTGTGAACAGTTTGACTTTGACATTACAAGGATTTAATTTTTTGATTTCAAAGGACTTCACATGCTGACTTGTAATATAAAAGCTAGTTTTATCCATAAACTATTAATGTATCTCATTGTTTGCCTTCCACTGAACTTTCAGGATTTATACTTCATCTTTTGTATACAAACAACTGTTTTTGAAATTAAATAGGAGCTTCTTTAGATTAATCTAATTTGTGACATTTGCATTAATTGTAGACTAGTTTTAAGGGACTTCAAGGATCCAGTTCCTCAGCTGCTTAATGCCAGAGAGATTTCCATGGAAATATGCAAATGTTTAAGTTCTTTGGTTGTACCTATATGTATAATAGAATTTATTTTTAAAAACAGTCTGCTTCTAAAATAGACTTAGTTATTATATAAACGTTTTTAAAATAGGACAGAGCTAAAATGAATGATTTAAGCTCCAAAGGTGTCATAAATTAGAAAATATTTATCTCAACATTTATGTAGGCTTTTATATTCCAAACCTGAATAGCATTAATTTGTTCTTAAGTGTGTTTAAGGCTTATGTTAAATATTAGAACAAACTTCATTGTAAATTAAGTTTATATGAAAATGCTATAACCAGTAATCCATACAGAAATATTTCTTTTAAGTAAACAACAATTAAAGTTGAAAAAGTACATTTTGTATTGGTTTATTCTCATTTTCTTTTTCAGAGTTTTCTTATCATTTTCAAAAATTCTGTAAAGGAGTGGGTAACTCAGTAATTAGCATAAATTATTGATTTCTACTTTACAATAAAGTTGCTATATTTTTTCATAGGATATCCTACTATTGAAAAAAAAAAAGAGCTTTATATTCCCTGAAACTGTACAGAATAATTTACAAAAAACAGTAACTATATTATTTAAGGGTCAAACAAATACATATATGCAAAAAATCCATAAATATTACTTATCTTCAGGCTATTGTATTTCACTGTGAATTTATGTCTCTTGAAATTTGAAATACATCTTATATTAAGAGCAGTTAAAATATATTTGAGATTAAACATTTTTCCTGAGAACTGTTGTCATTTTCCAAAAGACTAAAAAATTGCAGCCAAGTAAGGTTAATTTAATAACAATTTCTATTTTAACTATGTAATAAAACAGAAGTGTAAGAAAATACACAGAGTAGGGGGAATTGCTCTTTGAATGATTTAAAGGACAGGTTTACCAGAATTACAGAACTACAGAATATCCTTAGCTGAAAGGAACCCATGAGGATAAGCATATCCAAATTCTAACTCTACAAATGGCAACCTAAAAGTTAAACCACATGTCTAAGAGCATTTCCCAGTTACTTCTTGAACCCTGACAGGCTTGGGGCCATAAACACTCCCCTGGGGAGTGCGTGCCAGTGCTTGACCATAAAAGTAAAGACCTTTTATCTAGTACCTGATCCAAACTTCCAACTGCAGCTTTAAGCCATCCCTTCATGTCCGGAGATCAGACACTAGAGAGAAGAGATCTGCACCCCCACCTCTCTTCCCCATCGTGAGGAAGTTGTTGACAACAAGGTCACCCCTCAGTCTCCTCTAAACTGAGGAAATGCAGTACCCTCACCCACCCCTCCCAAGTCATATCCTCCACCCCTTTCACCATCTTTGTTGCCCACCTTGGGTCACCACACTATATTTTTATATCTTGCTTATATTGTGGAGCCCAAAACTGCAGAGTAGTGCAGTTGAGGGCCCACCAATGCTGAGGAATAGCAGGACAACCACAACTTTTGACTGGTTATCTGTACTGTGCTTAAGGCACCCCAGGATGCAGTTGGCTCTTTTGGCTGCCAGGAAATATTGATGGTTCATGTTGAACTTCCCATCAACCAGAATACCCAGATTGCTTTCTTCAGGGCTGCATGCCAGCCTCTTGTCCCCCAGTCTACACTTACATCTAGGCATCCAAAATTACACCGTCCCAGACGCAAAATCCAACATTTGTCCTTGTTTTGTGTGGTTAACTGTGAGGAAAAAGCTAATGTTGCAATTGAGGAGAAACTTGAGAGAAAAGTATTTTCAACTACAGGTCATTTAAAACTATTATTAGAAAGCAATTAAAAGCAAATTCTTTGAGTTACTTCAAGCACATATTAATGGGAAAATATTTCTCCACTCAAATCAAAACTGGGGACTGCGTTATTTTGTCAGCCAGAGGACTTTCTCTCCCAGTGGAAAAATTAGTAGTAGACAAAAATTAAGTAATAACACAGGATAGGCGTCTTCTTAAAGTGGGAAGCTTCCAGAAAAGTTCTGAGTCATTCCCCATTTACTGCAATGACGCTGTGCTGTGCACCAAGCCCTCGTTACTCTTGTGGATATGTTAGGAACTTGAGGTATGCTCTGCTTGCATTTAACCATTCTACTTCCTGGCAACAAAACAAAACAAAAACCCCAAAACAAAATAAACCAAAAAAAATTCCACCACAACAACAACAAAACAAACATAAGGAGTGGAAACATTCCTTGTGTTCTTGGCTAATGCTCTTGCTTTCACAGTCCTTTTCAGCATCTATGCCTGTAAATGTGGTGGGGGTCACTGTTCAGTGTTATTTGTTTAGTATCTAAAGGCAATACGGTCTTGTTGTAAAAATAATAACAGAAGATGGAATTAAGTTTTCATGGGCTTTTAAATGGGTTTTAGGGTTAACACCTTGCTACAAAATCCAAGTCAGTGAAGTATGAAATGGTAACATTCTGGTTACTGCAAACTGCATTGGCCCTTGGTCCCACAGATGTGGCTTCTGTCACCATTGAGATCCAAGATAAGGTAGGCCCAATACAGGTGAAGATAGCAAGTTACTGCTCTCACGTACTTTAGGAAAAGCTCTTTCTAACAATTTATTGTTTAATAAACTGAAATAAAAATGTAAAGCATAATGCAAGGGTTTGGGAGATATATCAAACATGACAGAAAGACCTCAATAGAACATTATTTTCATTCCTTGTTATTATTTCCCTTTCGTTAAAAACAAAAAAAGTTTCTTTTTTACAAAAGATGAAATTCACAATTGTTCATAATTTGTTTCTTATGCTAAGTGTAACTATTAAGGCCATCTGTAATTTTAGGAAAAGCTAGGAATGTCAAAGTAGATTAAACAGGCATTAGAAGCAGATTTTTTTTAAAAAACACTGAAGAAACTGAAATGTCTTCCATTTCTTCCCTCTGTTTAGGAAGAACGTGAGAGGACTTCATGAACCCCTTTAAGATCAGCAGTTAGTCATTGTTGCCTAAAATACCTTTTAGCAGAAGAGATGGGATTATACCTTTATTTTTAAAGAGGTATTGTCACCCTCTGGTGACATCCTCCACCCGAATTATCATCCTTTGGTGACTGTTCTAGACATTTGTTTACAGATGATTTTGCAATACTCTTCTGTTCAAATTTTGTTGTACTGTAAAAAAAAAATATTATGGAAGAATAATTATTGTAGCAGAGTAAAAGAACACAAGGGCTTGTCAGCCTCCTGTTACTGTCCAGCCTGATTATGCACAGGGCTAATAGTAGATTCCCATGGAGTACATCCACACTTGCAAGTACTATTGTATCAGGGTTATAGCTGTGAAGTGAAACCCTCCACTGTGTCCCTTAATAAGTAGTTCACATCTTGGTGCCATCCTTGGCACATGAACTGGGTTCCTTTTGCCTCACTCTAAAGATCTACTCATGTTCTGCTGTGCTGTTTGCTAATAAAGGCATAGCCAAATGCAACTCAAAAGCCAGATTAAATATTTATTTGGAGAATAGGTTTAATTCCAGCCTTTTAGGAAGGAAATCCCCGTAGAGATGGAAGCTGTGTGTTTGAACTTCTCAAGGTGAGGTAGTGCTTAATCTGTATTCCTTTAGAGCCTCACACATTCCTTATGAAAGGAAAGCAGCACTTCTTCAAAGAAAAGCAGTGGGGGATATTGTGTTTCAGTGAAATTTAATTCTGCCAGTTTGCCCTAGTACCAAACTCCTCCCTCCACAACAGACACAGCAGAGCCAAAGCTCTGCCATCACACTGGGCCACATCAAAGGTCCTCACAGCCCAACATCCTCTCCCCAACAGAAACCCACAAGAAATGCCTTGGGAAGAGTATCATTATAGGACAGAATAGTAGTTCTTTACTCACTTGAAGCTATTTTGTTCCTTTGATCATTATTACTGCCCTTCCCTGACCATGTTGAAGATGTAATATTTTTGAGGAGATATTAAAATCCAAGAAGGGCATAGCATATAACAGATGTTAGTGCCTCATGATTTTAAATAAAGACATAGGGGTATTTTTTATAGCAGGTCAATAAAGCTAAGACGATCCCAGGTGGAGGCAAAAAACTGGAATGGTTTATTGGACATACCAGCTGATATTTTAAGGGTCTGGGGTCTACATATTCATAGGGGGGGCGAGCTATTACAAACAGGGGGTTTTACAAGGATGAGGTAAGGGAAAAAACGAAGTTACACCTTTTGAGTGTAGCACTTATATCATGCAGAAAAACCACTTATTTTAGGATTACATTTTTGGGGACTTACATGGGGGAGAGGTATTCAACATTTACAGAATACACAGGATACACAGAATACATAGGGAGGGGGAAAACAACAATGGATTTTATGCAGGGACTTGATAACATCATAGCACAATCTCTTGTATCTTGACAGGACATACCAGGCAGGTGACATCAATGGATCCTTCTCTGGACTCTAGATGGAGGTTTTTCCAGCCCCTGTGGCCCAAGGTTTCTGTTTACCCAGCAGTTTCTTTCCTGGTATCCGCATTTTCAGACTCCAACAATTTTTTATCATGAATGTTTTCCTAATAATTTTTTATATCTTATCTGCTTCCAACTGCTAGTGGGAATGGAGTTCATATAAGTTTTTGAAAAACTATTTGTTACAGCTCCAAGATCTCATTCCTGAATTCCTGGTTAAGTGACAGGTAAATTTAGATTTTGGGGTGGGAGTTCTCTGCATCATTTCATGTTCATCTACATTGACTTTCTTCTGCCATTTTGTCCCCAGCTAGCTCAGACAGCCCTTTCACTGTTTCTCACGGGCTTTTTTCACTTTGAATACTTTACATTGGTAGGACACCTTTTCACCTCACTTGCCATATTATTTCCCAAATAATAATTTAATATTCTGAAAAGCATAGTCTCAGTACAAATACCTGTTGGAAAACATGAACATTTCTTCTTATGCTTATTCTACAGGTTTTTATGCTATTACTTACCCAAGTAAGGACTTTCACTTTTATTTCAAGAAGCTCAGGTTCTTGGCTGTTAGTGGCTCCTTGTGAGACAACATTTAAATGCTCTACCTTCTGTCTTAAGATTAATCCAGTCTTAAGCTTTTTTGCACAGAAACAGAATTTTGGACATTGAAAATACTTTCAGGGCTGGCTGTAGACACAGCTGAATTAGGGAACTGTGTTTGTCACCAGATCTAACTAATTTTTACTAATGGCAAAAACCTGGAAGTACAGCGGGTGTCTGCTGCCATTGCAGACTGCTGAGGGAGTGAGAGATGCTGTATTGAGCTACGAGCAAGTGGAGTTGTCTCTCAGTGGCAGTGTTCTTCATGCCAGGGATACAAATGAAAGCCTGATGCTTCTCTGAGCTTCTTCCTGATTCATCTCTCAGAGGTCACGCTAGTAGCTGGACCAGATTATCATTGCAGGTTACTTCCAACTGAAATTATTCTATTCTATTCTATTCTCCCTTAGTGGTTGCACCACACATTTTTTATCAACATAGCAAAGCAATGAGGCCTAATTCTTAGGCAGAGAAATTTAATTTTACTCGCCCTTCCTATGACTTTCAAGATACTTCTGAGTCCATAGGGAAAAAACAAAAGAAAAAAGAGGAAAAAAAAGGAACAATTGGCTCTGAGTTCACTTTCGGCATTTGCACAAACTTGTCTGTCTAGACATCCCATGTCAGCCTTTTGCTAAAGACTAACAGTGTCTCTCAGTTTATGTAGACAGCTCAATATTATCGCAAGAAACTTAATTTCCTACCTATGCTTCTGAAATTTCATTTTTCTTGAACAGAAATCCTTTTCGGCAAGAGTATACGTCTGAAAATAAAAGACTCAAAAAAAGCCAGAATCCTTGGAGAATTTGGTTTGGTTCAAATATCAAACAATAAAACATTATTTTAAACAAAAAATGATTTTTCAATCCTTCATGCAGATAGGGTTTGTTTTATTTCAGAGAAAAATACAGAGTTTTTTGACATTTAATCTTCTAGAGCATCCAGGCTCATCAGTAATACAGTCCATTAGTATCTAACTTGCCTGTCAGTCTGTATCATAATCATCAACAGCATCTGCTACCAAACTGCAGAGAGCTACAGATTTAATGAACAGGTGTTTATTCAATACTGAATTTATTTTAAAGGTGTTTTGTTATCAATTGATATGCTTCCAGCAACACCAAGATGCTTCATGAATAAAAATATCAGGCACTTAATGAGAATTCTGTCTATAATAGGTGAAAAGACTATGAAATAGGTCAAATTCATTCCTTGACAACAATGGTTAAAAAGTTTTCCTAGCAAATACACAAAACCAAGTCAACAAAAGCTATATCTGCTAATAGCAGTAACCCTTTGTTGCACACTGTCTCAACATAATTGATGCATAAGGAATACCAAGGGAAAATCTGAAGTCTTTCAAGGGTGTAGAAGAACTACAGAAAGCCAAAATTATTATTAGCCTTTGTGTAACACTTCTTATGACTGACAGTAGAGAATATGCAAGACAACTAACTCAGCTGTATAATTCGATGAAATTTGCAGGCTAAATTACCCAAAATAAAAAAAGAAAATTTATAAATTGAATACAAGAAATTTTGAGGTAGGCTTATCAGAGTCCCACATGCTTATAGCCTCCATTTTTAAGCCAGAGTTTACTTTATACCTCTCTCAACCTGGTAAAATAATAATCATAGAATCATAGAATCAACCGGGTTGGAAAAGACCTCCGAGATCATCATCAAGTCCAACCCTTAATCCAACGCCCCTGTGGTTACTAGACAATAGCACTAAGTGGCACATCCAGTCTCATCTTAAAAACCTCCAGGGACGGTGAATCTACCACTTCCCTGGGCAGCCCATTCCAATGCCTGATCACTCTCTCTGCAAACAACTTTTTTCCTAATATTCAACCTAAACCTCCCCGGCACAGCTTGAGACCATGCCCTCTTCTCCTGCTGTTGGTTGCGTGGGAGAAGAGATTGACACCCACCTGGCTACAACCTCCTGTCAGGTAGTTATAGAGAGTGATGAAGTCTTCCCTGAGCCTCCTCTTTTCCAGGTTAAACAATCCCAGCTGCCTCAGCCTCTCCTCACAGGAGAGGTTTGAGTCCCTTCATCAGCCTTGTTGCTCTTCTCTGGACCTGCTCTAGCACCTCAATATCCTTCCTGAATTGAGGGGTCCAGAGCTGGACACAGTACTCCAGGTGTGGCTTCACCAGTGCTGAGTACAGCACTTCCCTAGTCTTGCTGCCACACCGTTCCTGATACAGGCCAGGATGCCATTGGCCTTCTTGCCCACCTGGGCACACTGCTGGCTCATATTCAGCTTCTTTTCAATTCAGTCTCCCAGGTCCCTTTCTGCCTGGCTGCTCTCCAGCCACTCTGTCCCCAGCCTGTAGTGCTGCATGGGGTTGCGGCCAAAGTGCAGGACCCGGCACTTGGCCTTGTTGAACCTCATCCCATTGTAATCAGTCCAACTCTCCAGTCTGTCCAGGTCCCTCTGAAGAGCTCTCCTGTCTTCTAGCAGATCAACAACTCCCCCCAACTTGGTGTCATCTGCAAATTTGCTAATGGTACGCTCAGTCCTCTCATCCAGATCATCAATAAAGATATTAAACAGAACTGGGCCCAACACTGATCCCTGGGGGACACCACCAGTGACCGGCCACCAACTGGATGCAGCACCATTCACCACCACTCCCTGGGCCCGGCCCTCCAGCCAGTTCCTAACCCAGCACAGAGTGTACCTGTCCAAGCCGTGGGCTGCCAACTTTTTTGGGACTATGCTGTAGGAGATGGTGTCAAAAGCTTTGCTGAAGTCCAGATAGACCACATCCACAGCCTTCCCCTCATCCACCAGGTGGTTCACCTCATCATAAAAGGAGATCAGGTTGGTCAGACAGGACCCGCCCTTCCTAAATCCGTGCTGGCTGGGTCTGATCCCTTGTCCATCCTGTAACTGTTGTGTGATTGCACTTAGAATGATCTGTTCCATAACCTTGCCAGGCACTGAGGTCAGGCTGACAGGGTCTTCCGTGCACCCCTTTTTCTGGATGGGCGTGACATTCGCCAGCTTCCAATCATCTGGGACCTCCCCAGTGACCCAGTGTTGGTAAATGATGGAGAGCGGCTTGGCGAGCTCATGCAATACATCTCATGCAATACAATTACAATAAAATGTGTGTTTTCTGCCAGGATGATAAGAAAACACTTCTTTTTAGCAGTGCACTTCACGTATATATGAATGTCATATGAAAGGTGTGGAATATTATTCCTTCTTTCACATGTACTGGAGAGCTCAAATCTGATCTATAAGAGATCTTCACCTATATGGATCTGTGTAGAAAGCTGCAATCATGAAATAAAAACAAGAATAATAATC
Organism: Pipra filicauda; assembly: GCF_003945595.2. NCBI lineage: Eukaryota > Metazoa > Chordata > Aves > Passeriformes > Pipridae > Pipra > Pipra filicauda. The sequence continues at coordinate 2,429,113 of NW_024104776.1, read as the reverse complement.
TTCATCTATTTAAATATCCTTTGATGTGTAAAAGAATAGCCATCTTTTTCTGGCAAAAGGAAAGACTAATATCAATGTATGTTAATGTCTATGGTAAAGACAAGATATGAGGTTACTGTAGCTGATAGAATCTCATGGAATTATTGAGCAATTTTTTTGTTCAAATATAGACAAAAAGTTTCGTAGTTAAATATAAGTGTAATGAATATCAATTCCAAAAATTCCTGTTGTGTTCTGAGACTGTATTTGTAACAGAGTAGAAGTAAGGAGGAGAGCAAAGACAGAAATAATTTTAATGTGCCCATTTTTTTTTTCATTTTTCTCTTTTTCTAACAGAATTTCATATTCGGCTTTTCTTTCCTTCACATTCATGTCCTTATATAAGTTGGATACCAGTCCAAAAGATAAACAGTAATTAGCCTTCTTGCAGCAAAAATATTATTCATAATTTAAAATTCATTGACACAGAAAGATATGTGAAAAGAGGAATAGGAAGAGGAAAGAGAGAGAGAAAGAACAGAAACACAGAAAAGTGAATGGTAGGCTGCAATAAACCAGTCATTCTTCTCAAGCTAAGGGAAAAAACAGATGGCTATGAATTAATGATAGTTCTTTTAGCCCATTTATTGACATTTTGAAACAGGACATAGTAAGCATTAGCAGTCTAATTTAAAGTATTAATTGTAAATTGGGGCTTGAAGCGGAGGAGAGGGTGGAGGAGCAAGAGAGGCTCAGGACTGACTGGTGTTACTGACAGCTGATATGGGGACAGGGAACTACCTAAGCCACATCAGTGCAGCCAACTCCAAAATGAAACTCCTGTCAGCTTCACTTCATCTCCACCACTGTCAGCACTGCACTCCCTCCATTATTACAGTAGCCTCCTATCTCTCTCTTTTCTGATTGCTATCGGAGTTTATACCTCAGGGAATAATGCCACATTATTTTTCACTTTGTGGATAATCACCTGTCTCTTTAAATCAACATCAGATGTCAGCTCAGGACCTTCACAATAAAAAAACTCTTACTGACTTTGTGGAAAGTAAGGCTTATATCCCAGTGCTTAATCATTTTTTTTTAGCAGTTGCTTTTTAAGACCAGCCTCACAGGAGACTCCCCTTTTGCATCTGGTTTTATTGCCCTGACACCATTGTTTTGTGTGTAGAAGCATGGTCCTTTGGCTTAATTTGCTAGCACACAGTGCAATGGGGCTTTTACAGTTGTTATGGATAAGTAATTGTAAGTAACTGCAAAACAATTACTTGCAATGACAGCAGGGCCATATTTCTGTGGGGTTTTCTTTCCCCCAGTGATGTATGAGCAATTCTAATAGTGATAATTCCAACATCTTATTGTTGAACATGTCTAATCAGAAAAATAAAAGGAAAAAAAAAGAAAAGAACAAACAAGTAAATAAACAAAAGCAGATGAAAATCACAACATTCCACAAAAAAAAATACTTACTCAGCTCTTATTACTTCTAAGAATAAGGGAAGTTCAGGAAGTTGAAATCTGACCATTGAGGAAATAGAAAATGAAACTCTGGAGACGCAGCTAGGTAATTAGTGAACAGACAGGAACCAGGTTCTGCTGGTTGGAGAGTGTTATGGTTTAAGTCAAAACCGGCACAGAGAGTGTTAGGCTTTATGCACTGCCCCTGCCTGAGGCAACTCAGTGAGTCCCAGGAACTGGCCACAGCAACAGAAGTTCATCCAAGAAGACACGTATTCCAGCCAAATAACTAATCAAGGTCAAAAAGCTTATTTTCTCCTGGCAGACAGTGGAACCTCCTCTGGATCTGTATTGCATGTCCCTTTTCCATCAGATGTTATTGTCAGACAGGTATTTTACATATTAAGACCCTTCTAGTCAACCCCGAGATAGGTAAGAAAGGTGAAAGAGTGTGATTTCTGCCTTTTTTTCTTTAGAAATCCCAGAGGAAAATAAGGAGAAGAAAGAGGGAGTAAGGAGAAAGAAGAAGGAGTAAGGAGAAAGAAGAGGGAGTAAGGAGAAAGACAAATTATTAAGAGCAGGTTCAGCAATCACTTTATCCCTTCTGAATGGCTCATGATGAGCTTTGCCTCTCCCGTTTTCAGCTAAGAATGATTTGAGGTGTCTGAGAAGATGAAAGGATTGATAATGAAGATAATTTAAAAAGAAAAAAAAGAGTAGCATAATTTCTGCAGATACAAGAAAGAGGAGTTGATGGTAGAGCTGCGAAAGGAGGGAACAGAAGGATTACAGCTAGTACAGGTCAAGGGGTAGAAATCTGCAGATAGAGAAGAGGATTGTGGATAAAAAACATGGAAAGTAATAGGAAAATGGGAGGATCATAGAACAACATTCCTTTGATGGAGAGGAAAAGATCTGTTGAGTTAATCAGAGCAGTTGTTGGTCACAGACACCCTGTTCTATCAGGTGCCAGGCTGGCTCCGTAGGGCCTGTGGTGACACAAAAGAGGCTTGTGAGAGTCAAAGAGCAACAGTTAGATCCTGTTTCTTGACACAGGGACAGATAAAATGAAGTAGAGAAATTAACTCAGCTTTTTTTATAGAAAAACTATTGGCAACTTTTGTGGTCTCCTTTCTTTGTGTCCTATCTTCTCTTTGTTGTCTTTGTTGGTTTGGCTTTTTTTTAGGAGGTTGGTGTTGTGGCCAAAACAGTATCAACTCAGGGAATTTTACTTAAATTACTCTACAGTTAGGACAAAGTTTTGATGAATGATGTGAGTATTAAGAGAAAAACAAAACAATCTAAGAATTAAACAAACACTTAAGGAAACAACCCTTGTCCACCTTCCCCCACCCAGGTTCAGTCTGACACTTCTCCTCTGCAGTCCCTGTTCTCACCTCCCCTTGCTTTTTCTGTTGGTACTCTCAGTCCCCCTCAATCCTTTTTGTGAGGCAAGACCCAGAAGAGGAGGTTGGGACTGTGTATGACATGGTTTGTTTCTACCACTCTTTGCTTTATTTTCATTCACTGCTCATGGCTTCTTCCTTCTTTCCCTTTCCCCCATCTTGGGTTGCCAGCAGCTGCAGTCCCTCAGGATTGTCCCCTCCCTGGTTTGGGTCATCCATAGCTGTGATCCCTCAGCAGACCCTCCTCTGACAAGAAGCACATCCTTCCCAGAGTGTCTCCAGCCATGTTCCCAGCCATGATCCCAGCAACATCCCATCCATTTCTGCTCTCCTGTTTCCTTGTATGTCCCCTCATCATAGTGGCTGTGTCTATTTCTTAAATAGGTCAGGACTGGGGCATCAGTGATCCCTGAAGGGCTGCAGGCCTGTTTCAATTGGTGTCAGACAAAGCTGAGTCCCTTTTTGAGTAGCACATGCAGATCATGGCCACCCATGCAGGACACCTGAAGCCCCCTGACCAAAGCCTGCCAGGTGTGTCCAGCACAGGACTGGCACAGAGCAGTGCATAGAATAACAAGGATATTCAGCCACAGAAAGGCCTTTTCTAGCATTAAGACACATTCACATACTACTCTACTGATCTCCAACAAAAGCCTATATTCACAAGGACTAAATTAAAAGTAGAAGGATTAACTGACCCTCCTCCAAACCAGCAGTCATTACAAAAAAATCCTACTTTTCATAATCAAATTTGAAATCAAGAAGTCATTTATATTCCTATACAGTCTGTCATTAATTACAGGACTAAAATTGTTATCTGTTAAAAGACTCATTCATTCCAATAATAAAGATTAAATTGCATATTTTGCTGTAAAGCAGTAAATACATATTGTTGCAGTCCATAACATACCTCTGTCCTATGTTTAACTGTCAATTAACTGCAGTAGTATGATGGATTGTGACACCTTTCCTCTACAACTAGAATTAATCCTTCTATTCTATGCTCATTAGTGAATAACCTAGTATGCTTGAAAATGTTTCCCTCTTTGCTTATTTGTGTTCATCTTGACAGTAGAGAATTCCTTTTAACATTTTTTAAATGTAAACCCATACTTTTGGCCTTATAGGTCAGTTTTGGAGGTGTTGCTTTGGGGGACTAAGACATTATCATTAAACTCCCTCTGGCACAAACAGCCTCAAAATAGTTTAAACTTCTCACCTCAACATTTATTTTGCAGAGATCTTAGGACTGAAGTAATGAGAAACTAGAGTTTTTTCTAAGATATACCACAAAAAGATATAACTGCAAAAATATATACTCTGAGAAGACATAAGGAGATAGTTTTGAAAGCTTACAAAAGCATAAGAGCCTTTAAAGGAACAAAATGTTGCCGAAGCAGGTGACACACTGCCTTTAAACCAGCCTCAATCACAGGACAGCTAATGTAAGTAGAGGTCCAGCTGGTATGCTCTCAAAATTTCATATAAAATTTTGCATTTCATCGAATTAGTTCAATTTCTCTCACTTTACTTTCTGAATTTATTTCCATAGGTATTCATGTACAACAATAGAGGACAGGGGTGAAAGCATAGAGCATGCACTTCAAAAGTAATTTCTGAGGAAACATTTTTAAATGCTGTGCAGTGCAGTTCAGCGCCATATATGTTTGTTTGCTTGTCCAGGAAAATAAAAGACATCTCAATAGTAATACAAAGGTAGAAAAACAAACAGACAAACAAGTAACAAGTCTACTCTCTGCTGTCATGAGGCCTTGCTAGGGCTTGGAAGAAACAGATTTCTTTGCAAAAAATGTTGATGAGCTTCCTCAGAAACAGACACCTGAGCCAAGAGGGAAGGGATTATGCATAAACCAGAGCAAAGGAGGTGAAGAAGAAGGATTAGCAGAACTGAGCATAGCTGAAGCAATTTATCCCTCACTGAATTTACTTTGAGATACTTAGAAGAGAAACACTATTGTACTGACATTTAAGCCTTAAAGGGAGAAGATGCTCTTTTAAGTTAAAGTACAGTATAGATGCACTTAAACACCTGTTTGCCAATCAATTGCTGTTTAGCCAGTTTTTCCACTACATCATACACTGAATGTAAAAGAACTGACTGAAGTAGATATGCCATCAGGAGGGCAGCCAGGCATTCTCTGGATATAACCAACATAAAACATAATCTTGGCTACAGGAACATATTAGTATTAGTATGGTACATAGCTTCTACTATTAGTAGTCTTTTCAGTACTAGAGTTATTATTCCTTGATGCACTGTTTTGAAATGGCATATTTATCCACAGACAGAACATATAGTTAAAAAAAAATGCTTTAAAGGTTTATGATGTCCTGCTGACAAACAGTACAAGTCATCCTTATTTACTAAATGACCAAGTTGGTTGCCTGAATGACCAAGTGGTGGAATTAGTTATAATTTTGTTTTAAAAGCTGTCATGCCACTGTTGCCCTTTAATTGTCTTAAAACAAATAGCAAATATTATAATTACAAATTTCATAATAGCTGTCCTTCACCTTGACTGCCCTTCACTACAGATTCATTCCACAAATGTACACTCTATCTCCTGAGAGATACACCAGACAACATTACCTTGCTTGAACATCTGCAGCCACCAAGTAGAGAAATTCCTCACAGCCTCCATTGATTCCCTTTTCTTACCATTTGCTCCAGTCCTCCAATTCTCCATTCCCAGTCACTATGACTACCTGAAAATGAGTCCAAGTTCTGCATATTCATACGTAAAACATATTTATAATAACATGACCCCTTCTGCATGAGTTAAAGCCTTTCATTTTTACTTAAAGTATGATTAACAAAGCTAAACACATACTTTTCAGTGTTGATAAGCAGGACAAAAAGGACATAAATCAGAAGAGTTTCTTTTGAATATATATGTGTGTGTATATATATATATATGTAACTTTTTTTTTGGTAGGGAGATACATTCTGTGCCGCATGTTTATTACCCAAAACCTGATGAACAACAAAACTGAAAGCAGATAAAAACAACACACACACACACATACATATACAGATACACATATACATACACATACACAGACAGACTCACATCCAGTTTTAATAACAGCTGCCTCCTGTTCCCACCCATTGCCCCTGGCTTTTTTTAATACACAACACTGACGGTCCATCTTAAGTCATTATGAAGAAGACATAATAAAGCTTCTTTTTCTTTGTCATAGAAAGTCTTGCAAAATGAAAATGGAAAGAGCATTTAAAAGGCTTTCAGAATCTGAAGTGTTATTTTCAGAGAGCTTTCGTAAGTGTTTTCATCAACAATCTAGGCTCTGATTCCTCATCCTTTTGGCAATAGGGAAATTCCCAACTCTCTTCTCAGGCTTCAAGAGACCTGCATGCTTGGTTTTCACAAGGAGTATATTTTTGAAATTTCAACCATTAAAAAAAAAGGTAACACTGTACAAGAGAATTTTGTGTTCTACATCTTTCCACTGAGGTGCCTTTGGTCCACTATGCCCAACTCTGGCAAATTTTAAAGTTACTGTATTACTTTCAAGGAGTACTGGAGAACTTTTTTAAATATGTTGGTTTTCAGTTCAGGTTTTCAGCAGAAGTGCATTTAATGGTAGGCAGAATTGATGTAATCACACTTGTGATAAACACTCAAATCTAGATTTTCAGATAACTAATGCCTTTGATTTAAGATAATCAACTTGACAATGAGGAAACGAATTTTCACATTTCTCACTTAGAAATAGTTCCTTAAAGTTGTTTAAAGCTAGTTAGTCAACTATTTGTTGCTTTAGATGGGCTTGTAAAAATTAAGGCTCCAAAATTTTTTATGGTATTACACACCATATTACACTTCAGCACTATTTTGTTCTGTTATAATATATATTTATATTTCAAAATGGTGCAATACTGTCTGTAATCAGTAATTCTGTAATTCTGCTTAGCATACTGTTTGTTGATTAACTTTTAAAAATAGTTCAAGAGTGAAGCTATTTTAGCATTTTATATTACTTACTTTTCCGAGGCTTTTCTTATTCAGCCCAGTCAGAATCTTTTGTTTCCTAAACTCTGTTCTTCTGTTTTATTTTAAAAATCACATAAATAGAATAACAATTTTTTTTTTTACTTCTATATATGCCTGTCTGTATTTTATCTTAACACAGTTCTTTAAGGGAACAGCAGCATTTTACATATATCTTTCCTAGACACTTATTATAAAGAGACAGAAATTACATAAATCTCCTTCTCAATTGAATTACAAATAAAGTATGTAAGATACTTTTATTTTTCCAAAGGCTTGTACCTACCTACTTTTCGTGTGGTGCCTTTTGAAGAAGCTTGATTGCTGAAAATATCACCAGAGTTAAATAGAGCACACATACATTCACAAAACTCAGTAACTGTCAAAGTTTTGCCTCATTACAAAGGACCATCCAGATGCCAAAGCAATGGAACATAGTCTACTAGAGGCAGCATCTGGCACTTTGGCAAAGTAGGTTGGCAGATGGTTTTACATTTGCTTTTCCTACTAGTCCTTTTACTGCCATATCTTCTTTTTTTTTTTTTTTCTTGACAGAACTTCATTCTAGAAAAATTGCCACTGTTTGGGTAACTGTTCTGTTCTATACAAATATTTTGTTCCTTTTAAATAAATACGAAAAATAAAAGAAGAATTGAATACAAAAAAGGTTTCTGCAACTGTATTGTAATTACAGTGAACTCACCCATTTAGTATGCATTTCCTTTTGTGTAGACATTGAATTCCGAATTCAGACATCATGTTGATTTTTTAAACAGAAGAGATATGTGTGTCTTCTTACAGTTCACATTCTACCTCACAATGAGTTTATAACTGAGAAACATGAGGCAAGTTCTAAAATGGGGAAATTTTATAAACTTCTAAGTTTTCATAAACCTGTAATAAATAAAAAGACCCACTTTTATCACAATTTTTAAGAATGAGATCATTTATAGATATGATGAACAACTGCATACCAAAGAGCCTACTTTTGTCCAGTATTTTAGAGTGAAAATACTACATACTTGATACTTCTGTTATTGATGTTCCTGAGCAAAAAGCCTAGGTCTTGCTATTCACTATCAAAGCAAAAAATATTAAATCTGGATTTCAAATCCAAAGCGTTATAATGAAGATCCACCTGTTCCAAGGAAGAAATGGCTAAGACAGAATCCAGTGAGGGTGCGAGCCTATGTATAGTTTAAGTGATTCCAGGTCTACCTCAATATCCAAAGTAAGTAGCTGAACACTGAGGTTTGCAAGCATCTGTAATGCTAGTCAGTAATTAACAGCAGTTTGCATATGCAAAGCGATGTGGCATTTGTTGGTCTACATTGGTTCATCAAAAGTAATTTCATGATGCCTAAATATGTAACTTTACTACTTAAATAGCAGTTATGTGCTCTGCCATCTATGTCATTATATATATGTGTCTCTACTGCCACCTACTTGTGCTAGCATTAGAAAAGTTTTCTCTCCACCCTCAAAAAGCTGTAAAGAAAATATCTTGAACTACAGATGGTTTTCTAAACTTTCTATTTAAGTTTAATTGCTAAAAAAAAATCTTAACAAAACCTACAGAACCAATGAAGGTAGAAATAAAAGAAATGCCAGAGGTCTTCCAAAACTGAAAAAAGGCAATGTTTTTCTACTTCATGCCAGGCGGAAAGGACCTACACCTAGTCATACTGTTCAATGAAGGTAAATTTTCTGTCATGGCTTACCATAAGTCTTCAGTCAAACATTTCATTTACTTCAGCAAAATCATAGCAGTATACATAGAAAAGATAAGTGACTTATCCACAGAATCACAGGACTGATGTACTTACGCAGATGAGTAAAAGGTGATCTCAAACAGCAGTGCAAAACAAAACAAACAAAAAAACCCTAACTCTGCAATAAATGATTGAAGGTGAAAGGGGTAGGCAGTTCTTATCCTTTGTTAAAAACTTTAAAGCTTGAAAAGTTATTAGAAGCTTCAAAGAACATAGTGAGCTATTATGGCAGCGGCAGCACTGAGAATGAAGCAATGTGAGAAGATAAGGTAAAATTCAGGACACAATGTGACACAAAAGTGAGGAAAACAAGTGAGGAAACCCTCAAACTTGAGAGGAGTTTTTGCCATGGTAATGATATGACTTGGATTCACTACAGGACTGATTCACTTTGACTCATAAAGTCATTGGCAAGAGACTAAGCACTGGAGAAGTGCGGTCTGAATTATGTAGTAAGGTCTACAAATACAAAGTGGTCATTTGCCAAGGCTGGTGCCAGTACATTATGTTTGCTCACTACGTTTGCAGCATAGATTTTGGTTGCCTTCAGAATTTTAATTTTTTTTGTACACATATGAACTCTGGGTCCTGAAAAGTTGAATATGTGTGAGAGTTTTGCCATCACTCTCCAAACACGATGACTAGTATACTGAGGTTTCCGCTAATGCTTTTCTTGTAAATAGCTGCCAAAAAATGTGCCATTTCAAAACATAGCAAGAACACCAGATACAGTAATTTTTTTTTTCTGTACAAAGCTTTTTTTTCAGTGTCTTTTCATTTCAGTGGTGAACTAATTCAACGACTGTACTAAAGAAGAAAGAAAACATGAGAGAGAAACCATGACAGGTCCTGAGAATCTGTGACCGACTACAGACATTTCTATGCATCTATGAGGCCGTATAGTCTTTACGTCATTGGATAGGTGTTACATTTGAAATAATATTTCTCTATTACTTAATGTATTATAACAATGTTGTCTGTAATTTGCTTCTAAATGCATTTGCAGGGCAGGTGTGAAAAGTTGGGCTCCTGGCAACTGCATGTATTTTTTTGTGTGAGCTAAATTTACTGTGCAAATTCTGCCCAAGAAGATCTTGATGAGGAAGGGGAACAAAACCTCTCGGTCTCACTCCTGGAACAGGTTGGCAGTGAATGCCAGTGACATACACAGAACTGTGAGATTTTATTGTCATGAATTAATGACTGGGGCACAAATGACCTCCACTAGCCAGGAGATCACCACTGCTTGGCAAGGACCATCACCCAGACATTGTAAGAGGCCTACTCTGAGGGTACACCAGCCAATATGGACCTGAAACAGAGCCCTTTTGCTCAAAGGAGAAACTCAGTCAGAAAGAGCATGGCTAGTGCCTCTATGGAGCCGTGTCTGTCAGCAGTTTGGATGGCCTGGATGAAGAGAAATAAATGCCTTTTCAGGAGACGTGTTCCCAGAGCAAGGCCAGAGCTGACACACCTCCATGGATGTAAGGGGTTTGCATGGCAAAGTGTTGGTAGTGGAGGTGGAGAGGACTACAGGGAAGGCCTCTGTGGGAGCCAACAGAAACGCCCCCCATGTCCAATGGAGCCAGTGCCAGCCAGCTCTAAGATGGACCTTCCACTGGCCAAGGCTGATCAGCATCAGTGGTGATATCTCTGGGATAACGTGGTTAAGAAAGGGGAAAAAAATGCTTTGCAACAGTGATTGGGGCCAGAGAAGAGAGGAGTCAGAATACGTGAAAGAAACAGCCCTGCAGACACCTGGGTTGGTGAAGAAGGAGGGAGAGGAGGAGGTCCAGGTGCCGGAGATGAGATTCCTCTACAGCCTGTGGTGCAGACCATGGTGAGACAGTCTGTCCCCCTGCAGCCCATGGAGGTCCACAGAAGCATGGAGATCTACCTGAAACCTGGGGAGGACCCCAGGCTTGAGCAGGTGGATGCCAGGAGGAAACTGTGACGCCATGGGAAGCCTGCTGTTGAGCAGTCTCCTGGCAGGTAAAAAGAGGAGTTCATGCCAGAGCAGGTTTGCTGCCAGGAATCACGACCCTGTGGGGGATCCATGCTGTAGCAGTCTGTTCCTGAAAGACTGCACCTCATGTAAGGCACCCACATCAGCAGTTCATGGAGGTAATTCTTCCCTGGGAATGACCCCATGTTGGAGAAGGGGAAAAGTGTCAGGAGTCAGAGGACTCCCTTAGGAGGGAGGAGTGGCAGATAAAACATGTGAGGAACGGACCAAAACCCCCACTCCCTTTCCCCATGCACCATTCTGATGCTCCAGGGTTAGAGCTGCAGCATCTCTGAGCACAATTTACACACAGGCTGCAAACTCTCTGGGGGGTTGGGGAAGAGGTTGCAGAGGCAGGGACTGCAAAAGAAGGGCATTACAGACCAATTAAAGCCTGCCTAATTGTACCTTCTGGTTGCCTCCAGAACCCTGACACTTTGGATAGTACCTTATATATTTAAGAAAGTGTGGGGAGAGAGGTGGAAGTCAGAAGATGTGTGCAGCACATTCAAGGTGGGATGAACCGATTGCTGTGAGAGCTTTGGTGGCACAAGTAGGTCTCTGTACAGCCAGGTGACAGAGGTGCCAGATGACACTCTCTCTAGTTTTAAAACTGTTAGGGTATTTAGGATGTTGAATTTTGGACACAAAAGCATTTTCTGGAATGGGCTTCTACAGACAAAACCATTTGGGAAACACACATGGTATAACAGGCAAATCAGAGCAGCTAATTACACAGAGGTATAAGGTAAACTAGTTATCTTATTCTCTTCTTCATGAAGTATAAAAACCATACACGACTTTGCCACCATGTTCTTTAGAATTTCTCATTTGAGATATGAAATACAGCATAGGAATTTATGAAGGTTTATTTGGGATATGTCCATTCCTCAGGGTTTTTACTGTAGTTTTTCTTTCTGCAGTTCTGGATGGTCAAATGCGGTCACCTGCAAAAGTTAGACACCATACTTGTGGTTCTCATTTGCAGGTTACACTGTGTGGCAATCCCAGCCTTCAAAAGCAGCATCTAACACTACCTGAGGAAGCCTCATGGGGACACCTTGACAACAGCAGGCCACAAATGTGATCATCTGTTATAACTGAATGTTAGAATTAATTTCTAAGAGAAAAAGTCAAGTAACCCAACTAACAATATCCCATGAGTCATGTGCAGTATGATGTGCATCTTTTTTTAAAAATTCAAAAACTGTTGTATGAAGACAATGTAAGATTTTTAGACCAGCTTAAAAGGTCTCCACCTTTATATCGCTGTTAAAGGAACGTACTTTTGAATGCTGTGTGTCTCTAAAAAAAAAATCATTTGAGCATTTTACAAGGTTTAAAAATCCAGTTAGCTTTGACTTTCTGTTATTCTCTTAGCTTCCTTACCCCAGTTAAGCTGTTGATTGAAGTACACTAAAAGATATGATGGGAAAGGATCAAATATTAAAATTTCAATATTCTATATAAAATACAACAGTAGCTTAAACAATAGTATTATTCAGTATAAAATAAAAGCTCTTGCTTACTTTACTACATTATATAGTCAACAGAGACCAAAGTCCCAAGTTTCAGGATCTATTAAGACTCCCACAAAACACAATATCATAAAAAGATACATGCCCTATAGGTTAAATCGGTCATTTCAATTCCATTCATAGCTTTATTCCACCAAAACATCCCACTCACATCAAATGTGCAGAGATTCCAAAACACTGGGGAACACTGGGACTATCTTACTTCGAAAAACTTAACTAAACATTGAATAAACAATCGAACAGATGTTCTTTTTTATTCCACAGTATTTTACTGGTCTAAAGCTGCACAGGGTTAGAAATCAGTTGATTAAGGCAGCTGTGAGTGTCTCCAGCAAGCAGGGGAATCTTAACAGATGCAGAATAACCCATCTGACCTCCTCATCACAAGGGATGCATGGATAATACTGCAAGTGTATCAGGGAATGTAAGCACCAAATTCAGGCTTTCTCTAGCTGATGAAAAATCTTTTGCAGAAACTGCCAGCTGGCATGAGCTATAGGAATCAGAATCTAAAATGTTCTAAACAACAGTGCAGATCTGCCATCACAACTAGAGAATCACAGTGGACTCCCTGAAGACCTGCTTGGGGGATTTCTTTCGATCCTAATTAAATGTTTTCCAAACATAAAACCAAAACTTTCAGCATTTCAGAATCCTTTTTGTTTTCCCCATATGCAACAATTTGTTTGTACATTTATCCTACTTTTGGCCAATTGTGAAATTTTTGGCTGTGAATGAGATGGCAGGTCTGGCTAAAAAGATGAAAAAAACTGCACTATAACCCTGCAGGATAGAAAGTATGTGGGCATTATAGAGGAAACGGTGATGTCTTATCATCTAACCCACATTAATGTAAGTCAATATGCAGTAAAGTGTTCCTGTCTAGTGTCAAGAGGAGTGTGTTTTCCCACCTTGTTGAACAGTTAGACATATGAAGATGTTACAGGTGGTAGGCAAGCATCTGTCATGATACCTTACCTACTGCTTGTCCCAGCTCAACCTCTCTTTTCCTTTCTGTGCACATAGCAGCATTTGTCAGCATGCCAAGATAAAGTGTACAGAAGAAAAGGGTTGCAGAAGCAAGTTTGATCTGTTATTTCAACAGAGAAAAAGGAAATTTAAGGAACAAAATTACAGGACGGAAGTTTCCACAGTTAAAGCTTCCTTAGTTAAAAGCTGTATGTTTATATGCTGACATTTGGAGGGTTCTGTCGTTACAGAACTCAGTAAGGCTTTTTGATCTTGGCTAACAGACCTGGCTTATGTTAAAATCAGATCTACAGTTTCTTATTATTGGGTAAGCTGAAAGATCGAGTCCCATGTATTCACTAGGTGGAGTTGCTTTTCAGAATTAGCATATTCTTAAAATGAAACCAATTTATAGCACCATGGACACGTACAGATTGCATGTGCAATTGTTCACTGTGTGGTGTGTAAACCCCATTTCTCACTCACCGCAAGAGAGAAGCCAATTCCAGAGCTCTCAGCTGGGTCCCCACTCCCTCAGGTGACCTTGTTAACAGCCTCCCTGCCGACTCAGGCCCATATCCCACACTCCCCAGTCCCTTTCTCTCTGATAAATACCAGGTATCCTAATGAAACACCGATTGCCCATCAGCAGGGAATGTGAAGTATTGCTTGTCTTCATTTTATGCTTTAAACACATCGTTTGTTTTGTTGCTTTCTTTCTCCTTCCCAGTCATTACCTGCTGTCATGTCATCCTGTCTCAGTTCTTCCCTGATGCTTTATGTTTCATTGCTTTTCTCTCACCCTCTCTCCGCGCTCTGCTAAGCACCTTAGCTGCAACTAGCTAGAGGAGATGCTGTCCCTCCTTTTCTAACTTAACAACCATTATGCCAAACTCTCTTCAATTTCACTGGGTGTGTTTGGATTATTAACCATTTGTTGTATCCACGCCTTTTTTACTCTATCACTGACTTAATGAAGAATTTTTTTTTTCCTGGAAGATAAAAACTACATCAAATTACATAAATTTGGGGTATATCAAATCCATTTTACTCCATTAACTGCAAAATATATTTTCATATAATTTCACATCTGTCCAAAATGCTGTGTAAACGTGCCTTAAAATCTACATTGTTCTTAGGCTGAAATATCTAAAAATCAGGGATGAACATGATAAACATGGGAACCGTTTTAAGCGGTTAGGACATAGATGTTGCATATATACATGAAGAGGCAAAAAATGAGGACACAGCTTGTTTATCACTGTTTTCTTTGCAGTATGCTTCCACCTTAACCTTCTCTTGGCATGACATTACACTCAAAGCAGGACATGCAGCAGGCTCAGTTTCTCTGCAATTGTAGCTGATCTCCTGTTTGATGACTCAACTCAGCTGCCAGTCTCAGTGATATTTACATTCCAAAATAGAAGACTCTTAATGTATGTCATGTCCATAAAATGGAAATATTTATGGTGATGCTACACCCTGTACTTCCTGATGCTTATAAACTTGCCTGGGAAAGCCGTATTAACTCCAGTTGTGCCTTTCTGGTGGAGCAAGAAGGAGATTTTTTTTGGCATGGATAGTTTATATGTTGGCAGGGAGTTCTCAGTGGCATAGATATCCAGTCATGACCTTAATAGTTTCTTGACCTAATTGTATAGGTTTAAGTAGTTAAAAAGTATAAGCCATATGGGGGTTTTTCAGCTTTGCAGTAAAATGCAGTTAGAGTAAGGAATTAATCCTGACAATAATCATACAGGTTTGTGTGACTCAGGAATTAGTGCGATTGATAGGCCTTTAACTGGACTGAAATGATCTTTTCTTACTGGAGTATGAGTTCAATGCACAGCATCTGTAGTGTTTCCAGCTGGTGAATAAATAAGTTTGTAGCATTTCTCAATGGCATGCTGACAGGATGCAGCATGACATAGTCTGCTATGTGAGGAATTGATAAGGAAAAATCATGCCTATTCAAGCAATCACAAACAATTGCTTCTGCAATCACAGTCAGAGGAAGGACCTAGGAGGTATTAATGTAAAGATATATTTAATTCACCTCATATTTTACCATGACTTGAAAATGACAGTGAAACCAAGTACAGAAAAAGAACAGTCCCGCTGACTACAGGCAGAGTCCTTAGGGAATGTATTGCATGGGAGTAAATACAATACCCAGTAGTGCGAAATCACTGTGTGATACATAAGCATCTGTTTACAGTATTTGGGGTGCATTTGCACTGGAATTATGGGACAGAGATGTGTTCTTAAAGCTAATATCTCAAATCTCAATAATGAGTTTTACTTTATATTTCAAAATCATCTTGGAACACATGAACAACATTTATTTTGTGTGTGTTGACCTGGAAGATCAGCTCCACCCATTTACACACTCTCTTGAAGCACATATTCTTAGGATATTGGATTTTCAGCATCAACTTTTCTGCTTTACAAATTCAATTCTACTCACTTGCAATGCCATGTAGACATACTTTTCAGAGCCAAGTGTAAAGTTAGTGGGCACAAACAATAATCTATGTATACAGTACTCAGTGAAGCTCCTTCAGTAGCAGGGAGGTTAGTGTACTTCTTAGAAGGTAGCTCCTATTTCCTGATACTCCAGTGCAGGTCTGCCTGGAATGGGAAGAATGCAAAGCATTAGTTGCTTCATACTTTTTTTTTTAATTCAGAATTGTATGAACATGTTTCAGTAGAATAGTCCATTTTGAGTAATTTTTAACTTACTGTTATGTGTATTCTTCATTTGTCTTAATTAAATAGCATTTTTCCTGTACTGGAAGACTGCAATTTTTACTAACAGAGAAAGGACATTGGAAAGGTTCAAAGATGGGCACACAGACATCTAGACCAAGTTCTTAATGGTATGGATATTCCAAAAAAATCCTTTCTTAAAAATACTGAGGATTAAAATTTTCTTGTACTGTTGGGTTTTTTCCTAAATTTGTTTAAGGAAAATGTTTGCTAATGTTATCCAAGTGACTCAGACTCACTTATTCAAATAAACATTTGCAAATACTTCCTGCTCTCACTTGCCCTATGCATTCTATTAGGGAAAGCATTCTGACTACTTGCCCTCAAACAGAAAAGCTAAGTATTTTCTGAGGTACATTCTTTGATGTTTTTGTATATTCTACAGAGTAAAACAGGTATATAAGTTTACATAGTCATATTTGCAATGAAATATCTTGTTCGTAATTCCTCGAGGGAGAGTATGGCTTTGTATTCTTATTTTTGTAAGGAAGTTTCCTATACTATTTGGGTAAAAATAATTAGGCTCAGAAGAATGTTCAAATAGATGTTATGGTAGTAAGCACGCTCATTAAACTTTCCAAAGCACCGAGCAGGCATTACCAACAAAGTGATCTTCATGAAGAGGGATAGTTACTAACTCCATCAGTACCCTTCTAGAAAAAAATTAAAGCTCTAAGTTTGAATGACAAGTTCTATTAAAGTCACAGAAATCAGAAGAGTACAATTATTTGCCTGCTGAGTTTCATTTTGTTATATCTTCTCATGTACATGTGTCTATTTACAAAAATCCATTCAGAAATGAGTAATAGTGGGAACATTTTAGTAGCAAATATGTTTATCTAACTTCCTTCATCTTACTCTATCTAATCTTCTATTATTCCTGATTTTTCTCATTGCTATTGTGTAAATTATAGAACTGACAGAATTCTATAAATTACAGAAACAGACCCTGACTATCATGTTTAAATGAAGTAGCTTTACACTGCAGTTTCATAACCAGTTTAATATGACATAAACCAGCTCAACCATCAAAGAATCATCCCATCACCCCCTCATTCCTGGGTGATTATTCCTCCACCCATAACTGCAGGCACATGAAGTCATACAGCATTGCAATGAACTGCCTCAGAGAAGTCATCTGAGATAATTAACCTGGGGGAAAAAAAAAAGACAACAAAAAAATAAAAATACATTTAAAAATACATTCCTCTATCAGCTAGGTGTTTTTCCAAAGAAACTTCTTCAGCTGCTTGGTGGTGATGGTTTTTAATTTTTATTTTTACAACACAAGGGACAATGTTTGGAGCAAGAAAATACTGCCAAGAATTTCAGGGAGTAGTGCCACCTTATGCAGACTTAAACTAACATAATATGATGACATCATCATTCAGTCGATTCTGTGTACTCCAAAGAGCTATTAACTAAAATGACTACAATGCTACTCAAAGCAAAATAAAAATAACCTGGCTTAAAGTAATCCAATGAAATCTGAAGTAAAACGAGTGCATCATATAGTCTGTTTGCCAGATATAAATGGTAAAATGCAATGTCAACATATATATCTATGGTTTAAAAAAGAAGCAGGAAATCTGTGAAAATTTCTTATTTAAAAAAAAAAAAAGTGAATTAACAGTGTGATTTTGCAATGCGGCTTTGTTACCTGCATAAGTAAAAAAATAGAGACAGGAATCTTCCATCATAGGAGTTATCCTTTGCATTGGTTATTTTTTCATGAACTAAATGTGAATTTCACAGTGGATTAAAGTGCTTAAAGTGAGATATTGACAAATGCAGGCACGTACATGCAGAGTTCTGAGGCCTTCAGCTGGGAGGCACTGTAATTCTGCATGCGCCCAGCTTGTTTCTTCACATTTGCCAAACTCGGCAGTTTGTACATCCCACTCATGCTCTCTGAGCAGCATGAGCAGCTGGTTTGCACCAAAGCCAGGTCAAGACCTGCAAGCTAAACATTCTTTAGCACACTTGGCCCTGATAGGGTTGGGTTGATCTTTCTTTAAAGTGCAGCTACTGCTTTTCTTTATAGGGGAGGAGATGACGTTAGCTCTTTTATTCTACTCTGTGTTAGCTCACAGGAAAGAGGAAAATATCCCGAGCTAGCAGAATGATATACCACTTCATCACAGGCTATTTTGTGCAACATATTTTTCACTTCTCAGTTTGAAACTCTGCTACTGAACTGAAAGAAGTGCAAGTGCCATGAAATTTCTGACCTATAAAGCAGCAGTGAGCATGTCTGAGTAGCCAGATGTTTAGGATATTAACCTGTGAAGAGAGAAGTCCTGTCCACACTCCAAAATTGTCTCCTGGTTTTGCTTTTCTTATATACTTTAGTGGTTACTGGGTAAAATATATACGTGGTGCAGAGGAGCAGGTGCTCCCTCCATCTTAAAATCTACACTATAGAGTCATTCTGTATCTCAGTCTGAGTCACCTAGAGTTCTCATAAGTTTTTCTTCTGCTCCATACTTCCTGCTAGATAGTTCCAGAGTCATTTGGCATGCTGAGTTTGATGGGATAATTTTCAGACAAGTAATTTTCATTGTTCATTATGGGGGAATTTATGATATTGGTTTAGGTGTTTGGTTCCATTTGGGGAATCAGACCACTAAAAAGTCAGCACTGAGACAATCTATCTATTTGGAAAGGGTCTGTCCTTATTCTTGCCAAATTCTGTAAATTATTTATGCTTACACCTGGGAGTTCAAACTGCAGGACTATAGTAATTAATAACATTTACTAAATTATTAATAACAATAATCACTATTATTATAGACATAATAATAATGGTAGCAATGGATTCACAATTTAAAAGCTAAATCTTTATTATAGAATAAAATTATAGGGGAAGAGGAAAAAGATTTATGTAAGAACTTCTGCCTTTCAAGCAGATAACTTCTTCAACAGAAAATATTTTTGATCACTTGATGTATAAAATCAACTTTTTACTTTTTCTCAAGTTCATGCATACAAAAGTTCTACCATAGAATTTTTTGGTTTGAGGCAAATTTGCTCTCTCGATATTTATTATGAGTAAGTCTGTGAAATTTATTCTTCACAGGCATGTATTAAGGTTGAAAATTTATTGGAGGTAGAGATGCTGACATCTCATTGCCAAAGCTCTATGTTATCCCAATTTTCCAGAGATTTTTTCAGTAATTAGTATGCTTCTGTGTCAATAAATCATTTTTATTTTCATTCTGAAACATAATTTCAGCCCATAGAGAAAAAGTAATAAATACTTATTATGCACATGATATATTGCTAATGAAGAAGATGATAAATTGCTAATGAAAAAAATATATTACGAAAGCCTTGATAGGTAATAAATATTACACTTAGAATACAATTTTCAGGTACTCAAACATTCTTGTTAGATTTCATATTCCCTTCATACACACAGAGCTCATCTCCTACAATTCCACAGGTTTCTTCCTGCTCCACCAAATCCAGTGGGACTTTGAACACCGATATCTGTAAGAGACATGTCAAGCTGTGAATTAGTTAAGGTAGAAGGACATCCAACATGATTTTATGCATCAGCAAGTTGTCCCACGTGATGCCAGGCCTGAAATAAAAAAAGATTGTCCAAGGAATATTTGGCAAAATCAGTCCTAGGAGAAAATGGGAAGAATCAAAATTCTGAGTGGAGGTCAGTGTGTTTGTCAGGGAGCTGCGAGAGAGTTGGGCTGAGAGCCAATTGTGACAACATTGCCAGCAGAGCAGGGGCCTCACCAGCATGGGAGCTGCTCCTGTATCTCCTGAGCAATAAGGGCAGGGCAGGGCCTGAGCAGTGATCACAGCAGCAGGATGGCTAAGCAGGGACATGGAGACAGGGATGAGCTGAAGCTAAGCTGGGATGTCAGCCCATGGGTGGTGGTCAGGATCAGGAATGGGGAGGTAGGAGGCTCAGTGCCTTGAAATTCTGAATCAACACAAAGGATGTTTTCTAGTTAAAGCATAATAAAAATACACAAGTGCTTATATTACCATTTTTTCTCTTTAGTTTTTTGTTATTAAAAAATCTCAATGCAGGGCATTTTTGTAACATACTATATTGTTTTTAAACAAAGCCAAATAATCATTTTCTTCCAATCCAATATCATGAATCATTTACCAGTTTCCCTTCCTTTAATATCTGATATATATTGTTTAGCATTAAAATGTTCTTATTTCACTCTCTCTGTTATCTTTCAGATATGGAATTCAGTTTATTAAATAGGAATTCATTAAGCCATGTGATGAATAGTGGCTTCACATCAGGTAGGACTCAGTCAAACAATAAAACAGTTGCTCTATTTTAAATGCCCTTTTTAGTCCCAATGACACAAGTGAAGATAATGCTTACTTAAACATTATCTTACTTAAGTGCACTTAATACAGATGCATAAGATGGGTATCCTGATTTGTAGTGGGAACTCGGATCCAAATAGTTATGTGCCCAACGTCATTATCTTTTAATCAAACACAACATTGTGCCAAATAATAAAGCAGTGCTCAGATCTCCCATTAAGGAAGAGCTCCTTTTCTTTTTCAGAGTAATAATAGGGGTTTATCAGCTGCAATTTATGCTTTAATAGTTTCTGACAAAACTGTTGTGCTCGCATAAAAGCCTAGCAAAATCGTCTTAAAATTTGCAATCCAAATTAAGTTTGCCTCTTCAATTTTTCTATTAATGCAGAAAAGTCTAGCTGTGTTAAGTATAGGTTGTCAAATTCTGTCTTATTCCTACCTGAGTCCTAAGATAACAAACAATTTGCACTATATCTAATATGTATCACTGAAAATTCCCATGTTCTTACATCTGAAGTGCTTTAAGAATGAAATAACAAAAAATGTACACTTTCCATTATCTGTTTTTATATTACAACAAAAATATTTGATTTTTCTTATTCTTATTTTCAGATATTTGCTGATTCACAAAAAAAACCCAAACAGATTTGGCAATTTAAAATACTCTTTACAATTTTAAGAGGAGTTTAACTGTTGGGGAAATACTGAAGTGTGGACATGTCAAATAATTCCTTACATTGCAACAGAGCATATATTCTTTTCATTTTTAAAATTTATATGCAAAAGATTTTAGCTCTAATATACCAATGCATGTGTGTCTATACTTGTGAAAGGAAGATCAGTGCCTTTTGCCCTATTGTAGCTTATTTTTAAAGTCAAGACCAAATTGAGTAGGCTGAACTCATTTAACAAAAACTCAGTCAATAAATTATAAGCTTTAAAATTAACAGAAAATTATCATCCACACATTCAGTTGCTGTTTTATCTTACTCTTATTAGCACTATTATACTAATCTTAGTATTAGTACTTGTTCTACTGAAATAAAAACAAAGGAAAAATAATTAACAGCTACTTAGCTGTTCTATATAACCAAAATAACATGAATGTAAGCTATTTAATACTTCCATCAATTGACCTTGAATACAGATTTCCAAATAATTTCAAATTTGCTTTTTCTCCAGATATGGATCCTCTCTGTCCAGAATACCTGTGTATGCTAATCCTTTAACCATGGAGCTGGAGGCAATCTGTTAGCCTTCTGTACGTGACTGAGACTCTCTGCTGCTCTGACTGAATGAATGCAGACTCTGCTGTGGGGAAATTTTAAACACAATTAACATTTTTCTACTGAATTTTCCATCTTATGCAGATGGAATGTATATATTTTAATATATGTATTTGTAACTATAAAAACTATTTAATCCTCAAAGACATTACCTTACAGAAGTTTTTCACAATTGTTTTCTTTACTTTCTAGAGCTCTATTGGCAAAGATACGGAAGCTAAAGATCACATCTAGAAGCAACTCAAATAATTTACATCTTCATGAATTAAATCTTCTTGTAGACAGCCTCTTGCTAAAAAGCAGCACACAGTCCAAGCTTTGACAGAGAGAAACTAAGATGAATGTATTTAGGACAGAAGAACATTTACACTTATCTATATTTATTATTTATATTTGCATGATCACTTCCATTTGCGTCAAAGTCCTTGTTCCTTTCCTACTTCATTAACATAAATCCCTTTCAGACATCAAAGTGGTTGCTGTACTCACAGAAGTATAGGTGATAGCATTGTCATTTCAGGGCAGCCATGGCATATAAGGAAAGAGTTCAGTAGTTAAGCCAATCTTCAATGACAGATTTGGATAACAATCCTCTGTGAATGTCATTTAGTAGAGTGTGAACAGCTGTGTTCTTTCATACTACAAAGCTTGGACCAGCAACAGACTGTCCTCTCTTCTTTTTTCCACCGTGTGGTGGGTTCACCTTGGCTGAATGCCAGGTGCCCACCCAGCCGCTCTATCCCTCCCCTTCCCAGCCGGACAGGGGAGAGAGTAAAGTGGGAAAAGAAAACAACAGAAATCGTGGGTTGTCATAAAGCAGTTTATATTTATGCAAAAAAGAAAACAAAAGCAGCGTGCACGCACACAAAGCAGAAGTCAGCAGTTAATCTCTACTTCCCATAACCAGCGATGCACACTGGTCGGCCACTTCTCTGAGAAGCAGGGCTCCAGCACACGCGTACGGTTGTCAGCAGGCAGCCATCAGAGACAATGAGTGCCTGCTGTCCTGCTGCTTGTCTCAGCTTTTATATCTGGGTTGACGTCATGTGGCCTGGAATATCGCCTTGGTCAGTGTGGGTCAGCTGGTCTACTTGAGTCCCCTCCCAGGATCTCGCCCTCGATTGAAGAAGGAATGTTACAGTGCTGTGCTCAGCAGTAGCCAAAACATGGGTGTGTTATCAACACTCCTCTAGCTACCAATGCAGAGCACGGCATTGTGAGGGCTGCTATGGGGAAATAAATTCCGGCTCAGTCAGACCCACCACACACCATAAAAAAAACCAAAAAACCAACAAACGAAAAAAAAATTAAGGACTAATGTTTTAATTCAGTAAGTATGGGAAGAATTACAGAATCACAGAATACTCTGAGTTGGAAGAAATCCACAGGGATCATGGAGTTGAACCAGAAGCTTCTACTGATCAGGCAATGCCTTTTCTACATAATCTCTGTAACAACTAATGTTCAGGAGCTTTCCGCCTCACACATTCATTTCCCTGTAAAATAAATCAAGAATATGATTCTATGTGGATGGCAAGAGTGTTAGTGACCCAGAAAAGTAGCCGGGAAATGCTGGCAAGGGGTTTGTCTTCAACTGTCTAGAGACACCCAGGGAGAAAACATTTAGCAAACAAGTAGGTGGAAAAACTTCATGCTATGGGGATTATGAACATCACTCAAAGCAATAGGTACATCCATCCCTCGGGGAATCAGCAGAACAAAGCTAAACCTTTCTTTTCAAGTACAACCAGCATCAAGTGCCTGGAACATTTATATCAAGAGGTAGTTTCCTACTTGATTCTTTGCTTACTGGAATTGGATATGTCCTTTACCTCCAGAAATGCTCTCCCCAGACAGACAGAGAAAATTACTGTCTCTTTTGTAATGGGGAAAAGAAAGATGTCACCCTTCTGCTATAGATGGAAAAAAAAAATTACATCATGGGAGAAACAGAAGGAAACTAAGTCCTTTGGGATACGGATAAGACACTTAACTGTGTATGTATGCCACTATATTTTGAGTTTAGCTTAGAACTGCTTGTATTTCACATTAAAGAGGAATACTAAAGGGCAGCTTAAATACAAAACATGAAGGCTATTTATAAAATGTATGGATATGTTATATACTTTCTGAACACACCAAGGATTACACTACTAAAGGAATTTGGACTGAAAATATCTAGCTTCTGGACCTTGATTTGTCTTAAGAGTAACGAGAAGCACATGAGGTTCAATAAAGGTCTCACTGGCTCAAAAATCCATATGTATTAGGACATAAATATGGGCACTTCAAGATTTCAAAAAGGAGCAGTAAGGCTCCTGCAGGGTTTGAATGACACCAGGATTAAGTATCATCCATCATAAAATTTTCAGAATCATAATTTTTGGCATTTAGTGCCTAATTTTTGCCTTATGTATGAGATAACCTTTCTATATATTATTTCTGTTTGATCCATGATCTTTGAATAAATTTCATATAGAGTTTTATAGAAGCATATGGAGTTTCACAGTGAAGTTGTTATGGACCAGATTTCAATGAGTCCTGTTTACTATTCCTTCTGGATTGATACTGTCCTTGGCAAATGGCCTCAGACAGTGATGCAGAAAATCCACGTTAGTATTCAGCTAATGTGCAGCTGGGACCTCTAATGACTCATGTTATTATATAATTGACTGAGATCTCCTAAAGGAAAGGAACAAGATCATTACAAAAACCTCAGTATTCTCTCAGTCTTATAATGTTTCTGCTCTGAAGACAGAATTCCCTATTAAATACTCTGAAATGTCTAACGAAAGCTGTAGCTGCAATTTTGATGATATTTGCAATTGAGAAGCCTCTAGCTATTCTAATTGTTTCACCTGCTTGAAAAAGGGATAAAGGCCAGAAAAAAAGGTCAAAATGAAATTAAGAGATAAGCAAAAATTAGAGATGAGGATGCTACATTTAGCTCAGTGAGAATTACAGAGTATTTTGAGGTCAGGGTTAATACCTAGTGTCTGAGCTCTACACCAAGAAACTGCTGCAGATGATGGATTAGGTTTACTGGCATATTTTAATAGATTGGGGCAGCAAGGATTCCTGGTAATATTTATCTCAAACATCAGCATTTCTCTATTTCTAATTAATCTAAAGCTAACTTGACATATTGTCAGAGGTTTAATGAAATTTGATGCCATCTACTGAGCACCATCAATGACAACTTTACTTGGGAAAGAAGAAGAAAAAACTACAGTTAGTTGAAAAGTTAAGACAGGTGTGGCCAGTTAGAACATCTGAAACAAATAGGTTTAAAATCGGAAGTAGTGTGGTAGCAGATTTAACTACTTCTATAAACAAGCAACAGAATAGTAATGAGGACTCACTGAGCACAAACAATGTTTTTGATCCTTGAGCTGGGAACAGTTTCTGTTTTCAGTCCTGCACTGGTATCCTGCACTAAACTTTTATTCCAGTGTTAGACAGAATCAGAAAGTTACTCAATACAAATGAGCATACGAGAACATTACATAATATCCCTTGCAGTTCAAAGACAAAGAACAAGGAAGAACATACAAAGGCACGGAAGAAATTCCTCTCATCTAAGACATCAAAAGGAAGAAAGGTCTGGGATAGCTGTAAAATATTTGAATAGAATTTCCTTCTACAAATAAAGACCTTTCCTTATAGAAACACTTCTGCAAATGCAGTATGAAAAAAGTTAATTCTGAAAATTCAGGTATAATGGAAGTATTCAACATATGACATCGAATTGCTGCATAACAAAAAAAGAAATCCTTGACATCTTCTGCATTTTGAATATTTTCACGTTTTCCTGATTAGCATATTTAATTTATTCAATTTTATACAATCCATCATACATATTCATAAATATTTTGTTTGGGTTTAACAGTAAATAAAATTAATAGTGTGTCCCTAATTTAATCTTCTTGTCTGATACAATATATCAAATTTAATTTGCCTCTGTAAATAATGCTTGGAAGGGAATTTTTTCAGAGTTATGCCTTTCAACACTTTTCTTGTAGGTAATGGAATATATAAAAATAAATCACATTTCACACAAGCATTTTATGGTATGCCATCACCAAATATCCAGATAAGCTCAAACCTTAAGTATTAAAATGAAACAGTTAACTTGCAGATAAATCTTCAAATCTTCTCACCTAAAAAATTATTTTTAAAGGCCTAATGAACTGTTAGGGATAAGAACTGAAAATTGCCATATATTAGATTCTTTCTCATCTTTAAGATAAATACAGATTTATTTTAGTTGGACATAAAAATAAATTCCAGTACTCTGATTTATTATCTTAAATCATAGAAAGGTTAACTATAATAATGCATGAAGATGTGCCTTTTTTTACCCTCATTGCCTAGGGAAAATGTGAATATATTTCCCTCACTTAAATAAAATACATGGCTGAACTGAGATTAAAATTAGAAATGTATTTCTGAACATATGAATATGACAGTACTGACTATATTTAATAGCTGATGACTATAACTGTTGTGCTTGAGTTGGCCTTCCATTCTCTAAAATAGAATTCTTTATGTATCACACCACATTGCTGAATACTGTTAATCTTCAATATATTTAACATAGTAGGCTAAAAAAAAAATTCTTGTGGGTTTTACTTCAAGAAAGTATGTTTGAGACAGTCAGTTTGGTCAGACATTTTTTTGGCCTATTTTGGAAAAAAAACCACAAACAAACCAACTCACCTCAAAACAAGACAGAAATTTTGTGGAAATTTAAAATGCTTCCTGTCATGGGAGCTACATTTTAAGACATAAGCTAGAACCTTTCATTCATAAACATTTAAGAAGGAGATAATTTAAATTCTCTTGTTTGACTGGCTTTTTGGGGTTATTTATTTTGGGTCTCTTTTTGTTTAGGTGTCCATGTATTGCCCCCCCCACCTCCCAAATTAATATGAGACTGTATAATGGACTTTGCTAGGAGTCTACAAGCTACCTTTTTTTATTCCTAGGCTGTATGTGACACTAATACACTCAATATAATTTCTTTACTATTAGAATAATTTTGAACTTAAAGAATTTCTGTTATCCTCTGTGGCTCACTACACAGTTTTCAAAAGTAATGCATATTCAGCACATACAGCAAGAAGAGTCAGGAGTGAAGTTTGCACACACTGTCAACAACTCCTAGTGACCAAATGAAATATGCAACTAAGCTTCTTCTCAGAAATTAGGAACATCAGAGAAGTCAAGCCACTACTGGGAAGAGAAATCTGAAATATTATTTGATAATTATGTAGCTGCCAAGTACTATTAACACTTTCTCAAAAAAAAAAAAAACAACAAAAAAAAAACAAAACAAAAAAAAACAAAAACAAAAACAAAAACTTTTTTCTTAAGTAGATACTGTTAGTATCTTTTCTATCTCTTCTTCTGACACCCAAAGGTTTGTTCATTTTGGCATTTCTGTGGACTGAGAGCTTTACAGATCATGAAAGCAAAGGAAAAACTCATGCAACATCTACAAGTGGAAAGCTTTATTGTGAGCAAAGAAGACGGCTTCATTTTTCCTTGAATACCAAACTGAGTATTCCAAATATAGCAGGAAATCTATAGATTTATTTTGAAGACTTTAGGGGAAGAAAAGCAAATTTAACAGAAATGCAGTAAAGGGGAGATTTCACATGCTAATTCACCTGGAAAGATTTATTCCTCACTTTTCAAGAGGTATTACCAAAAAAAGAAATCAAAACAGTAGAATGATAGGTGTTTTTTAAATTCCTATTTTTATTGTCAGTAAGGCAAAGAAATTCTCAGCACATACCTAACAGAGACTATTGAAACTGCGTAAAAAAAAACAAGTCATTGAATTATGACAACTCTACTACAATATCCAGGTAAATATTTCTTCTACCATACTCAGAATTGATAGTGTTGGCATGTTCATAGCTACAATGTGACACCACACTTTTTCAACATGCTCAGAAGGTTACTTAATCTCATCACATAGGGACACAAACTACGGTGATACTACTGAAATGCTATTGCTACATAACTGAAGATTCTGCAGCACCTGCAAAATTATCTTACCACAAAACCCCACGAACACCTACTAGTAGAAATAATGGAATACTAGAGGAAAATAAGGGAGGTATGGGAAATACCAGTAAATCCAAAATTCTTGTGAGAAAATCCAAAATTCAGGGACAGTTTCATTATAAGAATATATAATTTTGACTCTTAAAACACATGGAGAAGGTTAGCACTAAAACAGTACCAATCATCTGTGGAAGATACATTTCCATTCACCTTCTTAACCTTTCAGCTGGGAGGCCTGGGTGTTGTAAACAAAGGATAAAGTCACCTGTCCTTCTCTAATTCAGAAGTTTCCTAGCTGTATTGAATCAAAAAGGCACAGCTGTGGAATTAGAGCTTTTCCCATAAACCTAAATGCATATAATGTATTTGAGAAATTTTTTTGGAAAATGAAACACATGAAAAGCATTCAATTGTGAAAGCCAATAAATTGGTATTAATTATTCAATCAGTTTTTTGGATTCCTGATACTGGAACTGTAACACATCAAGAGTAGTAATACTAAATTTATTATTAACAAAAACAAAAAAAAAAAAAAAAGGAAAAAAAAAAGGAACAGTTAAACTCTTCAGTTGATTTGTAATGATTTAGTTACTCCACAACCTCCACAGTTTTCATTGCCTCACAACTAGGGAAATATAAGTGCACGCAGAACTGACCTGAGCTACAACACTGGGGCTCAGGGGCCCAGTGTCTGTTAGGCGGGATTTAAGGCACATCCGCTACCACCTCTTTGCAACGTCCCAAGGACAGTACATTTCATGCAGAGGGAGAGATTTGCTATGAGTGCTGTAGTTCAGGAGAATCTGAGAAATACGCATTGCAAGAAATCAAGAGAAGAGAGAGTGAAAGCACATCATTTATAAAACAGCTTGACTGAGCAAGTAAGTCTGATTACCTGCACTGTGCAACTATTGTCATGACGGCTCAACGGGGAGCACGTTCATTTGTCACTTCCACCTACCATGTCTCAAGACATACAAGTGTTACATTGAATGCATCCCTCAGCAGTTGGTTTGCAGCCCGCTTTCTGGCACGTCTCAAATCCTTAAATAAATGCTCAGGACTATGCTCACTCCTCTCTATCACCCTATTTCTAACCTCTTTCAAAGTGTCTGCACACCAGCTTTAGCTCACTGGCTTTGCGTTTTCCCAGGTTACTCTCCGTTACAGGTATTTGCGCTTGAAATAGGTGAGAGTGCTCCTCCCGGGGCTCCACGGCCTGCGGGACCCTGCCAGGGCCAGGGTGCTGCCAGAGGGGCATGACCCAGAGCGGGTCAGGGTGGTATAAGGAGAGGGAGAGGTGGAGCGGGGTAGGGTGGTGTAGGCAGAGCGGGACAAGGTGTTGTAGGAGGAGCGGGACAAGGAGCTGTATGGAGGGCGTGTGAGGGTGCCGTAGGCGGTGCGGGTGGATGAGGAGTAGCCTGAACGCCCCTCGGGGCTCCACAGTGACCGGGAGGTGGGAGCCCACTGGGAGCCCAAGCGAGTGGTGGTGTCATAGG